>NC_092507.1:120696770-121007127 GCF_047511675.1 Marmota flaviventris | reverse complement strand
TAAGCGTCAGCAGGAAGGGACGAGGTTACACAGGAGTAGGAAAGGTCCATCAGTGCAGAGTGTAGAATCTCCTTCCTTGGAAGATTCAGAGATATCTTCTTGAGTCTTTGCCTGGAGGAAAAAGATAAGCAAGAAGGTGCCTTCTCCTCCCCTCCTATTTGAGGACTATGAGGCATCATTTGATGGTCACATGAGTAAACATATTCTTTTAAGAGGATGTTTTAGCTGTTGCTCTTGGTCAGCCCTCAGAGATCAAGATAAATCAGCAATGCTCATTTTACAAGTGAAGAGGTTGGGGCCCAGAGGGGGCAACTGACCCGCAGCTGGTCAGTGTCAGGGGTAGGTCTGTGCTCCAGGGATGACCTGTCCCTTCTTCCCAGGGAAGTTCTCTGCAGCTGGGGACAGAGACAGAGACACGAGTCCCACAGAGATAGGACTCGGCAGCTGGAGCGCACCTAAGACTCTAAAAGACAACAGCATTTATGTGTATAACTACGATACCCACTGGGTGCTGGACACCACTAGGTTTTTTTCTCACACTATTTCTTTTAACCACCCACATTATACATGATGAGCCTGACTCTGACCAGGCTGTGTAGACAGGCTGGAGTGACTGGCTTTTCAAACCATTTCCTAAAAATGCTGAGAATGTGCTATGCTGAATAAGCCTTGTCCCTTTCTTCTACCCACATTAAACAAGTCCTGATTTCTGTTCACTATTCCCTAAACCCGAGAGAAGCACAAGCAGCGTTGGTCCCCCAGTGAGTCTGGGGCAGATCCCATTGCCTTTGGGAGGACCACGAGTCTATTCCAGCACCAGGTTTAGACCCACAGGTGCTTCCTGTTCCTCCGGCCTGTAGGAGGACGGTTCAGGGGCCAACTGCTCAGGCAAAGGGATCCAGGTGTGCCAGTCTTTAATCACTTAGGGATTAGCTTGATAAGAATCTCATGCATGCCCATGCTGGCCCAGTGGAACCTCACCCTTCTATTAAGGGGCACACCCAAGCCAGGGAGGAATCCATACATTCTTGAATCCTTCTCAGGCAGGCAGGATGGTGAGGAAGTGCAAGAGCAGGTGAGACAGGAGTCCAGGAATGCACAGCCAGGTCCAGAGCGTCCTGGCCAGTTAGGGCCCTTCAATCCCCATCCAGCACATCTCTTCCCTAGAAGTTCACCAATAAAGAGCTTTCCCAAGCCCAGCTCTGATGCTCCAATCAAACCTCAGTCTGACCATCCACTAAAGACTTCAACTTGTTAAGTATCCAAATTAAGGCGATGAAGGCCACCTGACCTAGTAATTCTAAAATGAAAATCTGATCATCCCTTTCCCTCGCTTAAATGGTCGGGGATGGCCCATTGTGTCTGGTCAATTCGTTGTAAGGCAGCATGATCCCATTCTGAAATTAAATCATCTGTGTTCCTTCAATGCATAAAACAAGTAGAGCTATAATTACTCTGATTGCAGCAGAGAGGAAGCCAACCCAGACTCTCGTCTTCTGGGGCTCCCCCTTCTAGGTTGTCTGAATAGTCAAACATTAAAAATTAGTGGTATGTTAAAATAGAACGTAAGTTTGTGGGACTCTCCTATGAGATGATATGAGGAAAGCAGAAAAGTATAGACGTTCATTGGATCAGACCAAGGGGAATGAGGGAAGGCAATGGGGATGGGAATAGGAAAGACAGGAGAATGAACTGGGCATAACTTCCTATGCTCAAATAGCAACACATGTCAGTGTAACGCCACATCATGTTCAACCACAAGAATGGGATCAAAATAGTAATGGGTTGCACCCCATGTATGTATAATATGTCAAAATACACCCTCCTGTCATGTACATCTAAAAACAACCAATAAAAAGATGACATGAGAAAAAGAAGGAAATTAAAATTTATTTTCCATCTACTATCTGACAAAAACTATTTGCATTATGTAATACAAAAGGTCTATATGTTCTTATTGTTCATCTCATTTTACAGATTAATAAAAAGCGAAGCTCAAAACACATTAAATAACACGCCCATGATTCAAATACCAGTGCACTGACTCTGAGATCCTTATTCTTTCAGCTTTTACACCACATAAAGACTAAAGACGGGAAGGCTAATCGATAGTCCATGGTGCAGGCAAGGAGGGGGAATCCTACTGATTGATCCGGGGCAGTGAATCCTGTTGTCTGTAGGTGTGGCTGTCAGAAGGGCTGAAGTTGAGCCTCCTTTGGGAGCAGGTTCCAAGGAATATAATTTGGAAGCCATGAAACTATAGGCTAAAATCACCCAACCCAGCAAGGAGAGCTCTTTATGTTTGGGTTCCCTCCTTCCTTTCTGTCAACCAGTGTCCCATCTCTTATTCTTATGCACCCAGTATTATGGGCACTCTCTGCTTCCAGGACAGACTACGCTCATTCCCGTCTCTGCCCAGAATGCCCTTCCCCGTCACTGCCTGGCCAGCTCCCGGAGACTCTCCCTCCACAGACACACCACCAGAGAGCAGGCACCGCTGTCCTCGGGCACCCGCCCCCTCCAGGCTGCTTCCCGTTCCTTGGTTCTCTGCATTGGCTCCACGTCTTCACGTCACATAAAATCTGGAAGCACATGGGTCTGGAATCAGGACCCAGGCACTGGAATCATGGATATTCTGATGTGTCTGAGTCTGAGACACTTTTCATCTGTTAATGTGATTAACCATAAGAGGCTCGGAGGGCCAGTGTGCAATATTGCATGATGATGCAAACATATTTGATGGATGAGGGGTTGAGGATAAGTGTTAATGCTCTTCTTCCTTCCCTCATTGCCGGGTTTCTGATCTCACGACTAAAAGGCTCAGGGGTCACTCCAGTTGAACTGGGCTGACTGGGCTGCACGAAATAACCACGCAAGAGACACAAATACCTTTTTCTTTGGGGTTGCTGTGACGGCTCCTCTGACCTTAAGGGTCCTCAGAAAGAGAGCGAGAGCACATGCTGACCCCTTTTATCGAGGAGAAGCTATTCAAATGAGGCAAGGGGTCAGGTTTCAGGGAGCTGAGTCTATCTTCATGATGTCCACTGTCAGCAGGTTGACTGACACCTGGGTAGGCCACACCCAAGGGCACAGTAAGAGAAGGGGACACACACAAGGCACTTCCATGGAAGATTCTATCCTAAACAGGGCAAGGGGTATATTACAAAGGAACAGGTGAGCATAGCTTCACCCATGGGGCTGTAGCAAGACACACCCATGCACGAGACACCAACCCTCGAACCCAAGAAGGGTGTCACATTTCTGCTACTGAGCGCCTCAGCACCCAGCCAGGGAGTGTAACTCAGTCACATGTAAGGTTGGCCTCCCACACCTCAATTCATACCATTCCCTCAGATCAAAGAAATATAATACTCTTTGAATTCACAAAACCCTGCATCCAGTAGGCACTCAATAAACAAATTAATATCCTTAAAGTGATGTTTCCAAAGTCACTACAAGAAAGCTTTTGTCGGGATAAGTGATTTTTTTCATTATTTCAGTAATTCCTTGATTGTAATGTGTCCACATAATACAATGATGTTTTTCCACCCTTTGAGATTACTCGTCGTGTTTCAGTATGCTCAGGGCAGGAAAGGGGACATAATTTCACCATATTTACAGATTTGGGTTCCAATAGCTCACACTCCCAGTCACAAGAGGCACAATCAGGCAAGACTCACATAGGTTCATAGCAATCGGTTTGGACACAATGAAGCAAGATGTGAAGTACGTAACTTCCATTAACAAATGGGATGAACTGCATAGACTACAGTATAGGAAGTTCCTCCCTCACGGTGTGACTGACCTTCAGACCTTTCATGCCCTCACCTACTCACACACCAGCCACCATCTCTCCCCTCTTCATCAAGTCACCCCACCTCCAAGTGAGGTATTTTTAGAAAGAAGATCAAACTGGGATGAGTGTTAGCCCCCTAGATGTCTGACGCCCATAAATGAAAGTAGACTGACTTGCAGACAGGCTTGAAATCTGGTCCAGCCTCCTCTGCAGCCCAGAGAGCTGAACACAGCCAAGACCAGAGTCAAGCTCTCTGCAAAGCTGCACTGTAAAGCTTTGGCTTCTGGTCAGCATGAATGACCGCGCCCCGGGGAGCAGCCTCCCACACCTGCCCTCAGTACCTGTGTGGGCCTGGCCTTCCAAGGAGCTCCCTCTCAGAGTGAAAGGAGCAGAGGCTTCAGTATCAACCACCAGTTTTGGGGTCCTTCTACTACGCCAAGTATGGTGTACTGTGCTGAAGTTGGGGACGAAGAGCGACCCAGTGAACACCCAAGTGTCATCCAATCCAGAATGACAACTGTTGAAAAGTAAACACGAACATCGGGTTACAGGAATACAGGACACCACAGAAGCATTTTGTAGAAGAAATAAAACAATCGAGGTTGAAGATACAAGGATCCAGAGAAAAGGATCCTCCCCTCATAACACAGGAAGTCTTAAAGGATGGTTAAGGCCCAAAGGGGGCTTCAAGCCAAAGCACCTCACATTTCACACTATTGCTCCGTGCGGTAGAGCCATATCCTCAGCCAAGGTGGAGGATCATAATTCAGTGATGATTTCAACCTGCCAAATCTTTTTAATTTTTTAAAATTTTCATAGCAGTTGGGTACAGTAGGGAGGATTTCACAAGGGTTGGGGTTTTGTCAGCCGGGCGCGTTGAAGTCAAAGGAGCAAGGAAGGTTGTGATATTGGCCACAGATTGACTGAAATGATGAGCCAAGGAAGTCCAATTGGGTGGGGAGTGGTGCCGCAGTCTGGCTGGGCACATATTACAAGCCACTGAAGCAGGAACAAACTTTATTTCTGAACTCCACCACCACACTCCACACACGCTCCCTGGTAACTCTCCCGAACGCCACACGGCTCCTCCAGGAGCCAACAACCGGAAATCCCTCCTCCGGCACTTCCCCAACCAATGGGAACTCTCCTGGAATCCCCGCGAGAGCTCAAGCGGAACTCAACGGGAACCCCGCCGGAACTCAAAAGTCATCATCTCAATGGCTCGCTAGCCTCACCTCTCAACCACTACTTCTGGCAAAAATGCCATGCGTCATCCCCACTCGGCTGTGGCCCTCAACAGAGTGGCACAAAAGAAGGGGGCTGGTGGGCAGGGAGAGAGTAGATTCCCGGGAATGTAAGCAAGCAGGTTTGGAAAGAAGGGGCTGTGAACAGGAAACGGTTCCTGGACTTGTGGTCTTAGGGTAAGGATTTACGGCTGCTGGTGCAGATGCTCATGTGTCAAGAGGAAGCAGTGGCGTTAGACCCTTTCCTGTGGGGCCTCTCTGTGATGCCATCCTTGGTCAACACGTCAGGCACTTTGGGGTCTGAATCAGACACATGAGCCTCCAGTAGTGGCCTATGAGTGCTCAGATCATTGGTTCCCAATTTGTTGCTAAAACCGACAGAAACCCCATCTGTGCCCTGGGCTGATGCAGCCTCTGTGGCCTACCAGTCGGTCATACTTTGGATTCCTCCAGAAATCTAGATTTCAATCTCCAAGCTCTGCCCCTGTAAATAGCCTTGTGAATCATGGTCTTTATATCTTTATGGGAATATCTCTAGGGTTTGTGGAGGGAAGGGATGCTTTGGGAACAGACTCGTGAGGATCTGGTGGTGACCCAGAGTGACAAAGTGGTAGAATGACTGAGCTGGAGGAATGTGGGAAGTTGTGGTCACAAACACATGGTTAGCAAGCAGCTTTCATACCCTCCGTGGCTCCTTCCTTGAGCTGGGTGGAGAGCCCACGTATAAATAGGCTTGTCTCCTCAGTTCCAGCACCTGCCCACGGTTAGGAAGACAAGGTAAGCGTGCTTCCTGATGCTATGGCAGTTTGGGGACAGCTGGGGCTGGCATGTTTCTGCTCAATGGGACAAGGCATCCCAGGACGGAGACAGTGAGAACTAACTGGTAATTTCAGGAAGACCAGGTGCATGGATATCTTCCAGGTGGTCTGAAAATTGCCATCCCAGAAGGGGTGAATGGAAACCAGAAACTGGAGTGGTAGAGTCATGGTGATGGGTACAAGCTATTGTTTTAGACAAGACTCAACTGCATAAAGTGGAGGCGTAGGAATAAGCAGATCCCATGATGCAAGAAAGAGAGAAAAGGAGATGATGGAGAGGGCTGGCATAACAGTGAACTTGAGGTAAAAATGCAGTGAATGCATAAATTAGAGAATATGATCAAAGCTCCCGTAAGATACTGGGAGTTCCCCGGGGCCCTAAGCTGCTGCTTTGAAAGTCAGGAGTCTGAGGAGAAACAGGCCAGATGGGAGAAGCGGGGAGCAAATTCTGGTTTACCCTCTGCTGGATTTCTCCTGGGCCAGGACAGCAGGATACAGCTACCAGAGGCAGATTTAACTGCGGAAGTTCAGTTTCTGCAGAAAAATATATTGATACAAATAACATTGCTATTCACTGGAATTTTTAAAAACCTGTATTTTTAGGGTAACTGAACTTTCTCCAAGATGTCCTACCAGCAGAAGTACCAACTCTCTGCCAAGAGCCTCCCTAAAGGTCCACCCAAGTGCCCGCCTCAGGCCCCTCAGGCTCCGGCCTCGGGCCCAGCTCCCTGCCCCTCTCCAGCCCCAGCCTCCTCCAGCTGTCCTCCCACCTGCTGCGTTTCTGGGTTTGGGGGCCACGGCTGCTGTCTCGGGTCTCACCGGTTTCCACGGCTTCCAGGAGTCTACCTGCCCGGGCCCCAGAACTCTGACTGCCGTGCGAATGAGTCCTCTGGATGTTCCAGCGGCTACCAGGGCTCTGGGGGCTGCAGCTGACCTGCGACCTTTGAGGAGCTGAGAAACCACAGCCAAGGACCAGCCTGAAAGAGGGACGCCTTGGCTCACTCTTGTGCTGCTTCCTCCCTCTCCTCCTGAACTGGCTGTGCAGGCGATCTGCTTGCTCTTCCTCTTGCTGAGAACCTCGACCCTCCTGGCTGTGGTACGCCATCAAGGAGACCTGAAAGCAAGGGGAAACTCTGCTCCCCAAGCCTTCTCAGTGCAGAAATAAAGCTCTGCTCCCCCGGGCCCTGACTGACTTCTGGGTATTTGTTGATTCCTTCATGGAGCCCACATTAACCTGGATCCTTTTTTCTTAATGTATTTTTTTTATTCTGATTTGTCATATATGACAGCAGGATGCATTACAACTCGTATTACACATACAGAGCACGGTTTTTCATCTCTGGTTGTACACAATGTAGAGTCCCACCATTCGTGTCTTCATACATGCATTAGGGTCATGATGCCCATCTCATTCCGCCCTCTGTGGTTTCTTCTCTTCTGTTCAACAGGGTAAATGTCATGGCCTTGGGGCAACTTCTCAAGGTACCATTGTTCCCAGCCCAACGTGGGCTGCAGTAAATATGCTTCTGCTCGCCCTCTGTGACTGTGGTTCTTAAGCTCAGTATGGAGACACTCTGCGGCCCAGAAGTTTAGCAAGTGAGTAGTGGATGGACCTATGGACAGTACTCCAAAAATCACACATAACCCACAGCTCAGACTAACCAAAACACAGCTCCTGCCCACGTCCCACGTGGGTGGTGGGAAAAGGGTTTGGTGAAACAGACTGGCTGAAAAATAAAAGCTAAGAGAAATAAAATGGCAGAAAAACCACAGAACACAGAAAGTAGTTTCAACAGTGGGGCAGGACAGGCAAGCGGATAAGACAGATGGAGCTTCTGGACCAAATGGGGCCTGCATCTGCCTTATTTATATTGGAAAACACCAAAGAGATTCTATAGAATGTTCTTCTCCAAAAAAGGTTAAAAGTGGGCTGTTCAGTTCCTAGTGGGTTATGCCCACCTCCGGAGCTACTATTGAGAAACCAGCCTCTACCTCAGAGCAAAGCCTGTCCAAGGAAGGGGGCGTGACCCTTGTCCTTGGAAAGACCCACAGAGCACTCCTAGGCCCATACCCACCCTGCTGAGTTGTTTATCTACAAATAACGGGAGACATCTGTAGAGCCAGGTGTCCCTGATCTGTCAGGCTAGGTGAGGGCCCATAGCAACCCCCTAGCAGCCACCAATCAGCATGAGACAGGGGAAAATACTTGGGATGCCAGCGACCCCCCAGTAGTTTATATTGAGAAACCATGTAGTTCAGCACGTACCCACCTCGTGGTTTAAACCAACCAGTTCAAACGAATACCCCTCTTGTACTGACCAATCACCCCTACCCAACTTGTTCCCGCCAGTGAATGTGCTAATCATGTTTTACAGTTGTTATTTGATTTTCCCACGGTGTGTGATGATTTGCTAAGGGATGCTATGATGTATGTGAAGTCCCTGCCTTCTCCAGAGAGTGTATAAAACTGCTGCAAACCCTGGGCTCGGGGCCTCTCAGCGTCACCAGTTGCTGTGTATGC
The DNA here is from genome assembly GCF_047511675.1 of Marmota flaviventris. Taxonomy (NCBI): domain Eukaryota; kingdom Metazoa; phylum Chordata; class Mammalia; order Rodentia; family Sciuridae; genus Marmota; species Marmota flaviventris. The sequence continues at coordinate 120,998,748 of NC_092507.1, read as the reverse complement.
ACGCGGAGGACCGAGCTAGCTCGCAATAAACACCTCTTTGCTGCTTACATCCATCTTGGTCTCTGGTGGTCTTTTGGGGGTCCCGAATTTGAGCATAACACTATGAGGAGCCTTCCTAGTGGAGCAGAGGGAAGGTCCAGTGCTTTGGGTGATCTATTGCTGTGGGAGAGTGTCATGCTCGAATTCAGTGTCCCCTTCTTTTTAAGCAGACAGAGGTGGAGTGATCCCTACAGTGCAGGGAAGGAAGAGGGAGTTCCCCAAAGCAAAAGGGGCTTCGGCAGCTGCTGGGAGTCCCTCGTCCCTCCTTTTACTTACAGGATCAGCTCCTCTGGTTAGGTCCGACCCCAGGCACCAGGCATAGCTCCTGACTTTCCACTAGTCGTAGTTGGCTCTCAAAAAGTTAACCCTCCACTTGCAGTTGTTTGGAGAGCTGGGCTTCCCCAAGAAAGCAGAGCGTGTGTGTGTATGTGTGTGTGTGTGTGTGTGTGTGTGGTGGGGGGCTCCTCTAGAGTCCCCTCTGGGGTGCCAAAATTTGTGACTGGAAATTCGGTTCCTGTCCTGGAAGCCAATTAATGCCAATTTAATAACGAGGACAGGGTTTTGAGAAAAAGGAAAAGCAAGGTATCAAAGTTCTTAGATCCCCAGCAGGCATTTCCCTCTGCAGTGGGTGCACTCAAGCCAACTACGGGAAGAAAAGAAAATGTTGCTTCCACCATTTAACAAAAGGGAGTAAAGTTTATCAAAGTTCTTTAAAACACAGCGAAAAGGGGTGTAAAAGGTGAGAACAGAAAAGCTGGCGGTTCTATTGACTTTTGGTCCCTTACAGGAGAAGCATACTAGGGACATTCTTAGGCTAAAATTTAGCTAAAGCTACCTCCACACATCTAAGGCAGACCGGAATTTGGGACACTGCATCTGTCCAAAGTAAAACAATGCCATCACACTCAACAAAAGACACAGATTCCCTTTTCAGATTGTCGACAAAAACGGAAATGGAGTGCTGGCCCCAAGCCAACTGGGGCCTTCCCTTCAGACAAACAGATTGGGGGAGCATCCCCTTCAGATTGGGTCTGACCCCAGATTGGGATATTAGTTCTCCTGCCAGGGTGCTGGGGTGGAGGCAGACAGGACAATAGAAACAAACACACATAACACAAAATTCGCAGCGCGGCCACAGAATTCGCAGCGCGTCGTGGATTGTTACCCACAAACCAAAAGCAGAGGCGGACGGAGGATCCGTCACCTACAAGATACTTTACCAAATACTTCACAAAATACTTTACTAAAGGCAATCCACTCAGAACCCAGAAGGGGCTGGGGATGTCTCCCACAAACCCTGTCGGCTGCGTCCACCTGGACCTTTTGCCGACCACCCAACACAGAACCAGAACCTGCAGGCAACCAGAGTACAGAAAACTACAGATCGGCAATACCTTCACTTACCGGCCGGGTTTTCAGCACCTCTCCATCGGGGTGTCTGGGTAGGCTTATAAGGGGGATCCCGGACGAGCCCTTATATGTTATGCTAGAATTTGGGACCCACCAGAGACCAAGATCCATGTAGCAGCAAAAAGGTGTTTATTGTGGGGCTAGCTCAGTCCTCCGCGCCCGCGCACACACACAGCAACTGGTGACGCTGAGAGGCCCCCAGCCCTGGGTTTGCAGCAGTTTTATACACTCTCTGGGGAAGGCAGGGACTTCACCTACATCATAGCATCTCTTAGCAAATCATCTCACACCGTGGGAAAATCATAAAACAACTCTAAAACATGATTAGCACATTCATTGGCAGGAACAAGTTGGGTAGGGGTGATTGGTCAGTACAAGAGGGGAATTCGTTTGAACTGATTGGTTTAAGCCACAAGGGGAATACTTGCTGAACTACATGGTTTCCCATCATGTTATCAACCACCATAAACTACTGGGAGGGTCATCTGGCATCCCAGGTATTTCCCTGTCTCATGCTGATTGGTGGCTGCTAGGGGGTTGCTATGGGCCCTCACCTAGCCTGACTGAGTCAGGGACACCTGGCGCAGCAGATCTCTCCTGTTATTTGCAGACAAACAACTCAGCAGGGTGGGTATGTGCCTAGGAGTGCTCTGTGGGTCTTTCCAAGAACAAGGGTCACGCCCCCTTCCTTGGACAGGCTTTGCTCTGAGGTAGAGCTGGTTTTTCAAGAGCCAGGGAAAGTTCTCAATGCCAGGCCCCTCTCTCCCTGGCTACCATGCTGAGAGAAGATCCTCATGTATTCCAAGGATGGCTTCCCGCACACAGCTATTAAAACATCTGGGTTCACACAGTAATCCAGCTCACACCTGATTGCCATCTATCAAGTGTGTCCTGGCAGGAGTGAAATTGGGGACTGCTGTCTGTCATTCTCTGGGCCTCAAATAAGTCACAAAAAGGCATGATTGGCCTGGGGCACTCAGTGTAGGAGAGCCCAGAGGGCAACCTTGACCACCACACTTGACATCCTAACACTCAGTCCCAGGAGGACTTGCAGGTCAGTGGTTTTCAACCTGGGACAAAAGGGACAGTAGGAGTCCACAGAGGTATTTTCCTGTGTGAGTGTGAGTGTGAGTGTGTGTGTGTGTGTGTGTAAATACTGTAACACTATTTACGGTGCTTACTCAAAAACGTTAAATCACAGGCAATCGATAGTTCCTTGGAGGTCTCCTGGTGTTCCAGGTTAGACTGGGCAGTGTGTCCAGCTAGACGACACCAGAGTAAAAATTTTATAACACCTCTGTGGGACACCACCCACAAATTATTTGAGCATCTTCACTTGGCCTGAGCCAGGAAGAGTGAGGTTTGGCATTGCAAGCCATTTCGTGGCCCTTCCCTCTCAATGGGTTGCACAATGCACCTGACCTCTCTTCGCTCTTGGAGGAAGCCCACTCTCATTGGGGTGTAACCCATTGGAAACCCGACAGCCCACCTCCTACCTTAATAGGTGAAAAAAATTCTGTGGAAAACCTTTGATGTTTCCCCCCATCAGTGAAGCAAACTCTGGCTCCCACTCTCTTTTTCCATGTGCAAGCTTGACCCCTCAGGTCAAAGAGCCCTCCCATTACTGCTTTCTAGAATTACCTCCTGTGTCCTGTGATTTCTTTGATGCTTTCTCTTTCTTAGCTTTATTTTGCAGCCAGACTACTCCACCGAAGAGGAACCTTCACTTCCACCTGAGCCTGCTCCATAAAAGGGGGGGACGTGGGCTGGATTTGGCACCTGGAACAGTGATCCTCATTGCATGGAATCAAGGTACCTAGTGGGTGTTTGGCCCTCTCTTGCAGGAAAAGCATGATTATGGTTTAAAATTTTGTGACCTGAAGTATTAAAGTATGGTGGATGGAAATATTTTGGGTGAAAATATTGTTGATTTAGCATGTTGTGGGTTGGTATTTTGAGAGTAGGAGGAGAAAGGAAAGATTTCTTTTATCATGGGACTTTAGGCATGGGAAACCCTCTGTCTTCAGAAAAAGAAATTAATTTTGCAATTCTGAAGACTGTAATCAAACCTAAGCGTAAAGACATAAAAAGAGCCCAGCTCACTCAGTTCTTAAAAACGATTAGGGAAATATGTCTGTGGTTTTGTGAGGAGGAATCACTTGATTTGCACATTTGGGAGAAGCTTGATAGAGAATTATTTGCAAGATGCATTGCAGCTGACCTGCCTAAAAGTACAATTGAAAATGTAGAAAGAATTTGGGCTGCAATAGAGATGTATTTATATTCAAACCAAGATATTAGTCAATGGTCTTCAGGAGACTTACTTATGGGCCTTAGAAATCAGTTAAAAGCCTCAGACCTGGCAGACAGCTTGCCCAGCTCCTGGGATTTCTATGTCAGCAGGTGACCTGATGCACCCAAGGCAGGAGGCGGAACACCTAAGATTTGTAACTCTTAAAACTCAGAGGAAAGTGATGCTGCGCGTAGCAGCAGCGGAGGAGGCAGCATGTGAGGTGAGCGTCTGGCTGTAGGCTCCGTGTCGGCCCTTGGGGGCTGAGAAGGGTTCCTAATGAAGGGATAAGAAAGAATGTAAGGCAGGAAAATAATTAAATATTTTTACTGTGGTTTCTGTACTACACTGGAGCTTGGAAAAAAAAAACTGTATGGGGAGCACTAAGCATCCTGAAGGCCAGGCAATGGAACCATTAACATTAAGGGATGTGGTCATTGATTTTTCGGAAGAGGAATGGAAATGCCTGGACCCTTCTCAGCAGATTTTATATGGAGATGTGATGTTAGAGATCTGCAGAAACCTACTCTTTATTGGTATGACTTCTAATCCAAACCAAGACTTTTCAGAAGAACAAAAAATAAAATATTTTTTTGCAAAATTTGATAAAGAGCAGGGAGTGTACATCAGAGGTTGGAATGAGATTTCAACAGGAAGAGTCTTTCTTCAGATTGGCATTCTCGCAAGTCTCACCCATATCTGTGATGCTATGTGGCTATGCGGCTCCAATGGATGAAAACATCTCCAGTGCCATGCTGAATTTAGATGAAACTAGGTAGCATACAATATGTTCTGGATAGTGTCAAACCAGCTGAATTTCAACTGTGAGTTCCCAGATACCAGACTTTTTCCCTAATGGCTTTCATGCTTTTTTTTTTTTTTTTTTTTTAAATTCATGCACAGTTCATACATATCTTTCAGCAGCTCCATCTGAAATGCACTGCTTCATCTTTCATAGCAACAGGGATTTTTGACCAAACTCCAAGTGAATATCCCAAAAGATCTATGCATTCTGTGGTTGTAGGTGGAATGGAAAAAAACTTTCCAAGTGTGAGATCCAGAGACGTCCTTGATCCTATACATGTACCCAGTGAACTAAATCCTGTTGCCATTATATGTTTCTGAGGCCCTGGCACTACTCATCTATGCATCTCAAGGAATATTTTTTCAACAATTCAAAAGTATTCTCTAACTGATTTCAGCAAGATAGTTACATCAACACCCTCAGTGATAGATATTTTTGCTGGAAAGTTGAACAGTTCAGATGCAGCTTGCTCTTTGGCATAATGAAAAATGCTCTGGCACATCAGGGCCATGATTTTGTCCCAGTGCCTGCAGGATTCCCCACAAATTAAAACCAGACAAGAGGGTTTTGGAGGCAAAGAGGAACTGTAGGGATATGGGGCATTGGCTAAGCTGGAGAGAGACAACAATACATGGCAGTCACATTTGAGGACACTTGTGTGCTTTTAAATATACTTGCATAGCATTTTGTAATTACACCCTTCCTCTAAAAAATGAAAAATTTTCTATGTAGTCTATTTCATGCTTTAGTTAGTCACTGGAATAATTTGAAATGCACCATTTTGTAAATATCCACAAATATTTTTGTAGACAAGATAGAATAAGAAGGAGGAGGAGGAGAAAGAGAAGAAGAAATTTCTGAGTTTTAGTAGTCTAAAATGATGCAATGAATAGTTTCTCCTTGTAGCAATGCATGGAATTATAATGAATGTGGGAAATATTTGTACTTACCTACTATTGCTTAATTTAAAAGTAGATGTAGATACTTGGAGAGACCTCTACATTTATGATAGATCTTTCAGGACCTATAGACAATCTCTACCCTACGTAATTAGCAGTATATTGGATTTGGTGTAAAATAATGTAAATTCTGTGAAAGTCATTAAAATTTCCTTCTTTTTTAAATTCTAAAAAAAAAAAAAAAAAAAAAAAACTCAGAGGAAAGTGAAAGGAAAGGATCTAGGAGACAGGCAAGTGAGAAACGAAAGACAGAGACCAGGCAGAGATACACACGAGAGCTTATTTGTCAGAGATGATACAGATAAAGGCCATCTCTCATTAGACCGAGAGAGGCAACACAGTCTTGGGGTTCAGGACCTTTATGGGGCAGCCTCAGGGATTGGAGTCCGTCAGGTCCTAATGCAGGCGATGAAGGGGGAGGGGCGGGGTTAGTACGTGTGAGTGGTGAGCCTTTCTCAGAAATGCCCTGGGGTGGGAAAGCAGAACTTTTTCTTAAGATGCTAAGCAAGGACCTTACAGAATATCTCAGGGCAGAATCTAAGCCTGTTTCATTCTTAGCAAGTCAAAGTCAGGGAATTGAGCCGCGGACGCACAAACATAATTCCATCATTTGAGACCTGTGCTGGGCAGGGAAACAGCCCAGACCAAAGTACTTCGGAAGAGAGACCCAGGAAGATGGGGGAGGGGCCCCACTGGGGGGATTTGGAGGAAGGGTCTCAGTCAGAGGAGGAGTCTGGGTTCGAAGTAGACCTCTGCAATTTGCATTGAAATGGCCCTGCTCCAGCGATCCACCCTCTCCCTCCGGGAAGACGGAGGCTTTGTCTCCCGCCTGGCCACTGCAAACCTTTCTCTGCTGCAAAGTGGTCTCAGAACTGCCTTACAGGAGGGAGAAGGTATTTCAGGATTTAAATTATTTCCGATTTTTGAGCAGATAAATGAGAAGAACGGACGTTTGCGAGTTCCTGCTGCCTTTCCTTTTAAAAAATTAAAAAAAGAGTTAAAATTTGCTTGCTCCACGTCTGGCCCAGACTCACCCTTTCTTGGAAGCCTTAGAGACTCCATCAGTAGTGAGGCTCTGCCGCCGCAGGACTGGGTCACCCTAAAGTGTGCCTTACCTGGAGGTGACTACTCACTGTGGAGACCTAATTGGAAGGATTTTTGCTCAGGGCAAGCAGAAACTAACAGAAGACGTGGGATTGATATTCCCGTAGCGACGTTGACCGGGACAGGACAATTTACTGATTCGGAACAGCAGTTCAACGGTGGTTTGCAAACTCATGATCAGATGAGTGCACGTGCCAGAACGGGGTGGAGGGATTTGCCCAATAAAGGACAAAATACTTTAGATCTCAGTTAAATCCAGCGGGGCCCAGAGGAGAGTTTCCCGGATTTTGTGGTGTGTCTGTCTGTACCGGGCTGCAAGCTGCACGACAGGGGGTTCAAAGGCCTCCAAGGCGCAGGCTGACAGCCAGCTTTTGAAAATGCTGATGAAGTCTGCCAAGAAATAACCACATCTGAAGAAGGGGACTGGGTCCGGTTTTATCCGCCTTTGTTCCCACGTGGGTCCAAGGCATCTACAAGGTCTCACTGTCGCTGTCGCCTTAAAGCAGGCTCTACGAAGGCCACCAAAGTAAAACAGCTGCGGGAAAGTTGGGCGAGATGGCGAGGGACTGTAGATGACCACAGAGACAAAGAAATTCGGGGGTCTGCAGACGCGCCTTTGGAGGGGCGACCCGAGGCAGGGGAAGCCACGTGTCCTAAACCGCCCCCTCGGGCTGGGCGGCAGGGAATCTGGAGGCGGGGCCAACCCCAGCCCCACCCAACAGCAGGGTGTGACATTTGGCTCAGGAGGAGGAGCCAACGGCCCCAGGGCCTCCTCATTCTGTGTGGCCCAGCCTCCTTACACCAGGCCCAAACTTAGGGTTCACCTGGGACACTTTCAGCTCTGGAGCCCCAAGCTTGTAGCTCCATCCCGCCTCAGAATTCATAGTAACTCCAGAAATGGCCCCAGATTGATCCCTACAGGGATTGACTGGCCACTGCCACCAGACAAGATCCGATTAATATTGGGAAGAAGCAGTCTGACTCAGAAAGGAATCCAGGTATTACTGGGTGTTACTGATACACATTTTGATGGGGGAATTAAGATTATGGTTCAAACAAAATTCTATTATTCGGCTTTCTCCAAGGGATACCATTGCACAGATGATTTTTTTTATTTTATTTTATTTTATTTTTTATTTTATTTTATTTTTTTTGCTTTGCTGTTCCGCAGGGAAGGTTTAGCAGATGGACCAGGCAGAATCCTGATTTCCAGGTCCCCAGAAAGAGCACACTGGGCTCAATTGATTGAGCAAGAGCGCCCTCTATTGAATCTTAAAATCAACCATGAAAGTTTGAGAGGCAAACCAGATACAAGAGCGGATCAATGAGTCATTTCCAGCAGATTTTGGCCCCCAAATTGGCCTTTGCATACTACACCTGCCAGCCCAGAAGGGATGGGTCAGATCTCTCAGCCTGCTCAGAGTGCCCAGTACCTCTAAGGGGAAGATAGGGTGGCAGTACAGGACTCTTTAAACCCTATGTCCTTGATACTTTGCCAGTAAATCTATGGGGGCGGGATATTTTAAGTAGCTAGGAGTGTACTAAAAACTCATAATTCCATGGTGTCACCTCAGATGCTTAATCAAGGGTCTATTTCTACTAAAGGAGTAAAAGGAAATCAACAAGAAGGGTCTTTACCTCTGACTCAGTCTTGTCAATGAAGACAACTTAATTTATTTAATTCACCCAATAACAATTTTTAATGGGGGCACTGATTTCTTCCCTGTCCCAAAAAAGAGCAGAAAAACTTAACTGGCTTGCCCCTGTCAGGGGAAAAACTACAAATAACCGATGTTTTAGTTCAAGAACAACTTCAAGCTGGTCATGTACAGCTAACTCTTAGTCCTTGGAATACTTCAGTTTTTGTGGTTAAGAAAACATCTGGCAAATGGAGAATTTTACAGGATCTTAGAGCAATGAATCATATTATGGAACCTATGGGAGCCTTACAGCCTGGGATTCCTTCTCCTACAGCCATCCCCCTTGATTATCATTTAATGGTAATACATTTAAAAGATTTTTTTTCATTATATATACCATTGCATCCAGATGGTTGTAAGAGATTTGCTTTTAGCATCCCAGCTATAAATTTCAAAGAGCCAATTAAAATATATTGTTGGAAGGTTTTACCTCAAGGAATGTGTAAAATCCCAATGCTTTGTCAGAATTTTGTACACAGGCTATTGCTCCTATAAGAAAATAATTCCCTGATGCATATATTATCCATTACACAGATGACATTCTTTTGGCTCATGCTAGTTCAGATGTACTTTTGAAAATTTTTGCTCAATTAGAAAGTTCACTTACTGCAATGGATCTATTCATAGCACCTGAAAAGATAGAAAAGACTTCTCCTTTTCAATAGTTAGGTAATGTAATTGAAGGATGCATAATTCATCCACAAAATCTACAATTAAGAGTTGATGGTTTACTTACTCATAATAACTTTCAAAAATTACTAGGTGTTATCAATTGGCTGCAACCAAGTCTAAAACTAACCACTGCAGATTTGAGTCCTCTGTTTCAGATTTTGAAGGGAGATCCTTCTCCAACTTCTCCTGGTTAATTTATTACAGAAGCAAGGATTGCCTTAACAAAGGTTGAATCTACCATTAAGACTGCACAGCTTATTAGAATTAATCCACAGGAGCCTACATATTTGTTAACACTTCCTACTGTTCATATCCCGACAGGAGCAATATGGCAATCATTGGGAATTACCGAATGGCTCCAACTAGCCCATTCTCCTCAAAACTCATTGACTCCATTTCATAACTTTATTGCTCAGCCAGTTATTAAAGGAAGAATACAAGTTTTGCAGATAGTTGGATCAGAACCTAATATTATTGTTACCCCTTTTTCTACTCAACAGCATGATTGGCTTTGGCAATCTTCCAATACTTGGCAAATAGCTTTTGCTAACTTCCCTAGTCAAATAGAAAGCCATTACCCTCGAGATAAAAATTATTCAGTTTGCTCTTGTCACTACATTTATTTTTCCCCAAATTGTATGTGCTCAACCAATAGTTGGAGCACTAACAATATTTACTGATGGATCAAACTCAGGTTTCTATAGCCATGCTCATATGGGATAATACAGACACCATATTCTTCCGCACAACTAACAGAACTTCAAGCTCTCATTTGTGCTTCAGTTCATTTTGCAAATGAGCCAATCAGTATTTATTCTGACAGTCTATGTGCCGTTGGAGTTACAAAAAGTATTGAAACACCGACTATTGGGAACACCATCGCGAGTTATGTAATTTGGGGCTGGGATTGTGGCTCAGCGGTAGAGCGCTCCCTAGCACGGGAGGGACCCGGGTTTGATCCTCAGCGCCACATAAAAAAAATAAAGGTATTGTATTGTGTCCATCCACACCTAAAAAAATAAATAAATATTTTTAAAAAGTTATATAACTTGTTTCATACTTTACAAAAGACAATTCAAATCTGTCATCATCTGTGTTTCATAGGCCATATGTGAGCACATTCTAACCTTTCAGGTCCTTTAGCATCAGGTAACGATAAGATCGATAAACTTGTTGCTGTTTGTCCACAAATGTCTTTATAAGATTGTGCACAAGCCTCGCAGTATATTTATCAAGTATAAAGTATTATTTATCTTATTTTTCAGTATCAGTATGTACTTGAGCTACTATTCACTGCTATTGAATATTACACATTTTACTGTACAATTTTATCCCCCTTTGATGTGCCACTAAGAATATAAATTTGTGAGAACTTTGTTTTTTCTCACTTTAATGCAAGGAAGACTATTTTTATTTTCTGAACAAAATTAAATGTTTTCTTCCATTATTAAATTTTAAATATTAATTTTGCATATTTGAATGATTCTGAGAAATGTAGCTCCAGGAAAATGATATTCAAACTCCAAGAAATATGTGTAATTTTAGTTATTAATAAACTCTATACCCATATCACTATGCCAAATTTATGTAGAATGTAATAGAAGTGAAAAATAAATGTGTTTAGAGATGGGGACAATAATTAGAAATATTTCCTCTGTGAGTCATATTGGCCACCTCCCAGTGTTGTGTAGAGTCTTCTTTGGGAACCAAAATTGGCTTAAATAAAAGTAGCAATTACCAGAGCTAAATCCTTGGCAGACCCTGGAGGCCAATTAGTAATGTGGTTTATGAAGGACCAGATGTTGGATGTGTACCTGACCACAAGAGGGCAGTGGTGAGAACATCACAAGATTGGGGGTGGACGAGGCTATTCCACTTAGAAAGGGCAGTGTGGGCACCCTTCGTGTTCAAAACACTAGAAAAACTAGGGACAACAGGAACAGATCTCAACGTCATAAAGGCTAGCTATGCTAAGCCCCAGGCCAACATCATTCTAAATGGAGAAAAATTGAAGGCATTCCCTCTAAAAACTGGAACAAGACAGGGATGCCCTCTTTCTCCCCTTCTATTTAACATAGTTTTCGAAACACTGGCCAGAGCAATTAGACAGATGAAAGAAATTAAAGGGATATACATAGGAAAAGAATAACTCAAATTGTCACTATTTGCTGATGATGATTCTATACCTGAAGACCCTAAAAGTTCCACCAGAAAACTCTTAGAACTAGCAAATGAATTCAGCAAAGTAGCAGGATTTAAAATCAACACCCCAAAATCAAAGGCATTTCTGTATATCAGTGAAAAATCCTCAGAAATGGAAATGAGGATAACTACCTCATTTTCAATAGCCTCAAAATAAAATAAAATAAAATACTTGGGAATCAACTTAATGAAGGAGGTGAAAGACCTATATAATGAAAATTACAGAATCCTAAAGAAAGAAATCAAAGAAGACCTTGGAAGATGGAAATATCTACCTTGCTCTTGGATAGGCAGATTTAATATTATCAAAATGACGATATTTCCAAAAGCACTATACAGATTTAATGCAATTATGATTAAGATTCCAAAGACACTCCTCGTAGAAATAGAAAAGGCAGTCATGAAATTCATCTGGAAAAATAAGAGACACAGAATAGCTAAAAAAGTCCTTAGCAGGAAGAGTGAAGCAGGTGGCATCACTATACCAGATCTTAAACCATACTACAGAACAATAGTAACAAAAACAGCATGGTATTGGCACCAAAACAGACTGGTAGACCAATGGTTCAGAATAGAGGACACAGAGACTAACCCACATAATTACAGTTTTCTTATATTAGTCAAAGATGCCAAAAACATGTACTGGAGAAAAGATAGCCTCTTCAACAAATGGTGCTGGGAAAACTGGAAATCCATATGCAACAAAATGAAATTAAACCCCTATCTCTCACCATGCACAAAACTCAACTCAAAATGGATTAAGAGACCCTGCGTTGTAGGAGGGAGATTAGTAGGCCCTAATCTCCATCATGTGGGATTAGGCCCCAACTTCCTTAATAAGACTCCTGTGGCACAAGAATTAAAATAAAGAATCAATAAATGAGACAGACTCAAACTAAAAAGTTTCTTCTCAGCAAAAGAAACAATCTGTGAGGTGAATAGAGAGCCTACATCTTGGGAGCAAATCTTTGCCCCTCACACATCAGATAGAGCACTAATCTCTAGGGTATATAAAGAACTCAAAAAGTTAAACACCAAAAACAAACAAAAACTACCAAATAACCCAATTAATAAATGGGCCAAGGACCTGAAGAGACACTTCTCAGAAGATGATGTACAATCAATCAACAAATATATGAAAAAATGCTCATCATCACTTGCAATTAGAGAAATGCAAATCAAAACCACTGTAAGCTTTCTTCTCACTCCATTCAGAATGGCAGCTATTATGCATACAAACAACAATAAGTGTTGGCGAGGATGTGGGGAAAAGGCACACTCATACATTGCTGGTGGGACTGAAAATTGGTGCAGCCAATATGGAAAGCAGAATGGAGATTCCTTGGAAAACTGGGAATGGAACCACCATTTGACCCAGCTGTCCCACTCCTCAGTCTATACCCAAAGGACTTAAAAACAGAATACAACAGGGACATAGCCACATCAATGTTTATAGCAGTACAATTCTCAATAGCTAAACTGTGGAAACAACCTAGATGCCCTTCAGTGGATGAATGGATTAAAAAAAATGTGGCATATATACACAATGGAATATTACTCAGCAATAAAAGAGAATAAAATCATGGCATTTGCAGGTAAATGGATGGAGTTGGAGGAGATGACGCTAAGTGAAGTTAGCCAATCCCCCCAAAACACAAATGCTGAATGTTTTCTTTGATATAAGGAGGCTGATTCATAGTGGGACCGGGAAAGGGAGCATGGGAGGAACAGAGGAACTCTAGACAGGGCAGAGGGGTTGGAGGAGAAGGGAGGGGGCATGGGGTTAGAAATGATGGTGGAATATGATGATCATTATTATCCAAAGTACATGTATGAAGACACGAATTGGTGTGAATATACTTTGTATACAAACAGAGATATAAAAAATTGTGCTCTCTATATGTAATAAGAACTGTAATGTATTCTGCTGTCATATATAAATAAAAAAAATTTAAAGAAACTCTAGAAATATTCTTCTATAATTTCAAAAGGGGGACCAATATTATAATTATAACACAACAACTAAAAACTATAAGAAAATATCTTAAGATGTGTTTATATAAAAACTAACATTTTCTATCTGACTGAAATCTAACAAAGTCAAGAACACACTGGAAGAAATTTTGCATATCATAGCACAAAAATGGGTTAATTTTCTAGTAAAGTATGAGAACTACAAATCAATAGTAAAATGATCAGTCATCCAATTTAATATTAGGTAAATTGTATAATCAGACAGTTACCAGAAAATGAAATACTGTGCCTCTCTAAATACAATAAAACATAATTGAGCCAGACATGGTAGCAGATGCTTGTAATCACAGCCACTTGGGAGGCTGAAGTAGGAGGATCACAAGTTAAAGGCCAGCTTCAGCAACTTATCTAGATCCTGTCTCAAAATAATTTTTTTTTAAAGTGGGGGGGTCTGGGAATGTAGCTCAGTGGTAGAGTGCCCTTGGGTTCAATACCAAGTATCACAAAATAATAATAATAATAATAATAATAATAATAATAATAATAATAATAATAATAATTGCTTAGTAATAGAAACTCAAACTACTTTGAGATACTATTCTTGTTTTTTTTTTATTGTTTAATTGTCAATGGACGCTCATTTTATTTATTTTTATGCAGTGCTGAGAATCACACCCAGTGCCTCACACAAGCTAGGCAAGCTGTCTACCCCTGAGCCCCAGCCCCAGCCCCCGGGATACTATTCTTGACCTACCGATTGGCAGGGAGCAATGCACTAAATACCATATTGTGTGGATGAGTCTGTGAGGATGATGTGGGAAAACATCAGTGGTGTTTTTGTGGGAAAGTTAAATAGGACCCTTCTGTTAGATATCCACATGATAGTATCAAATAAGCGATTAGATGTGAAGGAGACATCTGGGGAGTAAGAAGGTGGCCAACGTCATGGACACATACGTGGCCCCTGTGGTGATGAGATTGAATAAACACCAGGAAAATGATATAGGTGGAGAAGAGAAGGCAAGAAGGAAATACTACAATGTGCTACTATAGAACCAAGATGAAATGCCCACAGGCCCGGGCAGTACCACCCTCAGGTCTCAGCTACTTTAGGGTCCTTTTCTGCTTCTACCCTGGTCATCACCCTCCCGTGGGCAATGAGTGCTTAGTCCAACGTAAAGCTCTGAGATACAGTCCTCACCCAGATGTCCAGGACCCAGAAATCCCTGCCAAATGACCCCGATTGTCTCCTCCTTTTCCTTGTCCCCCCCACCCAAGACTGAACCCAGGGCCTTATATGCGCAGGCTGGGCAGGTGCTCTACCATGAGCTACATCCCCAGCCCACACAAGGTCCCGGGATTGCCTCTCGTCCAGTCTCCCGAGACCTCATTCGGTCAACACCCTTCTCATCTCTAGGTCTCCAGAGACAATGACGGGGTGGTTGGTGGCTTGAGGGGTCAGTGTTTGACCGGAACTTGGATGGTAAGAGCCTGGGTGTCCACACTTACGCAGGTCTGAGGTCTCTCGTGGTGCAGGATGGGGCCAGAGCAGGAAGAGAGGTGGGCCACAGGGGTCTGGGGCCTCTGTTCTTTCGCTCCATGTCCTGCAAATGTCAAGGGAGGGCCTGCTTCCCAGAAGAGAAGTTCCTGTCCCTGTCTTACAGAGGCCTTGTAGAGGAAGAAGGGAGGGCGCGAACATGACCACAGGCCTCTCTTCCCACCGTACCGCTGATGGGTTGACTGCCTTCAGAACCTCCCGGGTTCCAAGAGGTGAGCTAGACGCTGGGAATGTCATCAGAAATGGGACAGGCGCCCCAGTTTCTCCCCTGCCGAGAACTTTCCAGTGGTCCCCAATGTTCTCAGGATGTAATCCCAGCTCTTTCTTATCCATATAAAAGTCTTCATCAATACACCTCTGCCTCCTTTTGAAGCTAACCCACTTCCTCTCCCTACTCCCCACTCTGCTTCAGCCACATTGGGCTTTCCCCCCAAATAGTCCTTTTCCACTCCAAATAGTGTTTTTTTTTTTTTTTTTTTTTTTTAATTTCTAGGTGTGAAAAACGTCCTCTTGCAACCCTCCCCCACGTCCCACTTCCTTCTCTCTGATCGCCAAGTCTCAGCCTGAACATCCCCCTTTCCAGGAAGCATTAGGTCTCCATTTCTGACCCCGGGTGCCCCCAGGACATTATGCAGCTATTCCGGCATAATTCTAACTAAACAGCACTCAAGTTTTCTATTGACCTGCTTCTAGACTGAATTAGATTGTTGAGGATGCGAACCACATCTGTGGGTCTTATACCCTCTTGTTTTATAAGACAAAGCACGGTAGACCTCAGGTACTCGATACAGATTGGGTGTACACTTTGGGTTTTAGGTGCCAGTGCTTATGAGTTAGTTGAAGAGTTTTCTTTCAGGGAAGAAACCAGGAGTTGGGCCATTCAGCCAGCAGAGGGCGCGGGCGAGTCAGCCAGCTGGTCACAGGCCAGAGTCTTGGAGAATTGTGGTGTCACAGAGGCTTAGAATCTCAGGGTCTTGGCACTAGGAGGCAGGGGAGCTATTTGCTTCATTTGGCATCTGATAGTCATGGGCTCACTAGGCTGCTGAGGAGAATCCATCATCTATCTGCCAGAACCAATCAAGGAAAGATCATCTCTGTGAGAAGCTGAGTATGGGAATTGTGAATTGAGAAGAGTGAAGAGCAGCGGCCAGTCCAGGTAGGGCCGAGGCGCCTCGACTGGACTGCTCCCCGGGGCTCGTCCCTTGGCCCGTTCCTTACTTACTTACTGAGACCTGCCTGGGCCAGGCGGGCTGTGAGCTGGGAGAACGGCAGACAGCAAGGCAGAGGGAGGGTGTCTGCTGTGAAAGTCTGGAGGAGAAGTCAACAATTAGGAAAGGGCAGCCCTACAAAGTGTGGGCTCTCTAACGTTTAATATCAGGTGAAGATGCAGAGATAGGAACCAGAGACAGGGGAAGGCGCATTCAAAGACCCAGAGACGGGTGAGCAGAGTTCAGGAGCGATGAGCCCTGCGCCAGCCCACTAGGCATGAAAGACCAAGGCTGGAGGTGAGGGTGGGCGGCCAGGGCCCTATTCTATGGATTCTCACTGAAACCAGCAGTCAGACCTCCTAAGACAGGCCTCGCCCTGGGGCCACGTTGTCCCTCCTGGCTGCAGTGGACGAGCTGGACTCCGAAGCTACCCTCCCTCTGGGTCATGGCACAACCTCCATATTTGGGACTTGGTTCTGGGATCCCAGAGGGGGTGACTGTGGGCCCAGCCAAGAGCTTGCCTGGACAGCAGTTCTGGGGGCCCCGATGCCACTGTACCTTGTGGTCTGAGAATTGCCCAGCCAAGACCCAGAAGGATGGACCCTAACAAGTGACAGTCAGGCTCTGAACTGCCCACTCAGGACGTTGACCTTCAGGCTAGAGAGAGATAAGGCCCAGACGTACGGAGGAGAGAAAGAAAAGACAGGAGCGTGCTAGAGACGAGGAGACAGAAGGAGAAGTGAAGGAGGGGACGAGCCCAAGAGGAAAGAAGCCACAGAAAGCCAAACACTGAAGGGGCCACTCTTGCCTCTCCTCTCCCAGAGCCCGGTCTCAGGTCTGGCCCCCCAGGGAGTGGATTCAAACAGAAGGTGACGGATGCAGATACAGGGTTCCCTGCTCAGGCCACACCCCCAAACTCACTCTATGGTTGCAAGAGCTCCAAGTAGCTCACGTGGAAACACACACACACACACACACACCTTCTGTCAAACTGATTTGACACTGTCGAGGTCACAGACAGCACAGGACGCCTGGCCCTCCCTGACTCCTCTGTTCCTAGTTTGATGCTGATGTGTGTCTGCCCTGTATCTCACCATTGTTCCACCTCGTCTTTCCTGCCCCCCTCCCCCCCCCCCCCCCCCCCCGCCCAGGAAAGTCAGGTCGTTGCAGGGCAGATCTGCTACCTCAGCCTTCGATGGCATCTCTCATATTGGAGGGAGGGACTGGGCACTTGTCCCCACCCCCCGGCCCTTGCAGTCCTGCTTCACTGTCTTCCTCTTAAAACTGAAGCCCAAACCTCTTCCCGAGGGACAGAATGAATCCTGAAGACATGGGGTCGTAAGTGAATTAAAGCCAACACCCAAGAAGCCACTTTCCCCTTTAGGCTGGGAACGGCCCCTGGCCGGGTTCAGGCTGCGGCCACCCAGCCAAGGGTCTGACTGTGTGAGGGTTCAGACCCAGGGGCAGAAGTCTTGCAAGCGACGCCTCCTTTCCTAATTTCTTTTCCTCTGGGGACTCTAGGACATCCAGGTACTGCAGGCCCTAAGGGAGTCACCCCAGCCTGTCCCCGCAGATAGCATCAAGGAGCACAGTTTGGCCTCCTTGACACAGGCCAGCGGACGCCCTCCCACAGAGAAAGCCCAAGATGGGGCTCCACTGTTCAGAAAGCAGAGTGGCAGGGGCCGGGCTGGGCTGGGCCGCAGCTTGTCAGATGGAGTGACTTCTGCAGGGGTGGAAGCCTCAGCCCCAACTGACTCAATGGGACCCAGTTTGTCCAGCATGAACTGGATTAGATGAATCCCCGGATGAAAAGGTGTTGACTCTAAGTGCCTAACACCCACCGGTCCAGGACGGTCAGGCCTGGGCTCCTCTACAAAGTCACAGGGTTCTGGTAGCAAAGTGGGTCCTCTCACAGGCATCCTTCAGTGACCGCCTGGCTCAGGAATCCTCCACACTGTCAAGGAAGGGCTGCTCAGTGTCTGTCCCACGGGATGATGTGAACAGGGATTAGTTTCTGCCCCCAGGGGTCTCTCGCTCTCTCTCTCTGCACGACACAGAAGAGAAGGCTAGGGAAGACGGCTTCCTAAGCACGAGAATACAGCAGGAAAGGTGTTAGCAGGCAGGACGGGATGGCAGGAGGATGTGGGGTAGGGAGTCAGCAGGCAGGACGGGTGGCAGGAGGAGGCACAGGGTCCACCACGAGGGAGTTAAACAGCCTTTGTCAGGAGCCTCTCCTTCTTCCTTGTTTGTACCTGTGAACAGACACGCGCACACGCGTGTGCACACACACACAGATACACAAGCATGCGTGCTTAGTGGAAAGCCCACAGTAGTGACTAGTTGAGTTTCAAAAACTTGTGTGGACTGAGGCTTTTTTCAAAAATCCCGAGGGCGCCAGAGGCTGGCAAGTGGTTGAAACGTCACCTCTGAGGTTGCCTCTCCAACTCCCGCACCATCCTCCTCCAGAGGTGACAGGACTCTGACAGCCCAGCACCTCCCCCACGTGGGGTGTGGCCTGGCGAGCTGAGCCTCCAACTGGGGCTACTGGCTCATTTTCTCCCCTCCCACATCTCCCCCAGGGCCAGACGACAGCCTCAGTCTCTGTGTGAGTTCTGGCCGCTCTGACCCTCTGCCTTCTCTGGGGCTGTGACAGTGGCTCTCATTCACGTGCCATGAGAGGCAGAACCCAACAGGAGCTGCCTCAGGAGCCCCACATGGGGCCTAGGGCTCCGGACCCCACGGGGAGGACTTGGAAATCACAGTGGGATTTCCCACAACCGTGTAGGCTGAGGGAGGGAAACAGAGTCGTTTGGGGGTTTTCCTTACTCTCAAAAGGCTCAGAAAATTACAGAAGTGTCACACGGTTGAGTTGAGGACACCTAGAAGGTTCAGTGCCCCCTTATAAAAGAAGAAGGGAACCCCAGGAGAGCCGCCCCAGGCCTGTGGCCCAGAAGCTGCATAACTGGTCTGGAATCTCTTCTTTCCCTCCTCTCTTGCCCTTCACCCCGGAGCAGCGGATGGCTTCCCACTGAGGTGCAGGAGAGAGCCCTGTATTGAGAAAGAGCCATGGCTGGTGGCTCTGAGGATCCTATTGTACTCAGGTCCCCGGGCCACACTTGAAACCAGAATGATTGTATACTCTGCAGTGAGATGGAACCAGGCTGGGATCCACACCTAAGCCACTGAAGTCCATCTCTGAACTTTGGTGGTCCTCAGAGTGAACATGGAGAAAAATGGCCGCTTCCTAAGCTGGTAGCAGTCATTACTTCAGGTGTTTGTGGAGCACCTGAAACTTGACTCATCATCAGTCTGAGGGCCCCTTGTTCCAGATTTCAGGCAAATTTCTCGTATATTCTGGTCTTTTGATTCCTAACCTAGAAAACAGCCACCACCCAGTTAGGAGCACACACACTGGCCCGTGGAGAGGCCCAGGGTGGTGGGGAGGGCCATTGGCTCTGAGGGATGCGGCCCGGCTCTGCCCAGAGAGTGAGTCATCATCCTGAAGTGGGGTGTATGGGGGAGTCCAGGTAGAAGAAAGCAGAAGCGGACCCCAACTTTCTTTCTAATGAAAACGTTATTTTTTTCTTGTAGGACCTCCGAATCTAAGGAAGATGTGTGACCCACCTAAATACAGCCCATGCTGCCCACCCAAATCCCCCCCATGCTGCCCATCGAAACCCCCGTGCTGCCCTCAAAAACCCCAGGGTTGCCCACAGAAACCTCCATGTTGTCCCCAGAAACCGTGCTGCCCCCAGAAACCCCCATGCTGCCCACAGAAACCGTGCTGCCCCCAAAACCCGCCGTGCTGCATCCAGTCCAAGTGCTGCTGCGTGGAAGCCAGGCCCGAGAGCACTCACCTTAATGAGCAGACTTCGCCCGCACCATCTCCACCCCCCGAGAAGAATCCTGAACCTCAAGAGCAGCAGCAGCAGCAGCAGCCCCAAAGTCCACAAACTGGCTCCAAGCTAGGCTTCTGGGGACAGAAGAAGGCCAGCAAGTAGATTTTCCCTGGCGCCAGGACCATCGCTGACTAGATTGGGGGCTAGAACCGTCTTTAGAGAAGCTCTTTCCCAGCCGACCACCC
Organism: Marmota flaviventris; assembly: GCF_047511675.1. Classification (NCBI taxonomy): domain Eukaryota; kingdom Metazoa; phylum Chordata; class Mammalia; order Rodentia; family Sciuridae; genus Marmota; species Marmota flaviventris. Next base: position 120,978,743 of record NC_092507.1, on the reverse strand, counting down.
ACCTATCCTTTATTTCCCTTCTTCGCTCCCTCCCCTAAGGAGGCCCCCCAACTGGAAATGGTAGATTGAAAAGGCCCGAATCATCTTCCTAGTGATTTTAACTCTAGATAACAGAAATAAAAGAGCAACGCAAAGAAGGCTGCCTCCTCTTGTGCTCCTTGTCACTGGGAAGCCACGTCACCAGTCCAAGCATGTGTTGGGGGCATATCCTGAAGGAATAAGGAGCTAGAAACCAGAGTCCCGAGCAAGACGGCGGCTGAGCCAGAGCTAGGGTGAATGGCTGGTTCTGGTTTTCAAATGAAAGTCCTGCATTCCAAGAACCCCCTGAGTCCCAGGGAAAGGGTGTCATTGGTCACCCAAGAATCCCAAGGCCCTTGAGTCTTTGGGTAGCTCATTTGTTTCCAGAATAAGCAAGGGTACATAAATCCACTGTGAAGATCATCAACGAGGTGGCACTTCAGGGACTCAGCAAAGCAAGGTTGACTGGCAGCAGGTGACAAAGCCTCCGACTTCTGCCCTGGCTTTGGGTCAGAGAGTACCAACCCTAGAATAAGTCATTCAACCTCTCTGAGGCTCTGTTTCCTCCTGGGAAGAAGGAAAATCATAGTACATACCTCTGAGTTTTATGAGAAGAGGAATGATTCGAGTTAAACAAGTAGTGAATATTCAACATGCGGTTCTTAAACATTTCCCTGCCACTAGGAACCTATTTCCCTCCAAAGAAGCCACTGTGCCCTAATAATTTGTCCCCAAACTTACCCCAGTTACTCTAAGTGGGCAGGTAGGAAAAAAAAAGATCAGCCTCATTCAACATATTTCCATTTTTACTGCTTGTTGATGTACAGTTGACACATCACCCCACCAATTTTTCTAACACCTATTCAAATTTCCTCCCTTATGCCTGGGCTACCCACCACTCACCAGAAAACAATGGATCTACTTTTTTGTTCCTGTACATCAGTTTGTATTTTCAAGAATTTTATGTAACTGGAATAATACAATATGCACTTTTTTATGTTGAAAAGTTATTCGAAGATCTCTCCTCCTAAACATCACATAGATGAATTACTCAAAACTGCCATTTCTGTTTTGGTGGCCTCTAGGACATACAGAAGTGATTTTCAAGTTCCTGGAATTTCAAACAAGGGGTCCCCTAATAACGGTGCACCATTTGCCCCTAGGCATGGTGGTGCACACCTGCAATCCCAGGTACTCAGGAGGCTGAGACAGACGGTGGGAAGTTCAAGGCTAGCCTCAGAAACTTAGCAAAACCCTGTCTCAGAATATTTTAAAAGGGATCTGTGGATATAATTCAGTGGTAGAGTGCCCTTGGGTTCAATTCCCAGTAACTAACACACACACACACACACACACACAGCTCCAGTCACACACAAATACTCCCCATTTTGTTCAGTTTGTGGACAAAATACTTAAAACTGGAAGGATTTGTATCTCCCCGGCTCCTCCCAGTCCCTGCCAGCACCTGGCTTCCCTCACTCAGCAACATTCTGTGGAGATTCAGACAAGTCGTTGCACGTATCAGATTGTTCACCCCTTTTTATTGCTGACTACTCAATACCCTCATTGTGTGGTGATGCCACATTTTGTTTAGATATTAACTTGCTGAGAGACATTTGATTCGTTTCCAGTGTTTGGTTATCACCAATAAATCTTCTATGGACAAATGTTTGGGGCCTATGCTTTAATTTCTCTTGAACAAAGTTTTAGGAATAAACGACTGTAAGGGTAAAATCACTTATGGAGGCGTATGTTTTACTTCTTAAGAAACCAAGCCAGGCTCGGTGGCTCACACCAGTAATCCCAATAGCTCAGGAGTCCCAATAGCTAAGGCAGTTGGATCACAAGTTCAAGGCCAGCCTCAGCAATTTAGCAAGGCCCTAGGCAACTTAGTGAGACTCTGCCTCAAAAGGCTGGGGATGTGGCTCAGTGGTTCAGTTGTTAAGCGCCCCTGAGTTCAATTCCTGATATAAAAAAAAAAGAGAGAAAAAGAAATCTTCCATCAATTTTCCAACATAGGAAGAGAGTCCCTGTGGTTGCACATTCTCCCCAGTGTGTGGGCTCTGTTATTCTAGTTGCAGACATTCTAACAAATAGATACTGGTATTTAATTGTGCTTTTACTTTGCATTTCCTTAATGGCAAATGCCTTGGAGCCTCTTTGCCTTTCATGATTTGCTTCCATCTTTGATAATATCAAATATTTCCTCCATTTCTTACTGAGTTGTCTGGTTCCTTATTACTGAATTTTGAGGATCCTTTATCAGTAAGTGATTTATACATATTTCCTCCAGACTGTGGCTTATCTTTTCATTTTCTCAACATTTTTTTTTTCCATACAGCAGGAACACTTAATTTTGATACAGTCCAATTAATCAATTTTTTTTTTTTAATGAATCTTACTTTTTGTGTCATATCTAAGAAATCTTTGCCTAATACTGGAACACAAAGATTTTCTCCTGTATTTTTTTGTGAAAGTTGATTTCTCTACATGGTCAAAAGTATAGACAAAAGGCTTGCTGTGTGTTTGTTTTGAGCGAGTGAAGCATATGGACAACCGATTTTTCCGGCACTGTTTGTTAAAGACTATCTTTTCTCTATCCAGCTGCTTTTTGCATCTTTGCCAAAAATATCTGGTCATATTTGCTTCAGTTTAACTCTGTTACAGTGATCCATTTATCTATGCTGACACTGACTTCTTCTTTACTGTAAGTTTATAGTAAATCTTAAAGTCAGGTAGTGTAAATCGTCTAATTCTATTATTCTTCAAAATGACTTTAGCTATTCTAGGTTCTTCAAACATCTACATAAATATTTAGAATAAACTTTTCAATTTCTAATTTAAAAAATACCTGTTTGGATTTTAACTGGGGTCAAATTAAATCTATGTATTAATTTTCATGGGGGATAGGGAATAAATATCTTTACAATATCAAATCTTTTGATTCATGAACATGAAATATTACATTTTTAATTTTATAGTTTTTGGTGAATGTTTGCATGCATTTGGCATAGTTTCCCTAAGTATTTCATATAGCTTGATCACGTGACATATGAAATTTTTAAACTTTGTTTCTAATAATTCAGTTATATAGAATATAATTGTTTTGCCCATTAACCTTGGATATTGCTTATTAGTTTTTTATAGCTCTCATGTAAATGCCATAGAATTTTCTACTTGCCACCTAAGCACAGAGTTTTACTTCTTTCCTTTCAATCCAGATATGTTTATTTCTCTCCTGCCATTTGAGAATGTTCCTTATCTTTCTATTTGCTGAGAATTTTTAACAGAAATAGATGTTGGATTCTGTAAAACACATTTACTTCCATCTATTAAGATGATCATGTTTATCTTTTGTCTGTTAATATGGTGAATCACATTGATTAATTTTTGAATATCAAAACAAACTTGCATTCCTCAAAGTAAACCCCGTTTTATCAGGTTGCAGGAGCCTTTATTCAATTCTTGGATTTGACTTGCTTGCGAAAAGTTTACTACAAAATTTTGTTTCTATGTTGAGAGTCATTGGCCTTCTCTTTGATAGTTTTCTTTTCTGGGAATATCTTTCTCTTGTTTTGGTATCAAAGTAATGTTATTCTTGTATGATGAGAAGTAGTCCCTAACCTTCAGTTTCCGGGAGCAGTTTGTAGAGAATTGATACACTTTTTCTTTTGATTTAATCTTTGACCCATGGGTTGATTAGAAGTTCCTATTTATTTTCCAAGTGTTGGGAGATTTTCAAGAGATCCTTCTGTTACTAATTTGTAATTTGATTCCTCATACTTTGTAAGACCTGCATCTTCTTAAGTTAATCAAGACTTGTTTTATGTCTCAGGTTAGACTCTACCTTGGTGGAAGCTCCCTGTGTACCTCAGAGCGCCTGCCACTGTTGTTGGGTGGCATGTTCCACAAATGCCATTAGTGGAACATGCCAATTTGTCTGACAATCTAATTCAAGTCTTCTCTATTTGTATGTGTTTTCTGGTCACTTGTTTTATCAAGTGTTAAGTGAGTAGCACCGAGATCTCTAAACATAATGGTGAATTCTACTTGCAATTCTAACAGTTGTTGGCTTCGTATATTTTGAAGTTCTCTTTTGTCCTAAAAGACTTCCTTCAATATTTTATATAGTTCAGAGCCACCCAGTATTAAATTACTTCAACTTTTAAATGTCTGGAAAAACAATCTTTATTCTTACCTTCATTTAAAAGTACATTTTGCTGGATGCAGAAGAGTGTCACCCGTGGTTTTCTGGTTGTTTTCTGCTTGTTTCCTTTCAGGGTGTTAAGGGTGCTGCTCCACTGTCTCCTGCTGCGCTGTTCCTGGTGAGAAATTTGCTCAAGGTTTTGTGCTCGCTTCTTTGCCTCTGAAATACAACACTCCTTGGGCCATGCGTCTATTTTGCTATGGCTATTTTAATGATTTTATCCATTGTTTGAAGCGATTTTATCCTCATTTGCCTTGGTATGATTTTCTTCGTGTTTCTTGTGCTTGGGTTTATTAATATTTTTGAATTTGTGGAGTTAGAAAGTCTCCATTTGAAAAATTTCAGTGACTTCCCATCTACTCCATCTCTCAGGGACTTTGATTGTTCTTATTTCAGACTGTCTGAAATTCTCCCACACTCACTGATGTTTTATTCCTCTAAAGTCTTTTGTCTCCCCCGCTCCATATTTTACGGGGATGATTTCTATCACTATGTTCTCAAGTTCACTACTGTTTTCCTCTGTAGTGTCTGATGCAGTATTGATCCCATTCGATGTATTTTTTTCAGACATGACAATTTGTGCTGTAATTGTGTACAATGAATCAAAATGCATTCTGTTGTCATATATACCCAATTAAAATAAATAAATTAAAGGACTTAAAAACAGCATACTATAAGGACACAGCCACATCAATGTTTATATAAAGCAGCACAATTCACAATAGCTAAACTGTGGAATCAACCTAGATGCCCCTCAGTAGATGAATGGATAAAGAAAATGTGGTATATATACACAATGGAATATTACTCAGCATTGAAAGAGAATAAAACCATGGCATTTGCAGGTAAATGGATAGAGCTGGAGAATCTAATGTTAAGTGAAGTTAGCCAATCCCCCCAAAACAAACGCTGAATGTTTTCTCTGACATAAGGAGGCTGATTCATAATGGGGTTGGTAGGGAGCATGGGAGGAACAGATGAACTCTAGATAGAGCAAAGGGGAGGGAGGGGGCGGGGGGGGGGGAGGGAAGATGGTGGAATGCGATGGACATCATTACCCTAAGTACCTGTATGAAGACATGAATGGTGTGACTCTATGTTGTGTACAACCAGAGATATAAAAAATTGTGCTCTATATGTATAATATGAATTGTAATGCATTCTGCTGCCATATATAACAAATTAATCTAATAATAAAAAATTAATTGGTATTTAAATGGCTCAAATTTGCAAATAAATGAATCAGGAAGTGGAAAAACTGTTTTAAAAAGAGGCAATGGAGAATAAAAATGTTGACAAGTATATAAACACATCTAAAGTCTATGAAATAATAGTGACCAAATGAAACAATAGTGACAAAAACACTAGTAAAGGTATTAGAAGTACAACTGAAATACTAGAAGCAATAGCATGCCAAAGAAGAGAAGGATGCTTAGAGATAAACATGCTACAATCCTTATTTATTTCTTATTTTTTTGAAAGGAAAGCAAAGGGTATTGTTTAACCTGCAAGATTACTGAACAGGATGCTTGTTAATTTAAAATAATTATGAAAACAGAAATAGAATCACTTGAAATACAACCTTGATCAGTTGCATAGACAACAGAAGAGGCAAACAATGAACAGAATACACAAAATAAGATTAAAGAATAAAGCCATCACAGGGTGTAATAGCAATAATGTGAATGGACTAAATTAAAGGCTGAGACTCAGATTTAAATCAATTGAAAGACTGATTTTTTTAATTAAAGAAAAAGGTGTTCACTGGAATACAGAAAGGTGGTCAGTCTCGTAAAAATCAAAGGAGGGAGATCTGCAGAACAGAGGACAGGGACTGAGTGAGGAAGAGGGATGGGGAAAGGGAATACTGGGGAATGATATTGGCCAAATGACATTGTCCTATCGTGTGCATCATTATGCACAACTATAGTGCACTGATAAGAATGTGGGGAGAAAAAGAAGCTAAGATCATCTAGGGGAAAATACGTTTGCATCTTTTGGACAGGAATGGACTCATTTCTTCAGTGAGTAATGAAGAAGGTGACACTGCACCTGCACGTTAAGCATGGTTCTAGGCATCCGCAAAGCAAGGAGACTAATAGAGTCAAGAGCCCCACCCCCATGAAGTTATATTCTGGCGAAGCCAGGACACAGCAAATGACATACATGCAAGTAGCAATGAGTGTTACAATGAGACCGAGAATATCGTGGAGTGGGGGTGGTCAGTTTTAGGTAGGGTGACTAGAGAAGCCCTCTCAGGGGAGTGACATTTGGATAGAGATCTGAATAACCCGGAGAAATAAGTCATGGGGCTATTTGCAGAAGAGCTCTCCAGGATCAGAGAACAAATAAGAATGTGCTTTGTCCTTGCTGTCCCCAAGCCCTCTCTTCACTGTCACTCTTGAATCCACTCCAATCTGGCTTGGTCCTCACCGCTGCCTTAGGTACCTTTGCCAAGATCGCCAATGGCCTCCATGTTGGTCAAATCCAATGGGCATTCCCAGTTCTTATCCTTTCTTTTGAAATACTTAATTAGCAAATTCCGATTGTATATGTCCAAAGATATGCAATGCAATCATTTGATATATATATATATATATACATTGTGCAACAATTACAACATTCAAATTAATCAACACATCCATCACCACCCATATCATATCTTAGATAACCACAACTCGTTCATCCTATAAATGAAATTTTGTACTACGATCAGCGTCTCCTCATTTATCTCACTCCTAGCTCCAGTTCCCTCTGTTCTAGCCTGTTCTATAAATTTGGCTTCTATAGATGCGATCTCGACAGCAGGTGCTCTAATTGCTCATTCTTCCTCCTCAGCAATTATCTCCACTTTTCTTCTAGGATGATACCCCATTATTCTGCTGTTCCTCTCAATTCACTGCCTGCTCTCTCTCATTTTTCTTAGTTCTCCTGACGTGTTCCTTCACATCTCCCGATTTCTTAATATCGGAGTGATTCAGGGGATACTCTGCACCTCTTCCCTTCTCACCCTTGAAGGTTTCATCCTAGTTCATGACTAAAGCACCACACACTTGCTGATGAGTTCTGGATACACATCTACACCACGCACCTCTTTCTGAATTCAGGATCCTTACCTCTGCCCCCCTGATGACACTACTTGGATGTCTAACAGGCGTCTTAGACTTCTCCTGTCCCGGAACTCACTGCTGCCCTTCCCCACCACACCAGCCCCTCCAGGGTCCTCCCTGCAACTGTTAATTGGTGACTCCTTCCTTACGGCCATTTGGGACAGAAACGTTCGAGTCATTGTTTGCTGCCCACTTACACCTTGTGCCTATCTGTTAGGAAATCTTCCTGGTTCTGTTGTCAGAACTCATCTACACTCTGAAAGCTTCTCCCCACCCCCGAGGTGACCGTGCTCATTCTGAGCCATCACTACATGTCTACAGTTGCCTCTCACCATTTTGCTTGCTTCCACTCCCGCCAGAAAGACCCTTTCAGAACTAAGTCCGATGATGTCACAGTTCTGTGGCTTCTCACCTCATTCACTGCAAAAACCAAAGCTGTCACACGACTTCCCCGCACTGCCCACCTCCACCCACTCCTGCAGTCCCCAGCTCATTCACCCATCCCCAGCAGCACCCGCCGCCTTCCCCGTTCCAGAACATTCTTGCCTCAGGGACATCGGCCCTGCTGCCACCTCTTCTGCCATTTATCCTCTTGCTGATTGCCTTGTTCTCTTAAGGGGCTTGCCGTGAGGACTTTCATGACTACCCCCTTAAAAATCCATGGCATCTCCTGGGTGGGACTGGAGAGCATCATGCTGAACAGACTCAGAAAGTCAACGCTGAATGTTTTCTTCCAAATATGAAAACTAGAGTGAGAGAGAGAGAAGAGACAAGGAATAAAAATAAAAGGGGGGGAGACCCCTGAAAATAGAAGGGAGACGATTATAATAGAGTAGGAAAAGGGCGGGAGAGGGAGGAGGAGGGGAGGGCTGTGGAAGTTCTGGGGAATGAAATCCACCAAATCACGCTGTGTCCACGTACGGGTAGACCATGATGCACATTGCTCATAGACAATTATAATGTGCTGATTTAATAACATTAATAATGATAGAAGAGAGATCTGTTGAGTGGGGCCAGCCGATCAAGAGGGGAGGAGGGAAGGGGAAGGTACTGGGTGAGGAGACTGATGGAATTGTTATACCCATGTACAAATACGTCGTGATGAATCCCACTATTGTGCATAATCACAGTGCGCCAATAGAAATTTTAAATAAAGTTAATGACATCTTTTGTAAGCCCTTCATAAAACTCTTTCCTGCTGCATTTTTCTACATAGGATTTCTTAACATTTGACGTGCTTTGTATTTCAGGTGTGTGTGTATCTTTCTTATGGTCCACCTCCCATCCTGGAATAAAGCTTCAGCTAAAAGGAATCTGCCTGTTTTGTTCCATGTTGTGTCCCTAGGACCTGAACAGATGCCCTGGAAGTCCTCAATAAACAGCTCCGGGGTGGGTGGGGGGCATCAAGAGGGCAGGAGGTGGAATGCATTTACGGCAGAGAATGGAGTGCACCGGGGCATGGAGGTAAGTGAAGGCCCAGGCAGGAGACCTGCGGCCTGGGCCAGGGTCACCTTCCAGACTCTGCCATTCTTTGTAAACCCAGAGTTGAACTCGGTGACTGTGCAGTGCCTCCCGCACCAGCATCCCCCAGCCTGGGTCCTAAGAGGGTGGGGAGGTGGTTCTGGGGCCACCAGGCCTGAGGAGACCAGGCGACCTGTACTGTAGGAGAGAGTGTGGGGGAGAGGAAGGGAGAGGCCGGAGCTGGGCAAGCCAGCACCTGCCTGCGAGAGGAAGCTTGGGCTCACCCTTCTCCCCCCAGAGCACTCCAGCCTCTCTCTCCCCTTCCTGCCCACCCCACCCCAAGCAGGCTTTCTAGTAAAACCTGAACTGCAGGAACATAGCTTTCAGCTGCTCCAGCGGTTTCTAGCCTGCCTGTCTGCTGGCTTGAAGCTCTCCTGTCTTTCTGAAGGACAGCTCTGGACTCCTCCTGAGACGCACCAGGACACGGGTATCTGACATGCTCCAAAGACATCTCTGTCTCAGTGGTGGACAGGGTGGCCTGGCTGGCGATGGTGCTACCCCGAGCCCCGGCTCCTCCTCTGTCGTGTGTAAAGGAGTAAATTAGAGAGTAAGGGAGGAGTGGGGGGCAAGGTGTCCGGTAACCGCAGGCTTGGAAGGTCGCTTTCCTTTGCATACACCCCTCCAAGGAGATGGCTCTTTGCCCTGCTTCTCTGCACACCTACATCCATGCAGGGTCCCGTAGAGTGCTCACTTGTCATGCCATTGGACTGTACCCCTCTCTGTTTCTGTACCTGTCTCTTCATTAGATGGAGAGTTCTAGAAGAGCAGAAGCACAGTCCATTCTAAGTGTGGAACTTCTTAGGGTCAGGGTTTCCAGCTCCCTGTCCGACTGGAAGGATCGCCTGGGCCCTCCCCAGCACCATGTCCCATCGGGGCCCCGAGACTTGTGTTTGCTGTGTCGTCATGGTAACCTGGTTTGACGGGAAGTGTGTGAGGGGGGAGGAAAGGATGGGCACGATGTTCGGTCCTGCATCAGACCAACTCATCTGGATGTCGGGAGCAGTCAGACAGCTTCGTGACAAACAGTCCACCAATACAGAGAGGTCATAGAAAGAGCCATGCTGTGCTAGTTCACGGGGACCCTCCAGGGCCCACGCCAGGCAGGGAAATGCCAGAAACTGACCCATGTTGGTAAAATCGTCTCCTCCAGGACCAAACATGGTGCCCAGACCTCCTCACCACACACATGTGCCTGCACCTGAGTGGCCTCTGCAACCAGGAGCACTTTACACAGCGATTCCGCCCCTCGGGGGGCAGCTGATGCAGGGTCACCCTAACTATCAGAGGAGGGCTGGGGAGGGGTGATGATCCAGGACCTGGGCCGAGTCCCGGGGTCCCCCTGCTTTGCTCCTCTGACACGCGGACACTTCTGAGGGAAGTGTGTGGCTGAACTCGGTCCCTTAGCTGCCTTCTTGTTCTGTGACTGCCCCTTGTCTCCTTCTGAAGTGTCCTCGCCTTTGCCCTTTGGGTGTCCCATACCCAAAGGCCCTGACACTCTTTCTGTCTGTCCTCCATCACACCATGCCCCTCACTCCTGCCTTCCTGTCCTTGCACAAACCCCGGCGAATGGTTACCCCCATTCCATGTGCCTGGCAGAACCCCTTTGGTCCGTCTGTGACTCAGATGTTGAGACTGGCTGTGCACTCCTAACTCTGTCACCTGGATTTATTTTCCATGTCTGATTTTATCTCAAACTTCTGCCACTCCTCTGCCCACGTGCCTCCCCCCAGGCCCTCCATGTCCCTTCATGCTGTAGGGATGCAAAGCCATTTTAATTCCTCCATAAGTCCCCCATGTGGGAGCCCAACCTGTCCACGTGGGGCCTCGATAGAACACAGAGTGACACAGGTGACAGAGGCTCTCATGCTGAGCTGAATCATCACCTGACGCCCAGCAGCAGGCAGACTAAAGGGAGGAACAAATGGGAAGTCTGGTGACCTGGCTTCTACCCCACTGTGCTCCCACACACTGTGTGACTATGAGGACTCACATTTTTCAGTGGCAAATGAGAAAGTTAAAGTTGATGATCTCTGAAGATCTTCCAACTTTAAAACTCTATCTTCGGGCATTTTAAACACTGCAAACATTTGCCAAGACTCCCAACAATGAAAAAGTCAGTTCCCTGAGTACGACCTATATGCTAAGCACATGTATTACTGTCCCCAAGTCACAGAACTCTAAGGAAGCATTTATGTGCCCCTCTTTGCAAAGAAATTCAGGATCACAGAGCTGAAGTGTCCAGGTAGTAAAATGTGCTGGTGGGATTCAAACTCAGGCCTGTCTGACTTCGATGCCAGGGGCCTATCGCTGAATAGTAACACTCTTCCAAACTGTATTATGCTGAAATAAATTTAAATGCCAGAATGATCCAGGAAGTGGAGCTCACCATTGCCAGGACCAATGAGGGTCATTCCCACGGTATTGTTTGCTGATGAGAGCTACAGAGAACTGGTGCTTCCTCTAGGAAACTCTAGCTGGCGTGAATAATTGACTCACAGGAATGGAGGATGTCTTGAAGTCACGTAGAGAACCCACTCAGCCATCAGGTGCTCGAGAACCTGGGAAGGAGACTCACTGTTGAGCACTCACATCCTCCCTGCAGAGTCTGACACCTGTCTGACATGAAGGATGAACCCCAGTGGAGGGGACTAGGCTGTGAAGCTGCTCCACTCAAAACCACTTGGAGGTAGGGACAGTGATTTATATCCACCACTGTCTCCAGCACCTTGCACACAACAGGCACTCAGTAAGCACTGGTTGAATGAACACGTCAGCCATGTCCACAGCTTCATCTTGGGGTTAGTTTTTAGACAAGCATGCCATCTTTTTAAAAATGGAGGCAAAATCCACTTACCGTAAAATTAACCATTTTAAAGTGAATGACTCAGTGGTGTCTAGTACATTCGCATCTTGTACAATCACCAACTCGACCTGCACAGTAATCTCATGATGCAGTGACTGTCCCTTTTACCCTCCCTGGTTCTGGTAACCGTCAACCTGCTTTCTATTGTTATGCATTTATCTATTTTGAATTAAAACCATTTTCCATTGTTTTATTTATGTGTTTCGTCCATGCTGGGCAAGCACACCACCACGGCACTGCATCCCCAGACATCAATCATCATGAACAATAATCAGAGAGGGAGATGAAGGAGCTCCCATACCCACAGCAGTGTGAGGCAGTTCCCGTGCATTCTCTTCCACCTCTTCCATCTCAGCCGTTCTGTTGTACAGAAAATCAGCCACAAACAATGGGGTTTCTCCAACAATGTGATCAAGGGGGAGGACACTCCTTTCACCTGGAGGACAGCCTACTGAGAAGGCCCTTTTCTCCCCCACAAAGAGCTATGCCTGTCTTTGGTCCTCTTGCTGCCATCAAGGGCAAAACTTTAACTGTCCTTCCACAGCTGCTGGGCCCAAGAGAAAGGGCCAGTGGAGATGGAAAGTGAGAACCACAATTCAACAGGCCAAGGCGGGGCGGTCAGAGGAAGAGGGACGAGAAGCAGCAGGTGGGTCTGGACAGGTCCGCCCAGAAGCTCAGAGAGCATTCTCTCTCTGGACAGATTCCTGGTTCCATCCCTCCCCCTTGCTTATTCTCTCCTGGGCAGCAAATGAGCCCAAAGAACAGTAAAGAGCCAAGGTCAGGCTCAGGAGGCAGCAGAGGCAGGAAAGCAGCGTCTGAGCCTTGTGGGAAGACAGAGGGCAAGCTGGAGGGGACGGAGGAGGCGGGAGACAGTGTCCCGGACAGGAGGAAGCCCGGGGAGGGAGGGAAGGTTAAGTGACCTCAGAGTCGGGGGCATCGCCACACAGGGAAACAGACCAGTGTGGCTACCCAAGATGAGAACATGAGATCTCCTGCCCCGGTTCCCTTCCCAGGGCCATTTATCACCACCCCGTACGTGCTGAGAGCTAGCCCCAACATCTCTCCCAACAGGGCCGCGGCTTGCTCTCACCAATCTCTTCTTCACCCAAAAGTTAACTCACAGTTCACATCGGTTTCCCCACTCAGGGCAGAGAGAAAGCAGCCAGTTTCTGCCTCTGGGAGAGAAAGAGCCATGACCTACTTGGGCTGGGGCAGAGCTGGGTCAAGGCCTCCCCGTGTGTTTGGAGTATGAGCTCACCCTCATTACCCCGGGCAGGGGCTGGACAGTTACCCGGACTCATCATGAGGCCTATGAGGTCATTCACACAGGCACTGAGGAGACCTGCCCCGTATCCACGCATCCCCACTCCTAAATGGGGCAACCCAAGGGCAGCCTATGGGGCCTCTGAGTCCTAGACTGGGGCTTCTCCGGCCCCCCATCCCAGGCTGTCTCGCGCCCTCCCCAACACTCCCCTTCCTTCAGCTCCATCCCCTGCCCTACTTCCCACATCCAGCTAGCCCAGTGGTCAAAGGCGCACGCACACTATCTTCTCAAAGCTCTTATTATGCTGTGAATCAGAGGGAGGGAGGCAGATCTGGAAGATACCGAGCCTCTGGAAACTCATAAGACTGGTGTGACTTCTTTGAGCAAGGTCTGCCGCGCTGTCACTGACTGTCCTGAGCTGGGGAGCGGCAGATTCCTCCCATGTGAGGTCAGCTGCAGAGAACAAGGGCATGGGTGCCCACGGGAAGGGGCTCGGTTAGTTCTCAAGTGAGGTGGAGGCCACTTTCCCTGCCCCAGAAAGTGGCCCAGCGGAGGTTCTATGGGAGAGATGGTGTGAGACCCCAGCAGACTCAGGGAATAGAGGGGACATGAGGAAAAGGGAGCTTTGGGGGACAGAGGACCCTGTGAGTCTTCCATTTGTCTTTCCAGACTGAGCCCCAGGAACATGGAAAATCAGCACTGCAAATGTAACTGCTTGGGGCTAGGAGGGAGGTGCTCAAAATCAGCCCCATTCATGAGGATTCTCTTCCCATTATTCTGACATTTCTTTATTTATTAGATTATAAAAAAGGAAGTTTAAGGAAATGAAGTTTTATCTAATAAGCTGTTAACTAACCATGAAGGACAAGTACAATTTGGTTTTGTTTCTACTCAAAAACACAAACACAAAGCTGTTTTAAAACTAAAATGTTAGGTAGCCGCACCTCCAGGCAGTGAGATACACTATTCAGCCATTCCTTTAACTGATATTGATAGAGCACTTGGCTGAAGTGGTGATTTGATAGGTTCTAGGGACATACTTGAAACATACCAGGTCTACCTCTGCCCTTCGATGCTTAGTTTTCTAATTGAAAAGATTCACAATGGGCTGGGGTTGTGGCTCAGCAGTAGAGCGCTTGCCTAGCACGGGTGAGGCCCTGGGTTCGATCTTCAGCACCACATAAAAATAAATAAATAAAATAAAGGTATCATGTCCAACTACAACTAAAAAAAAAATAAATACTAAAAAAAGAAACAATACATAATAACCAAGTGAACAAATGTAAGCAAAATAACTCTAGATTTTTATTAGTGAAATGAAGTGAACTGGGGCGGTCAGAGAAGATTCTCAGGCAGAGTCCAGCACGTACACTGAAGCTCAAAGGCACGGGATAACCAAAGCCCTCGGCATAGGGAGGGCAGGTGCCTAGCCCCAGGGTGAGGACTGCTGTCCTCGTCCTAGGGACTGAGTCACCCAGCAAAGGGGGCAGTAAACCTGTCAAGGAGAGGTCAACCTGAGGTGAGAACCAGAAAAGGGCAGAATTCAGGTTCCTGGGGACTTTTGATCAAGGCAGTGAATTCGAATTTTATCCTAAATGTCGCGGGTCACCATCAGCATTACAGAGGGACGTGCTCAAGTCCCCTCGCTACAAGATTTTTGAAGCTGTTTTTAGAGAAAGGTTTAGCGAAGGCAATACGCGATTAGGCTCTGCCCTTCACACGGTCCTGCAGTTCCGGAGACAACTAGAGAAAGTGTTTGTGTTTTCACCATCTGTACATTGTTTCTACTTAATCCTATTTCCTTGCCTAGAGCGGTCCAGGCTCTGGAGTGCTTATGAGCACAGCAGCATTGGGTACGAAGGCTGGCAGTTCTGGGGTTCAGCAGGAAGAGGTGTGGAAGACTTCTACTTGCCTCTCCCTGGCCTAGAGCCAGACCCCGAGTTGATTTCCCCACAGGAGGTGATTATAGATACATTATGAGACAGGATGGTCTTGTGGCCCAGGGAAATGCCCCACGATCCTATCCCTTTATCAGAAGGGACTCTTCCACCCCAGACCCCAATCTGGATATCCCAGACACAAAACATTCCATCCCATACCCTTGGAAATGCATCCCTCACTCCAATGATGAGGACAAACTCATTTTACAGGTAGAGAAATTGACATGCAGAGGAGAAGTTTGGCGAAAGTCAAAAATCAACGGGACACCTTCCTCATCCTTCTCACCGCCCCTGTCCCCAGGTCAGATGGTCATCACAGGAGTAGCTGAACCCTTAGAACTCTCTGGCCAGAGAGGCACTCAGAAAAAGGGGCCCTGAGGGGTTTGCTGCTTAATGATGAGTCAGAGTAGGGGCTGGAGGAGGTTGACGGACTGGAGTGGTGAAACCAGTGCGTCACCTCCACACTGGGAAGGCGGCAGGAGGGAATGGTATAAAGGGTGTGTTGGCCCCTGTGCAGCTCGCCACTCCACCAGAAGCCTCTGCCTCAGTCCCTGCTGTGAGCCTGGTGAGTATCAGCTGACGGGACGAGGGTTGGGACACGGCTGGGAGAGGCCAGTCCAGGTGGGTGGGGCTGGACTCAGCTGGACTACATTTTATTCTAGGGGTCCCAAGTCACTGTGAGGAGGGAGATGGGCCAGGATTTAGAAATCCAGAGTGGATATCAATCCTCACATGTCTCATCTTTTCTTGGGAAAACATCTCCCCAGATTTATTTGTGTAAAAGATAAGTTAGGCAGAGGGAGTACAAGTCAATTTCTGTTCTGCAACTCGTCGGTTTAGACTGACCATGATTCTGCCTCCCTTATAGGGGAAGGGTGTTCTGGGGGGGGGGGTGCTTATGATTTTTAGCGTGCTGCACAAAGGGGAAACTTCAGAATGGGGAGAAATTTAAATTTGGAGAAACCCAGACAGAAAAGGGGAAGACAACCTAACTTAGAAGAACAAGACTTGATTAATAAGTTCCAAGTCTCGGTAACCTTCCAGTCACCCTCGTTTCCGACCCTAAGCACTGGGGCTATAGATAAAGTTCAGATGGTCAGGAAAGAAATGAGATCTGGAGTTGAATAGGCCGACCGTTCATTTGACAGAGAGGAAATCTCCCATTCAGAGGTGCTCAGTGACTTACAGCGTTTCAGAGGGAGATGTACGCCCAGAACACATGGGTGACCCCAGGCTAACGCTGATGCCGTGACTTCTCAGTTCCACTCCAGCACAAGCTATTGATGTTCCAGGACTCGGAGATCATCTCTAGAAGATGTTTCTCCTCTAGCATCTTTCCTCTTGATGTGATATAGCCCCAGAATTCATCTCTCACCCCTTAATCAGCTGAGGCTGGAGATAAGGGCACAGACAAGATTAGACAAAATGAATAAGTTGAATGGCAGCCAGCCCACACTTGCGTAACAGCTCTGGAGACATATTTCTTTGTTGGCTCTGGCCTGGGAATAAGGAGCCCCAAGGATAGCCTTTCCCCGCCCTTCCCAATCCCCACGCTTAACTCTACTGCTTCTGGGAAGGACAGTTTAAAGGAGACGGGAGAGTGCCCTGCCCAAGAGAAGGGGGGCTGAGAAGCCAAGCTCTGCTGGACACCTCTACTTCCTTGGCCTTCAGCCTGTCCCTCTGACCCTCTGTTTTTCAGGTTGACCTACCGTAGCTTCCAAGATGTCCCAGCAATACACACGGCCAGTGACGGTCCCTGCTACCCTCACTGAGGAACTCCCCCAGACTGCTTCTCCTTCAGCCCATACGGAGCAGGAGCAAATGAAGCAGCCGACATCCCTGCCTGCTCCGTGCCAGAAGGTGGCCTCTGAGTCCCCGGGGGAGGGCCCTTCCAAGCATAAGGAGGAGCACACGGCTCCCGTGAAGGGGCTGCCTGAGCAAGAGTGTGAGCAGCCGCAGCAAAGAGAGCCCCAGGGGCAGAAACTGCATCTGGGCCTGCAGCAGCGGGAGCACCAAGCACCTCAGCAGCAGGAAGTGCACCTGGGACAGCAGCAGCAGGAGCAGCCCCAGGTGGAGGAGCTGCATCTGGGAAAGCAACACCAGCAGGAGCCACGGGGGCTGCACCTGGGACAGCAGCAGCAGCAGCAGGGACCACAGGAGCAGGAGCCGCATCTGGGACAGCAGCAGCAGGAGGAGCCACAGGAGCAGGAACCGCATCTGGGACAGCAGCAGCAGGAGGAGCCACAGGAGCAGGAACCGCATCTGGGAAAACAGCAACTGCAGCAGGGATCACAGAAGCAGGTGCTGCATGTGGGACAGCAGGAACCACAGGAGCCACAGGAGCAGGAGCTGCATCTGGGAAAGAAGCAGAAGGAGGAGCCACAGGAGCAGGAGCCGCATGTGGGACAGCAGCAGCATCAGAAGCCACAGGATCAGGAGCTGCATTTGGGGAAACAGCAGGAGGAGCCACAGGAGCAGGAGCTGAATCTGGGACAGCAGCAGCATCAGAAGCCACAGGAGCAGGAGCTGCATTTGGGACGGCAGCAGCAGCATCAGGGATCACAGAAGCAGGTGCTGCATGTGGGACAGCAGAAACCACAGGAGCCACAGGAGCGGGAGCCGCATGTGGGACGGCAGCAGCAGCAGCAGGGCCAGCCACAGCATGAAGAACCCCAGGGAGCAAAAATCCTGGAGCAAGAGGAGACACGAAGGGAGCAGCAGCCTAAGGAGCCTCTGCGGCAGGCTCAGGAACTGGAGCGCCTGGAGCCGCAGGAGGAGCATGTGCAGCAGCCCGCGTTGGTCCCAGGCCCTGGCCAGGCCCAGGAGCTGCAGCCAGTGCAGGCACGGAAGGGAGGGATTCCCGCGCCCTGCAGGGGAACAGCAGCAGAAGCAGGTGTCGATGTGAGCAAGCTTGAGTAGGAACCTGCAGTGTCCCGGGGCCCACAGAGCCTCCTACACAGGGAGGGGGATGCAGACGCACTTTCCTCTGCTTCCCTGGGGCCCGCTCGTCCTGAACCCGCCTGCCTGGCCTTCTGCCTGTCTCCTTAGGGGCTGGGAGAGAGGAAGTCATACCCAGCACCCACCTCCAGGAGCCCAGTCCTGATCCTGGGCAACCCTGTCACTATCACATTAACCTAAACTCCCCCCGGACCGTGACTGTCCCTGTGAGTGTGCACAGTCGTACCTAATAAACCCTGAGGTCCTCGGTCTCTCTGGCTGTTTCTCCTCTGTCCCTCACCACATAAAGTCCTGTGAATGGGTCAGTGGCTGCGACTGACCCTCCCTTGTCCAGTTCTCAAAGGAGGGCAAACATCTCGACTCTTTTTTTAAAATTTCATTTTACTCTGAGACCACCCACTGTGTGCGACAGTTTCTGAAAAAGACTCAAAACTCAGAGAAAAACAAAAAAACAACATCACACGTGCACCTAAAAGTGATACTTGCCCTTCAGGAGAAGATGAACTCATTTTGGTGGTGGGGGAATCTACTTATCCCCGTCTAGTGCTCTCTTCCACTACCCATAGAGACCCCAGGCCTAACCCAGGGCAGAGCTCAGCCCTACGTTTTCCATCTTGATTTGACGCCTCACTATGGGAGGGGACTGGGAAGATGCCAGGCAGATTTGGAGCTCCGTCTGGATTCTGATTTCTTCCCTGGAAATAGCCCAAAGCTTTGCTTCTTGTGTTTTCAACACAGAACGTCCTCATGATTTCTAAGAGTCTAATGGACTGCCTACTTGGTTAATTTTTTTTTTTTTTTAAGAAAAGCAATAGAAGCAGAATTGTAAGGTGAGGAGAGGAGACATTTCCGGGACTGGTCTCTGAAGAAAAGTGACATTGTCCTTAAGGGAAGGGCAGGAGAAATATAGATCAGAAGTTGTGGCACCCTGGCTCCTGACACTTCTGAGCCTTGACTGCCATCATTCACATTAGGACTTGGGGCTCTCTCCTTCCTGAGACGAGCCCTGCCCCTAACCCTTCCGATGACTTGCCTTAACTATTTGGCCATATCATCTCAGCAGGTTGTTCAGAGCTATTTTACCGCAGGCAAAGGGTATATCAGGGATTTCCCCACTGAAGTGTCCACAGGCACTCAAACTCCATGGATCTGAACGGTACTTAGAATTCCTCACTCCCAACCCAACCCCAAGCAAAGCTCGTCATGTTTCCTGCTTAGGAATCCTGTCATCTGGTTAATGACGTCAGGATGGAGTCCTACGCTCAGGCTGAGGTTTCTCCCCACCTCTGAGCTACTGCGACAGCCTTCAGGCTGGTCTCTCTCGATCTCCGTATCCACACCCCCCCGCGGTCTCCCCATCACAAGGGGTTCCTAAAATTCCTGCTGAACCTCATTACTCCTTGGGTCAGCCCACTGTCAGTGGTTCTCGTCCCTTAGATCACGGCAAAGCAGACTCGAGTTCTAAGAGTGAACTTGGATAGGACTGGGTGGGAAGATTGGGGTCACAGAAGTGATCAGAAGTGCCCCACATGTCCAACACGGACAGATTTCCTTTAAGTCGTAGGTGATGGCTGTTATTGTAATAGAAATTGCTTTTTTTGAAATTTTATTTTTAGCGTTTCATAGGTGTGTTATAATGATACACAATGGCAGGACTCTTTATGACATATTGCATATGCACATGGCCTAATTTGATCAATTTCATTCCCCAGCACCATGACTCTCCTCCCCTGTTCCCTCCCCAGGATCCCCTTCCTCTACTCTACTGATTTCCCTTTTATTTTTTTAATTGGTATATTATAATTATACACAAAGTGGGATTCATTGTGATATATCCTACTTGCACATAGCATGATTTTTTTTTTCTTTTTTATTCCCTGATACCTCCTTTTCCCCTCTCCTCCTCCCTCCCCCTGGATCCCTTTTCCTCCACCCTCCTGATCTCCCTTCTATTTTTGTGAGATCCAAAATCAATATGGAAGTTCCTCAAAAGTCTGGTAATGGAACCACCAGGCCACCCAGCTGTTTCACTCCTTTATATTTATCCACCAAATTAAAACCAGCATACTACATTGATACATGCATACAAAGGTTTACACTAGCCCAATTCACAATAGTCAAGTTAAGAAACCAGCCCAAGGTGCCTGTCAACAGATGAATGGATAATGAAAATGTGGTACACATGCACAATGGAGTTTTACTCAGCCCTAAAGAAGAATGAAATTGTGTTCTTTGCTGGTAAATGAATGGAACTGGAGAACATCATGCTAAGTGAAATAAGCCAGACTCAGAGAGTCCAGGGCTGACTGTGTCCTCACATGTGGAAGTCAGAAGAAAGCCATAACACACTCTACTTTTTAGAACAATTTTGAATTTACAGAAAAGTTGAGAAGACAGTTGAGTTTCCATATTCTACACACGCACTTGTTCCTATTGTTAAAATCTGACATTAGTAGAGTTCATCTACATTTGTTACAATTGATAAAACAAAATTAGGGATTTTTCAAAATTATAATTAACTAAAGTCTGTGGTCTGTTCAGAATTCCTCAGTTCTTACCTAAGGTCCTTTTGCTATTCCCGTACCCACCCACGGCATGTCACAATATACCTAGTCATCTCCTGAGGCTCCTCTGTACTGTGTTGACTTCTCAGATTCCTCCACTATAAAGTTTCTCTCCTGCCACCCCTGCCCCCATTCTGTTTTCATTTGTTTTGTTTTTGTGGTGCTGGGGATTGAACCCAGGACCTTGTGCCTCCCAGGTAAGTGCTCTACCAACTGAGCTATATCCCCAACCCTCCCTGCCCCCATTCTGTACTGAACTCTGAAAGAAGTCCTTATGCCAGGCTCAGAATGGTACTTAGAGCTCTCCATCATTGCAAATGGAGTCTCTATATACATTATTCGGAATTTCCCCTTATTTATTCATTCAATCATTTATCTAAGTCAGTGTGGATTCACAGATATTTATTTTGAACTTCGAGCTATAATCTAATTGTACTTCTAGTTCGTTTCTTTCTTTCTTTCTTTCTTCCTTCCTTCCTTTCTTTCTTTCTATTTTCCAGTTTGGGCCATTGGGAGCTCTTTCCCATGTCCTTTGAAATACTTCCATCAATATGAATTTTTTAAGTTTTTCTTTTATTTTTTCTTCTCTTTCTTTGGAGTACTGGGGATTGAACGGAGAGATGCTCAGCCATTGAGCTACCTCCTCAGCCCTTCTGATTTTTTATCTTGTGATAGGGTCAGGCTAAGTTACCAAAACTGGCCTCAAACTTGCTGTCCTCCTGCCTCAGCCTCCCGAGTCACTAGCGTTACAGGGGTGCACCACCACTCTCAGCTAAAATAAATTTGTTGGTGTTGTTTTCCTTTGACTTTGCTTTGTGTTGTTGTTGTTTGTTTGTTTCTGGCATTTCTTTACTGTCTGGTGCTATAACAAGTTCCAGTTGATTTTGTACATTGCTGGCCCAGTCCTAAAAATCAGGACAATTTTCAAGGATTCCTGGTTCGGTGTATTGGAGAATGATATTAGAAACTACAATGTGGGCACTAGGTGTTTGTTACTACTGAGCAATCATTTCTTTGGGGCCTTTCAGTTGGCAAAGAAGTAGGTGTGTGGGTGTGGGTGTGGGTGTGTGTCTATATGTAACCACCTGTGACTATATTAAGTTAAGCATGAGTTCATACCAGTGTCTCCAACTGTAATCCATTACCACGTGGATCATTCCAGCCTCCTCCCTTTTCTTATCTGTAAATTCCCACTCCCATGGTGAGAACCTTGACTCCCACCATCTTCCTAATTATTCATTTTACGTCCATGCATACCAGAATCAGAATTGTCACTATAAGCCCCTGAACCCAGGGGATAGCTTTAGCAACCAGAATCCAATGCTCATGAGCAGCTTCTTTGCCTCCAGTCACTTAGGTCCATACCTTTCCTTCTACGGTGTCCGTGAGGTTGTTTCATACATTCACCACATAGTGATGTTTTCTTGTCACAGCACACATTCCTCCCTGATGTGCAGTGATACCTCACTGTTTTGATTTGTGGTTGCTGACAAATTGTGGTGAACATATTTTCATATGCATATCTTCCTTGCTGAGATTTCCAAATCTTTTGCTCATGGTTTAACATTAGTTGTTCATTTTCTTAATTGTTGAATTCTTAAATTTATTTGTATGCAAGGAGGTTCTCAGGGGTGTTTTGCAAATATTTTCTTTCAGTTGTCGGCTTGCTTCTTTATTCTCTTAAAGGTGTCTTAAAAGCACAAGTTTTTAAGTTTAGTAAAGTCCAGCTGTGTTCGTCAGCTTTCTGTTGCTATGACAAACTGTCTAACAGAAGTCAGCTTAAAGGAGGGAAAGATTTACTTGGGGCCAAATTTCGGAGCTTTCAGTCGGTGGTGGCTGGTTCCCTTGTGTCTGGGCCTGTGGAAGGCAGAGCACCAGGGGGAGGTCATGCTGGAGCAACACTGCTCAGTGCACAGAGGCCGGAAGCAGAGCCTAGGAGATCTCTTCAACTGTTTGAATCTTCCCTGATTTCTTTCATCAGACAATTGTAATTTTAGCATATAGATCCTGTACCCATTTTTTCTTTTTCCTTATATTGGTTATTTTTAGTTATACATGATAATAGCATCAATTTTGATTTAATTATAAAAGCTGGAATATATTTTGTTCTAATCCAATCCCTAGTACCTTTCCTTCCCCTTTCCTCTCCCCACCTCCTACCCTCTTTCCTCTATAGATCTTTCCGACATTTATCCATAGATATTTTTCTTAATTAATTTCTTGTGGATAGTGGGATTTTACCAATATATTCCCCACTCCTTTTTTTGGTACATGGCATTTTTAATTTCAAATACCAATTATTGTTCATTTGTGGAATATAGGCAAACAACCAACTTTTCTATATTAACTTTATATCCTGTGACCTTGCTATCATTGCTATTATCTGCAAATAAACAAGGAAGCCAGGATAATCCCTGTGGTGCCCTAATATCAGTGTCAATTCCCACTTTATGTTCAGTAGCCCTCAAAGGATCTTGGGAGTAAAGCAGCGGCCTCCGGGAAAGATGGTGGCAGCAGTTCTGCAGCCAGTGTGGGTCACTGTTGAGAGCCACAGCCAAAGGGGCCCCAGCAAACTTCTAGCTGCCAACTGATTGGCTCCTCTGCAGTGATGCTCATTGGGCTGTTTCCCCGCCCTTTCAGACCATGGAGCTGCTCATTGGGGGACTTTTTTGGCTCCACCCACGTGACCCAGCCAATCGGCCTCTAGAGCAGGAGGAGTGGGGGAGGTGGAGAGGCTTGTGGGAAGCCGGTGGTGGCAGTTGGGCTCTGAGGGTTTTCCTGAGGAGCTGTGTGGTGTGGTGTGTGTGTTCTAAAAATAAAGTTCGTTTCTTTTGACAAGTGGCTCCTGAATTGTGCCCAGCCAGACTGTGGCAGGTCACAGAGCAGCTGCCTAAGAAAATGTCATCAAGTTTCCACAGGACCATGGTTCCACAGGACCCTCTGGTTCTTGCAGAGCATAGTTTCTGGGAAACATTCAAAATGCAGCCAAGAAAGCTAATGGAGACCATTTGGTTACAGCCTACAACCACCTTTTTTAATGTAACTGTTTGGAGGATATCAAAAGTATATGTGTCCAAGCAGGTGAAAACGTGAGACTGTGTAATGAAGATTACACAAGAGAAACCGATTCTGAGGAGACTCTGGTTGAGGGCCCACCAAAATATACACAATCTCTCCTGAAAGGGGAGAAGAAACCAACTTTCCCAAAAAGAGAAATGTTCACTGTTGGTCTACAAGAACGCCAGAGGACTGAGGGTTGCTGACACCAATATTCAAACAAGTTCAAGGAAGGGCAAGCAAGCCTTCAAGTTCTACAGGCAAAGGCAAAGGTATCAGAGGGTGTGAAGAAGGACCCTTGACGATGAGTAAAGAAGTCAAGTCTTGAATGGAGAGTGAACCAGAAGGGGCTTGTGGAGGGAAAGAACCTAATGCCACAATTTCACAAATCAGGACCCTCCCATTGATATAAGAAATATGTATTCACTGAAACTTCAGCCTTCAGCCAAGGTTACTGCTAGTTCCTTTTGGTATATCATATCATCTTCCCTCTGCAGGAGATCCCTTTAAACACTATCATGAAAGCCTCTGACTTATACATCATGTCTTAAGATAGTAAATGGATGACCTGAGTTGGTCCTATTTTTCTTTAAAACATCAAGAGTAGCTGGGTGCAGTGGTGCACACCTGTAATCCCAGAGACTTGGGAGGCTGAGGCAGGAGAATCGCAAGTTCAAACTCAGCCTCAGCAACTTAATTAGGCCCTGAGGAACTCAGCAAGACCCTGCCTCTAATAAAATATAAAAAAGGGCTGGGAATGTGGCTCAGTGGTTAAGTGCTCCTGGGTTCAATTCCTCATACAAAAAAAGGAAAAAAAAAATCAAGAATATTCCATCAACATCAACAAATTTCACTCTTTATCATTACTATTTCCTCCATACCTCTCAAATGGCAAAGCTATTTCATAAGCCTACAGCACTTCCACTGTATCTTTCCCCAAATTACCACAGGAAATAGAACTTACAACACCACAACATGCCAAGATCCATCAATGTTCCACGGTCACCAGGGAAGTGTTCTTGGTTTCAGTGAGCAAGCCAACGCAGGAATCCCATTAGAATTGGCTTCACAGAACCATAACTGATACCGAATGTCACAGTTTGGGTTCCAGGAAGCACTTCCTGACATGAGAATTTATTTGCAAAGTAACTTATTAATCAGCGTTTCCAGGGGAAACTAGGAAGGAGGTAGAAGCAGCAGGAAGAAAAGGAGAAAAAACGACAGTGTGGATTCCAGGCAGAGAGACATGCAGGTAGCTTGTGCTGATGTTTCCAGAGGACTCTGGAATGGAGGCTGAGCTTCAGACTGTACTGACCTGGAGCAGGAGAGCCAGGCCCTCATGACATGCCCACACCTGTAACTTATTGGCTAATGGCCACTCCAGGAAGTCATAAAATCCTAGGTGCTCTAGGCTTCCTGCATGTGGGGACACAACGGATCCCATTTCCCAGGTCAGCCACCTAAAGAACATGACAAATACGAAGATGGAGGCAAAACCTCACCAGAGCCTTGATGATGCTGAATGTCACCTCATTTAAATGAGCACACAGTTGCCAAAACACGGACTGTGGCAAATAATTTCCTCCCCACCACCGCCCCCCAGAAATGCAAGGAAACAAAAGAAATGAACAGAACTATAGATTAAAATAAACTTAAGAGATACATAGATGTATTAACCAATAGCAATACATGTCCCTTATTTGATCTCAATTCAAATAGGCTAATACAAAATTAATGAATTTTTTGAGATGACTGAAAATGTGAACACTGAGTGGACATTTCATAATGTAAATGTGTTTTCTGAAGATGGAACAAGATGGCAGCCAAGTAAGGTCTTCCAGGGATTGCCTCCCCACAGGAACATCCATTTGAACAGCTGTTCACACACCAAACTAACTTCACAATAGCTAAGGAAGCCAAGTGAGAAGCTATAGTCCTTAGTTTTAGAATAAGCATAAGAAAAAAAATGGAGAAGGCAAAAAGAAAAGAGTTGCTTGTTCTACCCCTTTCCCAACTCCAAGCTGCCCAGCATAAGGGGAAACACCTACTCCTTGGAGAAGGGAGAAGTAATTAAGTTCTGGCCTGGCTGTAGACTTGAAATCCATTACCTGGAGGGTCCCTCCACCCCTACCCCAGGGCTGGTACATGGAGACTGAATCACTGGAATTGCATTAACCAGGTGGCCAAGGGACTGCTTCCACCATCCTTCCCCCAATCGTGAGTGACAAAAGGGGGATAAGGAGCTACCTGCTAGGGAGCAGAGCATGAAAGCTACCACAGGACTCTGCCTTGGAGCTCAGGGCTGAACAGCCCTGGTGAGACCCAGGACCAGGAAGAGAATGAAGGCCCCTAAACTCAGGCCACAACTGGCAAGTGGAGACTCCAGATATTCCCGAGCACAGGGTTCAGGACTACACACCAGGGTAACACTCAAGTTTTGGCCGTCTTAAAGGGCCTGAGTTATACTGTCCCCTGACTGGACAGGTTCCTGCAGCTGTGAGACTCAGGAGCAAACTACCTATCACCTGCTTTAGGAGTTGAGAGACTATCTCTACCACCCATCCTCCAATGCTGGGCAGCACAGTATCCTCAGTCAGTGTCACTAGAGGAGCCTCTAGGACTGTTTCCCCAGCAGGCAAATGTCCTGATGAGACAGAGGCAAGTTTCAGCCTGTGTCACAACCTGCTACAGTGTAGGCCTTGGGCCCACCCCTGAGACGATGCAGATCCTTGTAGTTTTGAGGCTCAGGTGTAACCCAGCTGAGAATTACACTTGGCAGCCAAGGGGCTGACTGCCTTCACCAACATCAACCCAACACCGGGCAACATTCCATGAGCAAGATTCCATTTGCTGAGGGTAGGACAGGATAATAAGCAAAGGGTCGAGTTGGAACTCAATGCCACAAGGATGAAACATCACACTGAGAAGATCCTAATGACCCCCTGCCCCAGACCTGCCTGCAGACAGCCTCTACAACAGTCCACATGCAAGGTGGGGGCTCAGCCTGTCCAATGTACTTCAGTTCCAACAAGCTTCACCTGTGGTTAATTGCAACACTCTTGATCCATGAGTCTCATTACCAATGGGCAATCCACAGCGGAGTGGGCCATTGTCCTACCCAGTGCTGCACTAGTCTGAAAACTCTGGGTTTAGAGTGTGACACAGTGGGGTGTGTTGGTGACCCCACCCCTGAGATAGGAGTCAAGGGCTGGCTTATCCAAGTTGATTCTGCCCATAGTCAGGCAAAGCTGTGCAGTGCCTGATCTCAGACTAGTCCCTGTGGACGAGGCGTCTGGACTATGCTGGCTTCAGGGAGATGCATGTGGTTACACAACACTGTCTCCACATATGCTCCCAGTTCATGTTACACCAACTGTTAATTTGGGAGAAACGTCTTAGTATTGACACCAGTAAACCTGGGGTCAGGGTGCCATCTAGTGTTGAAATAGTGGAAGTGATGGCAGGCTCTGAGAAAAGCCTGCATGCTTAGAATTTCTATAAAGACAGGTTAACAGACTCACTGCATGGTAGTCCCGTGCGCCCGCCGCCGCCTGCACCGCCACCGCCGCCGCCGCCCCGCGACGACCACCGCCACCCCCTGCCCTGCAGCCGCTGCCACCGCCCCCGCTTGTATCGCCGCCGCCTCGGGACCGGCTGTATGATTAGGCCACAATCTTCAATGAGTAAACATATTCCTCAGTTCTGTGGTGTTCTTGGTCACACATTTATGGAGTTTCTGAAGGGCAGTGGAGATTACTGCCAGGCACAGCACGACCTCTATGCAGACAAGTGAACTGTAGAAATTCATTACTACTCCACCAAGAAGCCCCCATAAGAGTGGTTAACCTGGACACAGACGTATTGAATTGAAAATCCACGGAGCATTTTACAAGAGTTCTGACCTGGATGGGGTAAACCTCAGTGCACTTCCTTTCTATTGCCTCAGTATTACTGGATTGAAGAATTGCTGCTTCTTGTTAGGAGGTTCATTTCATTTCCCATTACTCCCAACTTCATACTCAAAGCACTGAGAATATCAAGGGGAGTATATTGAAGTAGACTTCAGTTACTTTGCATCATTTCTGTATTCAATTTTTTAAATTCTTTCATAACCCTATTGAGTGTTTTTTAACTAAATTAACATGGCTCGAATGAACCGCCCTGCTCCTGTGGAAGTCACATACAAGAACATGAGATTTCCTATTACACACAATCCAACCAATGCAACCTTAAACAAATTTATAGAGGAACTTAAGAAGTATGGTGTTACCACAATAGTAAGAGTATGTGAAGCAACCTATGACACTACTCTTGTGGAGAAAGAAGGCATCCATGTTCTTGATTGGCCTTTTGATGATGGTGCACCACCATCCAACCAAATTGTCGATGACTGGTTAAGTCTTGTAAAAATTAAGTTTCGTGAAGAACCTGGTTGTTGTATTGCTGTTCATTGTGTTGCAGGCCTTGGGAGAGCTCCAGTGCTTGTTGCCCTGGCATTGATTGACGGCGGAATGAAATATGAAGATGCAGTACAATTCATAAGACAAAAGCAGTGTGGAGCCTTTAACAGCAAGCAACTTTTGTATTTGGAGAAGTATCGTCCTAAAATGCGGCTGCGCTTCAAAGACTCCAATGGTCATAGAAACAACTGTTGCATTCAATAAAACTCGGGCGCCTGATGCTATTGCCTTGGAAGTGGAACTTAAGACAGGACCTAATTTGCCGTATATATTAGCCAACATGTTGGCGTGGTGAATAAGTCTGATGAAGCTTCCATAGGAGCATTGGAAAGCAGTTTTACCAGGCCACAAGCTTGACAGAATTTCAACCTCTATGCTTGGGTTATGATCAACCTGTTTGGACACTTAGCAAAAGATTCTTGCTGTTCACAATTTAAAATGTGCTTATCATTTGTACCAGTTGACCTTTCCTGAAATCATGCGGTATTGAGTTAATGTCTTTAAATCTATTTCCATGCCAGAATCTTACATAAGAAATTTAGAAAGATTAGGTGCCAAAATACCCAGCACAATACTTGTATATTTTTAGTATCATACAAAACCAAAATTCCAGGAACTAAGAACACTCTAGACCTTATGTGATTTATTCCTTCAGTCATTTCAAACATTGTAGGCCCTATATGATTATTTGCCTGCTCTTTTTATGTTTACATCTCCCACATTCATACCAGTATACATCAGGTTTGCTTTTACCTATTGGGATTTTTTGTTTTTGTTTTTTTCCTTTTACCAAGTCTTACAGCAATTATTTTTATTTAATATCTTTCTATAAGTCTTAATTTTTGCTGTTGTGGGAAACCTCCATTTTGAAAACCTAAGTTTTTACAGAAGCACATGTCTTTAAGTCTCCAGACAAAAAAAAAAAACCCTTACACTTAATTTAATGTTTGCACTCTGAGGTGCAACTTAACAGGGAGGGCCTGAAAAAAAGAATGGGAGGGGGCTATTAAATATTTTTAGTAAAATGTTGCCTTTGTCTCGTGCAGAACCTGTAGAATATATGCTCTTTAATTTAGTAAATATTTTTTAAAAGGTAGAGATGCTCTGTTATTGTAGGTAAAACAATTCTTAATCATAAAGTTTCTGAAATTCTTGTATTTTTTTTCATAATTATCAGAAGTTGTTTACCAACTTTTTGTTTGAAGTGTGATTTTTTTTTCTTTTATTCCCAACCTCTTGCAAAAAAAAAAAAAAAAAAAAAAAAAAGTGGGTTTCTGCTGATGAATTGAGCAGACATCTAATATTTTATATGCCTTTTGAGCTGTGTAACTTAATATTTGGATACTTGATAATTTTGTTTTATTTTGTAATTGATAAAATGGTGATGTGTATTAATGTTAGTTCAACCATATATTTATACTGTCTGGGAATGTGTAGCTATAGTTCTGTGGGAGAAATAATTTGTCAGTGTTCACCAGCTTGTAAAAACTTAGTGCGAGAGCTTAAACATCTAAATAAATAATGAAATGCAAAAAAAAAAAAAAAAAAAAAAAGACAGGTTAACAACACAACGCAAGAAAACTAGAAGAACTTTGGAAACTTCACAAGTTTGTGTAAATTAAAAATTTAGTCTGGAACAACCAACGAATCAAGATAGACATCAAGAAAGAAATGAAAATATATCTTAAAACAAATCAAAGGGGAAAAAATGCCCCAAACTCTGAGATGCAGCAAAAACAGTCCAAAGAGGAAAATTTATAGCAATCATATCCTACATCAAAAAAAGTAGAGATATCTAAAGTATATAACATAGGTCGACATCTCAAGGAACTACAGAAACAAGTATAAATCAAGCCCGAAATTAGTTGAAGAAAAAAATAGGGGTCAAAGAAAAAGTAAATTAAATTGAAATTAAAAGAATCTGAATGATCAATGGAGCTAAAAACGGGTTCCTTGAAAAGAGAAACAAAAATTACAAACCCTTAGTTGGACTAGGAAAAATAGAGAGAAGACTCAAATAAATAGAATCAAAGGTGAAAGGGAGACATTACAACTGACACCAGAGAAATAAAAGCATCATGAGATATTATTTTGAGCAGTGAGGCAAAAATAAATTAGGTAGCCTAAAAAAAAATGGATAAATTTCTGGACACATACACCTTGCTACGACGGAATCAGAAAGAAATAGAAAACCTAAACAGACCGATGATGAGTAACACATTGAATTGGTAATAAAAATTCTCCCATCACAGAAAAGTTCAGGACCAGGTGGCTTCCCTGGGGAGTTCTAGCAAAGACTTAAACATTGATACCAATTCTTCCTCAATTATGCCAACAAACTGAAGGTAATGGAATTCTTTCTTCTAAACTCATTCTATGCAGCTCTCACTACCTTAAAACCCCAACTAGACAAGGGCATACCAAAAGACAAGAGAGAGAGAAGGAAGGAGGGAGGGAGGGAGGGAGGAAGGGAAATCCTCGATGAACATGGATGCAAAAATGCTCAACAAAATACTGAATTCAATAGCACACTTAAAACGTTATTCTCCACAATCAATTGGTATTCATTCATCCCAAGGATGCAAGGATGATTCAATATATACTAATCAATAAACATGATATAAGAGATCAACAGAATAAAAACAGAAACCATATGATTATCTCAATAGATGTAGAAAAGGCATTTGATAAAGTTCAACATTACTCATGATAAATACTCTTAAAAAAGCATTGAAGGATCACATCCCAGCATAATAAAGCCCATATATAATAAGCCAGCAGTTAATGTTATACTGAACAGAGGCAAGCTGAAAGTTTTCTAAGATCTGGAACGTGACAGAGATGCACAATTTCACTGCCTTTATTCAACCTAGACTGGAAGTCCTAGCTAGAGCAATCAGGCAAGAGAAAGAAATAAAGAGCATTTAAATTAAAGGAGGAAAAAGACAAATTGTCACTATCTACAGATGACGTGCTCTTATTTATAAAAACTCCACAGATTCTACCAAAAGACATCAAGTGCCTATCCAAATGCTCTTCTGCTGAGCTACGTCCTCAGCCCTGTCTATATTTTATTTTAAAAAAAAGGGACTCACTAAGTTGCCGAGACTGGCCTGGAACTTGAGATCCTCCCCACTCAGCCTCCGGAGTCGCTGGGATTACAGGTGTGCGCCCCCATGCCTGGCTTTGGCTTTTCTTATGACTCCTGTTTTACTTTCTCTCTACAAGATGACAACCATACTGGTTACCATCTGGCCAATGCTGACACCTTATTTGGACCATTAGGTAAGGTCATGTTTTCTTGAAAGTTCTTGGTACTTGATGGCATGTGATCTCATCTTTACACTGAAAGATTAGGTATTTAGTTCAAACTTTATAATCTCATGCTATATTTCCAGAAATTTGAAGCAGTCTACTCGTGTTCTCTCAGCCTGTAAGTTACTGTCTCTACTCCAGCACCACGCGACACCTCACGTTCTGGTTTGTAGCCAGCCTGCTCTTTGGTTGGTTGGTTGTCACTATATCAGCACTAGAAGGTAATCCAAACGCAGGTTTATCACAAATCCATAGCTGCTCTGTTGTTCCGCAAGAATGGGGAAGAGAACCTAGAGGGAGTAGTCTGTCCCCTAAGCCTCTCTTCTGGCACCAGGAAGCTAAAATACGTGGTCTGACAAAGTTGAATGTGCTCAGACCAAATCAAAAACAAATGTGCTTTTTAGGTTGAGCCGCTTTTCTAGAAATGCCCTGATGTGGAACAAACTGCAGGGCAGGCCCCTGACAACAATCACCAGTCAGCTGTCAGGAACTGTGGGCTCCTGCCCAGCTCTGGGTGGGACTATCATGGAGACACCAGCCCCAGGCTCCTATCTCACACCTGGAGCCCCAAGGCCACCATGCTGTGTCACACCCTAAACCCACTGCCTGCCCCAAACACCATAGCACCAGAAGCCAGCAAGACCCACAGTGCTACAGGCTGCGTGTCGTGGGGTAGCCTTGAGGTATTTTGAGTTCTTAAACACGTTTAATACTATAAATACGAAAGAGCAAAGGGTGCACAATATGTTGTAGGAAACCCGAGCTGATTTTGATGGGCTGAGCCAACAAAGCAAACTGTTGGGAGGTGAGGACGCCTTCTCAAGAGATCTACGATAACTGACATAAAAAGTTGATGTGCTTTGAGGATTTGGCTAACACAAAGGAATGAGAGCACAGCTTGAACAGGAGGGTCCGACATGTAGCCCACCCTGGGAAAGTTGGCAAGAGGAAGAGCGTCCTAGATCCCGCCAGCCCTCCAGTGGGTCTCTGGCTCTTGCTCCCCCTAGCGCCCACAGGCAGAACTGCAGGATTGAAATAGACTGGCTCCACCTAGAGAAGCCTCCAAACCGGGAAGAGTGGGGACCTAGGTTTTGTGAGAAGCCTCCAAAGACAGGAGAGAAGGGGTATGAGACAAAGGCACAATGACACTACTAAAAATAGCCACAACCATTATGGAGCATTGGCTGCAGGTTAGTCACCTGTGACAGATTTTACACACATCATCCCATCTTTCCCACACCAACAGTGTGATGCACCCCAAGGACACCGAGGTTCAGAGAGGACAAGTCACTTGCTCAAGGTCACTCAGCTAGCCACTGAGATTTAAACCCAGGATGTCTGAATCCAGGACCACACTCACATGCATGCCTTGAGGTCGAGATGGGAAATCCCACAGAGCCGTCATTGTTCTGACCCAGGATCTTCCCCAAGGGGGTGGCGTGTGAGGGAGGGCTTTGAAGAATGACCACTAGGGGAGGGACACCCTGGGGACATGCAGAGACCCAGAGAACCACCTGAGCAAAGGCAGGTGTGCCCTGTGGGTGTGACTAGAACAGGTGGCTTCACTCAGCTGGAGTGTGGAAGCCGGGACAGGTAGACAGGACATGCTGACGGGCTTCAAGCCACATGGACCCGATGCTCCCCTGGATGCCCCATGCAGTGGGCAGAGAGAACGAGAAAGGAATGAGAGGTGCGGTTTCAGCCATGTTGACCTCTCCCGGGAGAGCAGGGAAGCCCAGCACAGGCAGGAACTCGGGGACAGCTGTCAGAGGACAGGTGAAGGTCAAGTTGGGAAGTTCAGCAGGGCAAGTCTGGGGCAAGGACCCTTCCAGGAAGAAGGGTACTGGGAGGAGAGTCCTCCATCAGGAAGCCATCCGGCTGCTGTGTCCCACTCCGTCAGGTCTTACTTGGAAACATGTGGTCCGCCAAGGCTGAATCGCTCGGACAGACCAAATCAAAAACAAATGTGCTTTTTAGGTTGAGCCACTTTTCTGCTTTTCTAGAAATGCCGTGATATAGAACAAACTGCATTTGACATCGGGCAGTGAGTAGATCGATGCTACTTTACAAAAACAAGTTGTGGGCTGGGGATGTGCCTCAAGTGGTAATGCGCTCGCCTGGCATGTGTGGGGTGCTGGGTTCGATCCTCAGCACCACATAAAAATAAAATGAAGATGTTGTGTCCACCGAAAACTAAAAAATAAATATTAAAAAATTCACTCTCTTTAAAAAAAAAAGTTGTTTTCTTAGCTAAACTTAGAATAAAAATCCCACTCCCCTCAAGATCTGATAAAGACCCAAGATGGAGAAGACAGGAGCCTCTGCTGTCTTCCCAAGGATGCAAAGATGATTCAATATTTACTAATCAATAAACATGATCTAAGAGATCAACAGAATAAAAAACAGAAATCATGTGATTATCTCAATAGATGTAGAAAAGGCATTTGATAACCCCATTTTTTTTTATGTTACTGAGGACTTAGCCCTGGGATGGTTTACCACAGAGCTACATCCCCAGTCCTGTTTATTTATTTATTTATTTTTATTTTAAACCCAGTCTTCCTGAGTTGCTTAGGGCCTCAAACTTGCCATCCTCCTGCCTCAGCCTCCCAGCCGCTGGGACTACAGGCTTTCACCACTCGACCCAACTTCTAAGAGCCATCACAGTGACCTTTCTCATGCAAAGCCCAGATGGAGTCACTTCCCACTCAAGACGCCCCCAGGGGCCCCAGACCCCACAGGATTGGTCCCGTCCTGCCTGGCTTTCTGAGCTTGCCTGCTGTTTGTCACCGTGCCTCAGTAGTCAATGCTCTGAACACGTTAAGACCAGCCCTTCTCCTGGGCGGTGCCCTGCCTCTGTCCACAGGCCTGTGCGGGATGACCCCGACTCAGGATCGGCTTCCTGCCTCTGCCTCTGCCTCCGAGGGGCCTTCTCCCTGGCTACACGTTGCCCTGTGGTAGTGTCTTCCCATCGCTCACCTCAGTTACATCACCGCGGTTTGTTCCTGATGGTGTGTGTGTTTCTCAGCCACCTTCTCCAGCAGGATGTAAGCTTTGAGGGGGAAGAGACCACAAAGACCTTCCTCACATGTCTCGTGTCCTCTGTGCCTAGGTATGCGTGTGTTTTTTTAATAGACATTATTTTATTGGTTCTTCTTAGTTATATGTGACATTAGGATTTATTGGGGCATGATTATAAACAGGATGATAATCTGCTCTAGTCCACTCCCAGGACTTCCCCTTTCCCCGCCTTCTCCCCCCCCCTTCCCTTCCCTCCACTCTACTCATCTTTCTGCTATTCACTTCCAGTTTTTAGTTTATTTCATTTTCACTTCGTGTCTTATGGACATGCATGATGGTGGGATTCACTGTGGCCTATTCTTATTTGTACATACGGGATTCAGCTCCGATGCATCCTGCAGTTTTCCCTAATCCCATCCCCGCCAGTCCCATTCCTACAGTCCACTGATCTTTATTCTATGTTGATGGAATCCCCCCTTTTCCCTTTTTCTCTCTCTTTCCCCCCTTATTTTGGACTAGCTTCTGCATGTCAGAGAAGATGTGACCT
Source organism: Marmota flaviventris (assembly GCF_047511675.1). NCBI lineage: Eukaryota > Metazoa > Chordata > Mammalia > Rodentia > Sciuridae > Marmota > Marmota flaviventris. Next base: position 120,943,898 of record NC_092507.1, on the reverse strand, counting down.
CTGACTTTGAGTCTGGCTTATTTCACTTTCTAGCATGAGAGTCTCCAGTTCCATCCATTTCCTAGCAAATGCCATAATGTCATTCTTCTTTATGGCTGAGCAATACTCCACTGTGTATATGCACCACATTTTCTTTATCCATTTATCTATTGAAAGGCACCCTGATTGGTCCATAGCTTGACTATTGTGAATCATGCAGCTAGACTCATTGCTGTGGTCCTATCAGTCCAGCATGCTGATTTTGGATCTTGGGGATTTATATCAGTAAGTGGCCTATTTTTACTTTTGTTGCTTATTCTTTGGGTGTCACATCCTCAAAATCACCTAGGGAAGTTTTTTCCCTTATATTTTCTTCTAGGAGTTTCACACTCTCAGGTCTTACATTTAAATCTTCTATCCAGCTTTAGTTGACTTTTGTGTTCAGTGTAAAATAAGAGTCCAGTTTTGTTCTTTTGCAAGTAGATACCCAGTCTCCCCAGCATAATTTATTGAAGAGATTGTCCTTCCCTCAATATGTATTCTTGAGACCTTGTCAAAGATCAGTGGATCATGTAAGTCTGAGTTTATTTCTGGGCTTTCTACTTGTTCCAATGGTCTACATGTCTGCTTTTTATATCAGTATCACATTTATAATTACTTTAACTTTATAATGTTTTTGAAACAAGGAAGCATGATATCTCCAGCTTTGTTCTTTCTCAGGATTACTTTGGCTATTTGGGGTCTTATGTAATTCCATATGATCTTTTTGTAAGGGTATTGAGGATTGAACTCAGGGATACTCCACCACTGAGCCACATCCCAGTCCTATTTTGCATTTTATTTAGAGACAGAGTCTCACTGAGTTGCTTAGTGCGTTACAGTTGCTGAGGCTGGCTTCGAACTCACAATCCTCCTGTCTCAGTCTCCCAAGCTGCTGGGATTACAGGCATGCACCATTGCACCCAGCTCCATATTTTTAAAAAATATTTGTTTTAGTTGTCAATGAACCTTTTTTAAAAATATTTATGTGGTGCTGAGAATTGAAACCAGCACCTCACACATGCCAGGCAAGCACTCCACCACTGAGCCACAACCCCAGCCCCTTTATGATTTTTTAAGACAACATTTCTATTTCTGTAAGGCATGCCTTGAGATTTTGGTAGGTATTGCGTTAATTCTATAGATTTCTTTGGGTATTATGGACATTTTAATAATATTAATCTTACAGCACACGAACATGAATTCATTTCCATTTATTTGTGTCTTTATTTCATTGAACTAAAAAAACTTCTGCATGGAAAAGGAAGCAATTGACAGAGAACAGACAACCTTCAGAATGAGAAAAATTATTGGTGAATCATACCTGATAATAGGCAAACATCCAAAATAGGTGAGGAATTCCTACAAGTCAATAGCAAAATTACGATGACGATGATCTGATTAAAAATGAGCAGAGGACTTGACTAGACATTTCTCCAGAGAGACCATACAAATGGCCGATGGGTGTTTGCAAAGATACTCAACGTCACAAGAATTAGGGGAATCCAAATCAAAACCACATTGAGAAATCACTTCACAGCTGTAAAGAATGTGTGAAAGCTTGAAACCCTTGTAATTGGTGAAAATGTGCAAGATTCTGCCAAAGTGAAAAAAAATACGGAGGATCCTCCAAAAAATTCAAGAGAACTGCTGTGCGATGCAGAAATCCCATGTCTGAGTGTAGAGCCAAAAGGAATAAAATCTGGATCTCGAAGTGACTTCTCCCATGTTTGTGGCAGCATTGCTCACAACAGCTAAAATATCGAAACAACCCTAAATGTCCATCAACAGAGGAATAAAGAAAATGTGCTATACACTTAGGGTGGAATATTATTTAGTCTTTAAGAGAAGGCAATTCTGACCATACCACATAGGAGAACTTTGAGGACATTATGCTATGTGATCTAAGCCAATCACAGAAGTCAAATATGGCATGATACCACTTCTACGAGGTAACAAAAATAATCAAACTTACAAAATCAATAGAAATGGGGAGTGTGATGAGAGTTGCCAGGCGTTGGGGTGAAGGGACTAGGAGGCTGTGGATCAGCAGGTGTAGGTTTCAGTTACGCAAGATGAATGCGTTCTAAGACTGCTGTACAACACCCCGCCACGTTAACAATAGTGTATTGTGTGCTCAAGGTGTGTTAAGAGGCCAGAGCTCATGTTAAATGTTCTTACCACAATAAAGAAAAGGAAAATGGTCCGGGGCTTGGTGGGTTGCAGATGAGTACTTGTTGCTGAGAACAACAGACTCACCAACTCTGCTCCAAGGGATCCACACAGGGCTGGTGATGGTAGCCCTCACTTTCCCCACCTGACTGGCTTTGGGATATGGCAAGAAGCCCTGCTCCTGGCCTGCAGCTCATGACCCAAGAAACTGGCCAGTGCCTTGCACCAATTTTGGCACCCTCCCCACAGAGGTCCATTCTTAGCCTCTCTTACAACTTTGTTAGAATGTTGGAGTGATATAATGGTTTCCAGAGTTAGGCAGGTATGGAGGGCAAAGGGTGGAATAGAAGCCTTTTCTGACCTCAGAGGTGGATGAAATAATCTCTCAAATCAGGAGATATTCAGAAGGAAAGAGAGGGCGTCCTTGCCACACGGTGAGCTTGTTGGAGAGACGATGCTGAGCAGGCGCTAACTCCTCTGGGAAGCTTTTGCCAATGCCATCTGGCTGGTTGACCCCCTCTTCCCCAGCCCACACACACCTGCTCCAATAATTTCTAAATAACACTATACCAAAGAATTTTTTAAGTATTACTGAAATGAACCGTTCAGTCTGATACCTGCTCTAGATTATGAATTTTATGGGGTGGGGAAGGTCTTATTTACTTCTATATCCCCAAAACCTAATTCAGTGCCTGGAATGGAAAAGGTGCTCACTAAATGTTGAGTGAACGTGTTTTGGAGGTACACCTGATTCCTCCGTTCCCATACTATTCTGAAGTGAACATACCATGCAAATAGGCCCATTAGGTTATAGGCATCCAAGAACACACCCCTGCACACACCCATGGGCTCTGAGGACCAGTTCCCAACTAGCCACACAGCGAAAGGAGGAGCCCAGAGGAGCAGATCCGGGTCTGAGTCATGCGGATACCATCCTACTTATACACTTCCTTAATGAAAAACAGTCATAGAGCAGCTATAAAAACAGAAAAACAAATACTCATACCATAAGCCTATACACGTGCTTGTGGTGGATTGGAGTGTGTGTGTGTGTGTGTGTGTGTGTGTGTGCAAACATGCATGTGTGTTGGAATGAAGAAGCCACTGCCTATGTGACTGTCTCCTTCAACCCAGTCTCCTATAACCTCCTATTTGGACCATTCAACACGTATTTATTGTGTTTAGTTCTACAGTTTGAGCTTGTCCGTAGGCAATTCTGGAAAATTGCATTTGGTTACTTTATTAAGACAGATATTTCACTTTTCCAAAAGTAAAACTTCCTTTAGCCATTGGTCTCATCCATTCCTTTAGTTCCTGGAACATTTTCTGGGGTCTGGTAGGAGCTATCTCTGTGCTGGTCTTGGGAGGACATTTGTGGTTCTGTCCTCAAGGGGTTAACAGACCAGGGGTTAACAGGCCTGACACCTAAATGTCTCAAGAGCATCCGACATCCCTAGCAGATCTAGGAGAGGCTATGGAAGTGAGGGCAGGTGTCTTTTGCGGCAGAAACCGTTTTGCAGAGGAGAAAGGATTCATGGAGAAGATGCCATTTGAATTTTATAGTTCAAGAGCCATTTTTATTTTCTAATCTACAGGAAACTCAAAATATCTGAAAATACTTAAATATTATTAAATATTTAAAATGGGGATAATTGACTTCTCACCAAACCTCCACCACTCCCTCTGGGGATGTCCCAGCTTCATTTCCAAGAGCACTAATCTGTTTCCCAAGTTCTCTTTGACCTCCTTGCCAGGCAGAGTTTCTACCCTCTTTTGACACCATACCTCTGGGCTTGGGCTCTTCTCTCTCTCTGAGGAGCTCTACTAAGAGCCTTCCCTGGCCTCCTCCCCAGCCTGAGCCAGTCTGAACTACTCCTCCCACTCCCTCCATGGCTAAGGGGGTCTTCTTGTTGATCTCATGAGATCCTGGGTCAGTGCGACTGTCGAATCCCATTGCCCTGCCCCACGGAGCTCAGCAGTGAGAGGAAAGGACAGAACAACTCACAGGTGCAGTCCCCACCAGCCCGTCCACTCACCCCGACCTGCCACAGCACTGTTTGTCTTGAGCAGGTTCTTAAGATCTTGTCCTTTCCTCGGGGAATCTTACTTCTCTTCATATGACCTCATTTTCAATATCAAGACCTAGAATTCTATATTTACAAAACAGTTGAGCCCACTCTTCTTTGTTCACTCTCATTTTATCCAAAAGACACTAGCAACTTGAAGAAGGGCGTCTACACGGCTCTGTGTCTTAGATACATGGCACTTACTCAACAAACGTCTGGGTCACGTTTTATTATTTCCCCAGTGCCTGCACCCAAAGATGACTCCTTGCATAATAGTGGGACAGACTGAGAGACATTGTGTGTGTGTGTGTGTGTGTGTGTGTGTGTGTGAGAGAGAGAGAGAGAGAGAGAGAGAGAGAGAGAGAGAGAGCGTGCGCATGTGGCACAGGATATAGAGACCCACCTCATGGAAGCATGATGTGACTCAGAATTCCAGACATACAGTCTGGTCTCTACTGGAAGCAAACATGATACCTGCTAGTCTGGGTTCCATACACCCACCTGCCAGTATCGTCCAAGCTGAAGGGTGTGCGTGGAAAAGGAGGAGGAGGAAGAGGGAAGGAAGTGTCACTGCTTCTACTCAGCCCCAGCCTGACCACTGAGACTAGGAGGAAATTACCAGCAGCCAATGGGACCAATCAGGGGCAATGGGACCTAAGGGTCCTGAGACCCAGACTTGTGCTCCTCTCTTGGTGGGAGTGCCTTGATTCAGGCCTTGGGGAGAGCAAGCCTGAGTCTCTGCTGCCTAAATGGAACTATATTTCAAACTGCTTATTTAATGCAGGACTCTTTAGATTTCTTAGAAACCAAGAAGTGAACCTATGGTTTAATGTTGTAAGGATGCATTTCACATAGATACACTGATATATGTACAGATTTCCATATTTATCTATAGCTGAAACATATCATGGTAACTTTGGAAAACTCTAAATCTCATTTGCAATGTAATTTTTTAGAAACTGACACACACTGGCAATTTTGTAGCTTTTAAAAAAATTACTGTGTGTGTGTGTGTGTGTGTGTGTGTGTGTGTGTGTAAGACTGGGAATTGAACCCAGGGGCATTTACCATTCAGCTATATCCCCAGTCTCTTTTCAACTTTTCAGGGGTATATTTTGAGACAGAGTCTTACTAAGTGCTGAGTCTGGGCTCAAAATTGCAATTCTGCCTCAGCCTCTCAAGTAGCTGGGGTTACAGAGACATGCAATGCACCCAGCCTGGTTTAAGAGAGGTATCACGTTAAAAAAATAAAATAAAAGCCTGAAAAAATCAGTTAAAATTTTTCTTAAGGTTATTAAAAGAACGCCTAGGGAATTTACACTTAATGCTTGAAACAAAATTTCCTAAAATCAGATTTCTTACCACTCTAGGGGGAGAGAGAGAGAGGGAGAGGGAGAGGGAGAAGGAGAGAGGGAGAAGGAGAGAGAGAGAGAGAGAGAGAGAGAGAGAGAGAGAGAGAGAGAGAGAGAGGCAGAGAGACAGAGAGAGAGAGACACTTAGGCAGAAATTGCCTTCCTTAAAAAAATGCCCTTCCTGAATTTTCTAGAATCGCATAGAAACCCTACCAATGGACTAGATGACACTTAGTAAATGTGTGCAGTTCCCTTTCTCTTCTCTACTGCTCAATTCTTTACTAGGGAGAACAACTTCACCTGTTTTCATTCGTTTATGGCCAGTTTTCCTGCATGGCCCCTTTCTGTGGTTCTGAAAAACATAGAAATGCAAGAAAGAGCCCTTCATTTGTAGGAGAGGGTTGATTTATAAGCACTCATTATTTTTAATTGTTATCAGATTTAAATGTAACAAAAGGTGGGACAAGTGGAGCTGGAGCTCTCTCCCCGGGTCAGAGAATGTAGAGATGTTCTAGAGAACATCCTGAGACCTGCAGGTCCTGTAGGATAAACTTCCCTCTGGCTATAACTCTCTCCAGGGCAGTGGGTGTCCTTCCCCCCCTGTCCTTGGAGCTCAGCAAACATCCTCTTGGTTGGGAAGGGAACACCTCGTAAGTACTTCTCCAGATGGGTAACTGTCGGCAGCCCTAAACTGGAGGGACAGGTGGGATGCTGGAGGAAGAGGTCAGGGGCTCTGTGCCTGCTGCCCCTGCGCCCCACCCTGCACACACAGGCATCCACGCAGAGAGGCTTTGGCCTCCAGCTTAAGCGTGCCTGGTGCACTGGGACTGCTGGATTACTGCCCGCTTTTTGGAGGAGACTCATCAAGATGTTTTTTCCTAAGAGAATCGGAGTGGAGCAGTGCCAAATGACCACTCTTCTGACCAGATGACAACTGCCCTGCACCTTGACTGACAAGAAATAGGCCAGCAAAGGGCCAGCAGACACAGTGGGAGACTTTGGGCTCACCAACCCCACTCCTCAAGTTCTTTGCACTTAGAATCCTGGAGGGTTCCTCAGAAAACTGAGTGTCTGTGTTCCATGGAAGGGAAAACAGTCCTAGCAAAAGGGGGACCCACCACAACCACCCAGTGGGGAGAGACCCCCGAGAATCTGGCAGCTTGTCTGTGTTTGAATTATTCCTCCGACTTCTCATCCAGCGGCCCGCGAGGGGCAGGTGGGCTGTCAGGGACTCTCAGCACAGGAATGAGTGGATCGTCACAGTGAGGAAAGCAGGCTGTCCACCAGGAACTGAACCAGGTGCTCATTGACAGGACAGAAAGCCCGAACCAGGGAGGGAGAGGCGAAGCCGGAGAGGCGGAGGGCCACGTCACACCAAGAGAAGACTTCATCCTGTGGTAGGAGGAACTGAGGGGTCTTTGAGAGAATCTACGTAGGAGAATGACACGGGCTCATTTACATTTAAAATTTCTATTTTGCCATGATTTCAGACTTACAGAATTTGGAGAATAGTACAAATAATTTCGCCCAGATTCCCCCTTGTCTCTATCTCGCGTGTGTGATCTCTCCCCTCTTCCCCCTCCTTCCTCTCCCAGGTGCCCCTTGACTTACAGGGGGGTCACATCTGAATAAACGCATCATAAGTTGACAATATCATTAAGTCCTAAATGCCTCAAATACACCGAAGCTGCTGACCATGGTGGCTTATCTACCTCACCCATGCTCAAAACACTCACATTAGCCTGCATTTGGGCAAAATCATCTAAGATAAAGCCTATTTCATAACAACAGTGTTGAATATCTCCTGTAATTTACTGTATACAGTTCTGAAAGTAAAAAGCAGAATGGTTGTGTGGGTGTTCAAAGTGTAGCTTTTAGTGAATACGTATTGTACTCACACCATGATTAAGCAGAAAATTGCAAGTTGGGTCACTATAAGTTAGAGACAAGTTCAGTCTGTACATACATTTATATATGGATATACATACATTTATATGATAGCGATAGATACAGACTTATACTCTGTTTTCTTTTTTCCTGAATGCTTTGAGAATAAACCACAGAGAAGATGCCACTTGGTCCCTGAATACTTCACTATCTACTCTCTAAAAACAAGAAATCTACGAGTTGCCTTTTAATATCATCACTGTATAGAAGACAGTTTGCAGCGAGAGAGGTTTCAAACAAGGCGGTAGTAAGAAGATCTCATCACCCATAAAGGGTAGAGCTGATGGGGGCCGGACCAGGGCAGGCTCCCATCACCTCTCTAGGTGATAGACCAGGGCACCTTGGTAAATGGATGTAGTTAGAGGTGATGTCGTTAGAGCGCCGCTGGCTGGGCTCCCGATTGGGTGGCAGGCAGTTCCCTGATGTGGGGAGTGACAGCGAGGGAGGGATGGCAGAGTTCCATTCTGGACACATTGAGACTGATGAGCCCTGATATTTCCAAGTAGAATTTTTTTAAATGCATTTTTTTCTCTGACAATTTATGTATTCTCACAGGGCACACTGTATGCATTCATGATCAGAACATCACATTACACTCCTGATGGAGGGATCGAGGAAGCCTCTGGCTATACCATGGGTCTGAACCACAAGGTAGAAGCCTGGCCTAGAGATGAAGAAATGCAAGTCATCGGGATAAAGGTGGTAATTAGAGCCACGGAGTGAATGAGATCACCCCCGGAGAGGGGGAGCCCAGGCAGGTCCCTGCACAACCCTAACATTTCAGAGAATACAGCTAAACCTTAGTCCCCTGCGGCACCAGGGTATCCCAGGAATCCCCTGTCTTGCTGATGAAGCCACCAGGTGCAGATGTGGAAAGCCCTGGTGGCTGAGGAGCCAGCTGGGGGCCTTGGAGGTGAACCTAAGGAGCAGGAAGAAGAGAGGTGGTGTAAAAGCCTTCCTGCCCGCTGATCCGAGAGGCTGGGTAAAGTCGGGAGATGAGCTTCTGTCTCAGTGAGGTCATGGTGCAGGCCACAGCGTGTCTCCCAAGGGCAGGGGCAAGCAGATCTCTGCAGCACGTCCTGGAGAGCCTGAGAGATGGGGGGGCGGGGTCCCACAGCAGGTCTGCTCCTGCCGCCTTGGCAAGGCCTGGCTCTGAGGTGGGGGGCGGGGAATTCCTGCCAAGATGTTAACATCAGTCAAATTCTCATTTGTTTGCTCGCTTGATTTGTTGGTTGGTTTAGTTTGGTTAGTTTGTGGTTAGGCACCCAGAGTTCAAGCCCCTCCTTGGCATTTGACCGGATGTGACCTCCTTATCTTATGCACCTTTTCCCTGTTTGCTGATGATAGGACTTGATGGACCACACAAGCAATTCCCTGGCTCTTAGAATTCAGTAAACCTAATTTTTAAAAATGCAAACAGCGAAGAGGGCCAACCTTTTGTTTTACATTTAAAATCATCATCATTCCACAAAATAAAGGTGATTTGGAAATAATGATGGAAAGAGAATAGTCTCAAAAAATAAATGACCAAAAAAACCAAAAGACCCTCCAGTGAAATAAAAATCACCAACCTTACACCAAACTCTCTTAAAGAGAGAACTTTTTTTTCCTTGTCTCTGCAACTTGTGGAGAATGTCATCAAGTGTTGTCACAGTCCTGGTCCGAGAGTTGGGACTTGTTGTCTGGTTGCTGGGAGGGACCTGGCTCTGGCCCCTGTCATCAGAACACTTTCTGATCCTGCGCATTCTTACTCCAAGGTCATCCTTAGACGTGTCTTTCCTTCCCACTTCTATTGCCACCTTGTCATTTCTTTGTCCCCTTGACTCCCTGACTCCACCTTACCCAGTGTCACCCTGCCTCACAGTGTGCACCCTGCCCAGAGCCCTTGCAGTCTTGTCCCTGTGGGGTGGGGGTGGGGGGCCATTCCATATCACCTGGAAAAGCCTTTAGGGATGATCATGTTTCACAGAAGAGAAACCCGGAGTCTCAGAGGGGAAGCAACTACACCAAAGGACACAGTAGTTATTGGCCGAGCTAGAAGCATCCCTGGCCCTTCGTAACACACACCCACGCCTTTCCACCCCCCCATGCTAATCAATATGTTTTTTAAAATATTTGTTGTATTACAAAGAGTCACTTCTGCGTTGCTTATGGAGCCAGGACCCAGGCTCCCGCCCAGCAGTTCAGCCCTCCTGGCTAGTCTGGAGTTGAAGGCTTTCCAAGGTCTGGTCCCTTGTTCGCTGCCCACCGGTCATCACCACGATCATGCACAACTGTCCCATTGGCCTCTCTTTCCCCGACACACAAAGCGTCTTCCCACCTTCCGGGGCCTGTCTCAGCCCCTCTCTTGGATGCTCCCATTCGCTCCACAAAAGTTGTTAATTAAAAGTTAATCGAGCTCCAATTCGGAGCCTGGACTTTGGTTGAAGCCAGCGTTTCTGCTCCTGAGGCGCCCACAGCCCACAGCCCACAGCCCACAGCACAGGAGCGTCTCCTGGCTTCCTGGTGCTTTGGTGTTGACGCCAGCCACATCCCACAGGAAGGCTTCTTCTCTGAGCTCCGGGACACCCTCCTTCCGGGTCATTCCTCTGTCCTGACTCATGACGTTACCCCTGAGCTGCAGCTCTGCTGTCATGTTGGGCTGGACTTGTCTCCCGCGTTCATAAGCTCCTTGAGGGCAGGCCTGTGTGTCCCACAGTTCCTGGTCCCTGCAGTATGTGGCACGTGGTCGGCTTCCTGTACCTTAGCGGACTAACTGGGCCCTTGCTAAGCTCAGCTCTTTTCCCTCTGCCCAGCTAGACCCAGGCTCTTCTTAGGCTGGATGTGCTGCGGGAGCTGAGAGCTGGAACCAAGCCTGTCTATGGGCAAGTCACACACACTCCAGGAAGTAAGAGCCTCCACCCACTTCTCCCGGCAGATCTCACCTCTCTTCCCATGACTTCACTCCACCCTGTTCATGTTCACGAGAGTGAAATAAAGAAACCCCAAAGGAAGAAAAATGTTGTCAAACGCCATATTGGATCTTAGCCCTGTGGGAGGTACACAGACACAGGGAGTCATCGCCAGGCACATGGACCTAGGGAATCTAGGTGTCTTTTGGGAATTGGTGGAAGATACCACCTTTAATTCCATCAACTTCATTCAGTGTCAGCCTTGTGCCCCCATAAACACTTGAGCCAGAATGTGGGAAAGAGCCAGGTGTGACTGTATGAGTGTGCGTGTGTGAGTGTGTGTGTGTGTGTGTGTGTGTACAAAAGACAGAGGACTTACAAAGATGAATGAGTGATGGTAATGAAGACGAGTGGACAATACCATTTGAAACCCTAAGATACACGTTTGGTCTTCTTTGTGACTTCTAAAGTCCTTGCCCATTCATCCTCTGTTTTCTGTTGGTAGAAACTGAAAGAATTCCCCACGCAAAGACACTTCGCCGGGAGAATTCCAATTTTATTGCAAAAAGCTGTGTGCTTATATAGAACTAAGGGGGAGATGGTAGGGTTTAGATAAATGGCAGGCAACCCGTTTATTGGCAAGTTCTTCCAGATATCAGCTCCGGAGCCCAGGAATTAGTTCTCATTGGGGCTAAGATTCCCTGCCAGCGAGATTTGAAATTGGCGCTGGCGGGAGAGTTCACACGGGAGGGAACTTTTTGCGCCACTGCAGAAAAGAAGAAGGTAGGAAGAAGAGGTCCTTAGGCGCCATGTTGGGGTTTTTTCTCTGGGGTATGGCTGCCGTTTATACTTTTCCCAACAGAAACCATAGTGCATCATACGTTCTGGAGGTAGCTGAGTCCACCACAAAAGCCTGTTCTGGGTTGTGACAGGATTCAACCCCAAACCTCACACCTAGGTGGATGTTCACACTTTCTCCCACCACACAAGCAGCACTCCAGAGACACTGGGCCTGACTGACTTGGCTAATCCAAGACAGATGATTGAAAAATGTCACAGGAGTTGGGAGTGGGAAGCTAAGGGGACCCAAGGCAGTTTTACTCCCCCTGCCCACTGACACAGGCCCAGTTAACTCAGGAAGACCTGCCTAATGGGCTCCCTCTGCTCCGTTACCTTGGAAACCACAAAGACCTGGACATCCTTGCCCCCTTGGGTCCCCAGCCAGACATGGGGTATAAGGGATGAACAAGTGGCCCTCCCAGTGCAACTACCCCTAGAGCCTCTCCTCTCTGTAACAGAGTAATAAGGAGCTGAGTCGGATCCCTTCCTAAGACTGTTAGGGGTACTTCCATCTGAGTAACGCCAGGTTGGAGGGACTCTCTTCCTGAGAAGACCTGGATTCCTCTGGTCTCTCTTGAGTTCCTGGGTCAAGCATAGCCTGAGGTCCCACGTTTAAGGGAGAGACACTGGTGTTCCAGCCTGAATCTTCCAGGGTTGCAAAGTGACTTCCCAAGATCTCAGGAAATGCTAAGGCTTTCAGTGAAGACACAGCTAAATTCTACATTTGGAATTAAAAATGTTTCATCTTTCCATTTCTGTCAAGGTCTTTTTCCCGCCCTAATGTATTTTTGTTTGTTTATTTCATTTAACTGCAGAATTCGTGTTGTACAAATGGTGTTTTTACACGTATACCCATTGTATGATGACTTAATCAAGCCATTTAACATGCATTGTCTCACATGTGTTAAATAAAAGTTATAGGAGGGCAACATTTTGAACTGAGCTTCTTCACCCAATAGACCAGACAAAAGCAGAGTCTCCTTGTGGTGAAGTTCCTCATCAGCACGTCGAAACGGAAGCATTTACTTGACCTTCTAAAAATAAGGAGAGAGAGAGAGAGAGAGAATAAATTCCCAGGCAAGCCAATTTTAGTTGGCATGATAAGGACATCTCCTCTGCTTTAGCTTTTACAAGAAAAGGAACTTTGAAATGACCAACCTATTTTTTCTCTGTTTCTGCTTTCCTCAGTCCTTTTTCTGTCTTTAAAACCAAACTGCCTAGCCCGTCAGAACACTCAGACTATCCTATTCTCTGAGGCATTGCCAGATTCTAGAATTGCGAATAAAATCCAGCTAAGGTCTTTCAACTTGTTCTAATTTTTCCCTTTGATATATACTTTTTATTTTCATATGGTGAGAAGACTTAAAGATCTACTCCATTAGCAACTTGATGCTGTGATTAAGTACAGTCACCATGATTTATGGCGGATCTCTTGAATTCATTCCTCCTAACTCTTCTAGCCAAGATCTTGTGACACTGGGTGGCAAGTACCTCTCCTACCTTCAAGTTTTTGCAACTCCCTAGTTCATACTTCTAAGATCATGTCTTGCCCTGGTGTCCAGAGCCCAGCTCCACAGTACTCCCAACAACTGTTGAATGTTCATTTTGTGCCCAACACTTGCACATATTTTAAATTGTTCGTTTTAATCCTTATTACCGAAATGCAGGATGGTGCTATTATCCTCATTAACAAGGGAGGAAGCAGAGCTCAAAACCATTAAGTGCCCAAAGTCACCCAACTGGTAAAAGGCACATCCCCAATAGCATGAGTCCATCCTTGAATCGGGGAATATTCAAGTCTGTCCCCTGTGGCACCCTCCTTGTCCCAGGATCGCTAACAGGGTGGGGAAGATGCAAGAGGACTAGGGCCCTTGGAACTCAGAATCCAGGACCCAGCCAAGGAGTCTTCCATGAGCTCATTCTAAAGCAATGCTCCTTAGCTCCCACCCGCTCCACCTTATGATAATCATTTCCCTGGGAAGCCTGAAGTCTGAGTGACTTATACATATGCAGAGAGATAGAGAGATAAGTACTGTCTACTGTAGCCACCCAGGTTTCCTAATGGGGCCTTAATGGTTTTCCCAACAGCAAGCAGAAGAGAGGGCTGCACCCCTGTAATTGCTAAAAAGAACAAATACAAAAAAAATTAAAATAAAAGGAGTTCTTCAGTGAAAACCAAGACACTAATGGCAAAAATAAAAATAAATATAAAAGAAAAAAATCCAAAGCTTCGTTTTAGCTTTATCTGCCCAGCCGTGCAAGCTCAATGAAGCTCTGAGCCCATATTAAGTCAAAGTCTTAACTTTGCTGAGTTTAGTGGGATCCCGAGAGCCATTCACCTCCTTCGCCATTTCTCTTAAGACAATGTTACCTGCACAGCCGGCCCGGGCCACCCTCTGCCCTCTTCCACCCAGAACTTCCCCGAACAACTGCTCTCACACCCCCCACACCCAGCACTGTCCTGAATGCTTGCTCCGGACCATCCCAGATGCCAAGGTTCTAAGTCAAAAGTCACGAGTGGGTTTAGACGTCCAAGGCGGCCAGCCCTCATGCAAGGATGGGGAGGTGGGGCCAGGGCAAGGCGAGGGTGCTGTCATCCGGGAGCCCCGCCATGTCACCAGGGAGGCTTCTGGCCCTGTGGGTGTGAGTAAAGCCTGAAATTTGAGGAAGGACACGTGGATCCTATTGTGATTAGGAACTAATTAGGACACCCCCATCCTAGGCCACCTCATGACCTTGGGCAGGGATGTGAGGTGTATAAAAGGCGGACAGTCTCGGAGCACCCCAAACCCCTGGCATCTCCACGCCACAGTCGCTGCTCAGCTCAGGTAAGTGTGGCGAGGAAGCACCTTCTTAGCAGGCTCACTTCACCTGGGTCCCAACCCCTGATGGGGAGCCGGACCCGACCGTAGCGCTGGGTGGTTATTTGGAAAGAAAAGCCTTCATTGGGACACCTGTCTGTCCCTTACCATTTGGGTCCTGTGAATTGTCCAGATGGGGGTGTGGGAGGCGGGGCTGAGACAGGAGAGGGGCTTCTCCAAGAGGGACAGGGAGCCAGCCGAGCGCCTGCTGCGTGGTGGGTACGTTGATTCTCTGCAGCGCTGAGAGGGAGTTGGTAGAAGGAGAGGGGAGCACCCGCCTCGCAGAACGCCACTGGCAAGGTTGCCCTTTCAGAGAAGAGAGTGGCGTTTAGGGAGGAGGGAAGCAGGTCGGCTCGGGAGATCCCAGAGCAGAGAAGCAGGGGCAGATGAGCCTGCTCTGGGAATCAGGACACCACTGTTCCCCTCTCCCGTGCGGAGTGGCTGTGCACCTCTGCCTCCCTCTCTGTGGCTTGCTTTCCTCAACTCCAATCCAGAGTCAAACTCAAAGGTCCGTTCATCGACCTCTGGATCCCTGTTCTAATCATTTCCTTGGACTGTGGTAAAGATGCTGCTTTTTAAACTTTTGTAAATTTGTTTCCTAAATTGAAACGATTTTGGTATTCATTTGGGGCTAGGTCCTGTGTGTGTAGTGTGTGTGTGTGTGTGTGTGTGTGTGTGTGTGAGTGAGAGAGAGAGAGAGAGAGAGAGAGAGAGAGAGAGAGAGAGAGAGAGAGACCTATGTGTGAATGCATGCTTGTATGGCTCATGGCAAACCTAAGAATGTTGACTGTGGAAAAGTAAGTAACTTGCGTAAAGTGACACAGTTCTTAGTGGTTTAGGCAGGACTGAGACCAGGCAATTCTGTTCCAGAAGCCACAGTTTCTACCATAACAACTGTTTGCTCTGTTTTTCTCTCCATCTTTCCTCTTTATCCTTTTTTTTCCTCTACATTTTTCTTTCTCTTCTTCCACTTTTTCTCCATTTCCTTCCTTCCTTGTTTCTTTATGCATCTCAAAAGGAGTAGATATGGCTTATGAATATTTAGCTCAATTTTAAACGTGCACACACAAACACACACACACACACACACACACCTTGAATTTGTGAAGCTGTCAGGTCAAAGTAAAAGCACATAAATGAGATAGGAAGTTCGCCTGGACCCCAGGATCTCTCTGTGACTCAATGTTCCTCACTTTTGTGTCTTTCTGCTTCCAGCTGCAAGTCCAGCCCAGAATGTCTCAGCAGAAGCAAAAGCAGTGTGCTCCCCCACAGCAGTGCTGCCCCCCACCCCAGCAGTGCTGCCCCCCACCCCAGCAGTGCTGCCCCCCACCCCAGCAGTGCTGCCCCCCACCCCAGCAGTCGAAACAGCCTTGCCAGCCTCCACCCAAGTGCCAGCAGAAGTGCCCACCCCCTCAGCAGTGCCAGAAGTCCAAGCAGAAGTAAGCTCCTGGCCTGCGACCAGAGGCAAGTCCCCAGGGAAACAGAGCATGAAGTACCCGGGGTCGGCGTCCCACCCCTCTTTCTTCGTCGGTCTAGAGTGGACCCACTCACCCCTGCTTCTGGACGCAGCCACCCTTCCCACCTGGGGCCATGGCAGCACTGGGATGGTGCCTCCTGGGTCTGTACCTCTCCTTCATGAGCAGCTGCACTCCCATCTCAGACCAGGACCTGGCTCTAAGCTGTCTAATCATCTTTGCTGACATGTGTCTGCATCACCCTGCTGGAAACGTGGGCGGCACGCCCAGAACCCTTTCCCATCACCCTTCCCAAACAATTAAAATAGAATTCCTCTGGCTCTCAGTGTCTGTCTGACGATTCTGTTGTTTGGAAATGTTACATTCCTCAGGTTTCTTTTTGTCCCTCTTCCAACCCGGAGGCCCAGTGCATGGGGAAGAAGAGGCATGGGGAGGTGGACTTTTAAGGTGCTGGGGTATTTACAAGGGCCTTTCCAGGGTAAGGGGTGGAGGTGGGGCTTCTGCAACACAGACACACACCACATCCATCACATGGAGTCATGGAGTGCAGTGCCCACGAGAATGTGTGCAAGGAAAAGCCACCCTCCTGAGCCCAGAAAGAGTAAGGGAACCCACCAATAAATTCTGACTCAGACAACACACTCCAAGGGCTGATGGGTCAAAGGGAGTTGGAGACAGGGCCTCAAAAATTCTCCCATAAGGGAAATAAAGGCCAAAGTGTCTTCAAGCTAACCTAATGTGTAGGACCCCACCTACGCAAACCTTCTACACCCAACACACATGTACCCATCAGGTAATTTTTGTTCAGGGTCCCAGTTCTTATTATTTCTCCAGTTGGGTGTCCTCTGGAACTATGTCTTCCCCCACTGTCCTCCTATTTTCAATTCTCTGAATTCCCGAGTGATCAAGAAATAAGCCAAACCCACAGATAATCCAAACTTTTAATTTCTATTGCTTCATTTATCCACCCCCATCCCACTCCACCAGATCTCTCTCTTACAAATAGTCCACAAACGGAGGCATTTGGATCTCAACCTTTATCTGCCTCCCTTTCATGCCTCCAGGTGGGCTCCAAGAGAATCACTGGAAACCAACAGACATACCCAAAAGAAGCAAGAGAAGACACTAATATAAACTAAAAGTCTGGCTTATCCCCAACACATATCACAGACTCTGGAGAATTCAAAGTTAGCTAAGACCAAATTTTTCAGCATGGCCTCCCTGAGTAGCTGGGCTCTTTTCTTCATCATGGCTTCATCTCCCCTCCATCCATCCATCCACCCACCATCCATCCATCCATCTACCCCCCATCCATCCACCCACCATTCATCCACCCACTCACCCATCCATCCATTCAACCACCATCCATCTCTCCACCCACCCATCCATCCATCCATCCACCCACCATTCATCCACCCACCATTCATTCATTCACAATTAATTCATTCACCATCCATCCATCCATCCACCATTTATGCATCCAACATCCATCCAACATCCATCCAACATCCACTCACCATCCATCCATCCATCCACCCACCATCCATCCATCCATCTACCCACCATCCATCCACCCACCATCCATCCACCCACCATTCATCCACCCACCATTCATTCATTCACAATTAATTCATTCACCATCCATCCATCCATCCACCATTTATCCATCCAACATCCATCCAACATCTATCCAACATCCACTCACCATCCATCCATCCATCCACCCACCATCCATCCATCCATCTACCCACCATCCATCCACCCACCATCCATCCACCCACCATTCATCCACCCACCATTCATTCATTCACAATTAATTCATTCACCATCCATCCATCCATCCACCATTTATCCATCCAACATCCATCCAACATCCATCCACCCACCATCCATCCACCCACCATCCATCCATCCATCCACCCACCATCCATCCACCCACCATCCATCCATCCATCCACCCACCATCCATCCACCCACCATCCATCCATCCACCCACCATCCATCCACCCACCGTCCATCATGCATCAATACACTGCCCTTCCATTTGCTCAGACTGCAGTGAACATCATGAAGATACAGAAGCAGCTCAGACTTCCACACTTCTCAGCTTAACAATCCCCATAAAGACCAAGCTGAGACTCTCCCAGATAAATCAAAACAATTAGACAAAGCGGCATCTAATCAAGGGATGGCTTGAGGTGTACACTCCCTCCCTCATCCATCGGAATTCAGAGGAGACCAAGAGTGAAGGCAATGAGAGTTGCTGAGACGAGAAAAGAGAACTTGGCCAGCTCTAGAGTCACAGGACCTACCTCAGAGCTCCCAGAAAATATCTGTGCCGTGACAAAAGTGGAATTGAAAGTAGAGGCCGGGAGGGCTTGGCTAGGGAGGACAGCTCTCCAGATCTGGGCATAGCGTGAGCCCGTGCTGCGAGGGCCAAGGCACTCAGGAAGGCCAGTCCTCCTCATCTAAGTCCAGCACAGGGCGGGAGGAGGACACAGCCACTCACACTGGCCGCAGATCCCAGAAATCTGGCGGGACAGCTCCAGTTTTGTGACCTACGTCTCATGAACCTTTCCCCAGAATGTTGCATTTGACAGAAAGTCAGCTCCGACACATAATAAAGCATTGGTAGGTTTGGACTGAATTTGTGGAAGATGAAGTAAACATTTCCCAACACTCAGATGTCTTATTCAGCAAAGTCTCCAGCCCTCGGTATTTATTATTTTCCCCAAATTTCTCTCAGGTAGGTTCCTACCCCCTGCTTTATTTTCTTACACTCATGCAGCAGCTTAACACAAGGTTTGATTTTGTCTCTTGGGCTTTATTTATTTTCTCCTCTACTAATTATCATAGTTTGCATGTGTGCACATACAGTCCTATGTGAGCAGAGCAAGCAATCATCTAGAAACTTCCTCAGAAGAGAAGAAGACCACAAGCAGTGAGCCCTGCTGATGTGACTTTCCCTCATCATCTATCGGGTTTGGATACCAGAACAACCTTCTTTAGCTATGTGAAACTTCTAGAAACTTCTAGAACTTCTAGAAACTTCTAGAACTTCTCTAGGTCTCATTCTTCTCATCTGCATGGTAAGAACACCAGTCTCTTGGGGTTGTCAGGGATGGTGGGTGTTTAATGAGACAATATAATAAAGTAGCCAGTGTAGCGTGCCACGTAGTAAGCACTGACAATTGTTAACTATCGCTTTTATTAGTATTCTCCGAGTCCAGAAGGAGCAGTAAGACTACAGGTAGCCTCCTCCCCACATTGCCATCAACTGGAGGACTTGGGATTTGCCCAGACCTTTAATGAAACAAGAGTAAGAGGGACAGGGCATATTGACGGATGGAGCAAGGACAAATTAAGTAGAGCAGAGGGCCCAAGTGAGTATCCCCAAAGGAAGCAAGATTTGGTCTAGGATGTAAGCACCAATTTGGTGACTGCCCTTGTCTTCCAAAACCTTCCTTTTTGAACCCCTGTTGATGACAGATGTGTCCTCAAGGTGATTCTGGGCAGCTGGCAGCTTTGACCCACAGTGGTCTCCACCTGACAGTGAAGTCGGCCGTGTTTTTTCTGTGGAAGATTATGCTCCCTGGAGGGCAAGGACCCAGGCCAACAAGAAAGCAAGCAGGCTGAGGGGCAGATGTGGAGGTGCCAAGCACGTGTGCACATCAGCCGTTCAACTCTGACACCTCCCTGTCGTGGTAGGTGCCCTTGTGCCCATGATCAAATAAGGGAAGGTCCTTATTTGATCGTAGTAATAATGTCTTGTCAGCAGTGGAGCTGACCCACACTCAGGGCCCTCTGACCCTCTGACCTGTGTTCTTTGTAGGACAGCAGGTGTTCTTACTGTGCCAGCAGCCCGAGACGCACAGAGCCTGCACCTTCCAGAATGGGAAGGCAAAGCCAGGCATGTTCACACACAGTCACACACTCACGCTGTGTAACACGGATACACCCACGCATGTTCAATACGTACACAGTTCAGTTCACAAGGTTGGTTCTCAGGAGAATGTCTACATTGTTCCATGGACTTTATAGACTGATACTGGGCATTGACAGAAGAAGCTGGAGCAGAGTCCTAGGAGCTGGTGTGGAGACTGAGTGGGCAGCCAGGTGGGCAGGGGAGCTGTGGTCATGTGCCTCTTGTTACAGAAGTGTTTTTAACATTGTGACCATGGATTCAGCAACACCTGTGCAGACTGCCTCACACTGGCTGAACATCAGCCCCGCGCACACTCATTGTCGTGTGCACACACACACACTCTTGTTCCACACCCTTCTCAGGCCCCCCGTGAGGGCTCAGCACACCTGACAGTCACATGCTGTCCATTACATTCAAACATGTCTTCACACCAACATCTACTGGCAGACACACAAACGCCCTCCCAAACAAAGAAATGCCCTGGGAGGCGACGTGGATGGTGTGGTACAGAAGAAGATCCACCCTTCCTCTTGGCGTCTGGCAGATGTGAGGTCCAGTCCCCGCTTCCTTGCTTTTGCATGAGGTCACCTTAGCCAGCTCACTCCAGCTTTCTAAGCTATTCAGTGAGACTAACAGCTTGAACTTCAGGGTCTGAACTGAAGCCCAGGCAGTTTCTGACAGGCAGGACCGGCCTACCCTTTCCTCATTCTACACCCACAACTAGGAAAGGTCCGGCCCAGCCCCCTGCTGCTGGGCACACAGCCTGCTTTGCCCCAGGTGCCCAACTGGAGTTGGACTCTGCACAGAAGCCCAGGCTCGGTGACAGTAGCGTGGGGCTTGCTGGATGGTTTCTCTGTTTCCTTACAGTTCTGACTCAACATGAGTGACTCACTCTAATCTCTATTTGCTATCTTCTTTTCCTAACTAGTCACCATCTTGGGAGAGCCTAACAGAGGTAAGTTTGGGGGTATGGGGGAGGCCACCCACGTTCTTCTGCATGGAAAAGCTTAGCTAAAACCCAGATGCATGTTTGCAGAGCCGTCAGGCTGGGCACTGACTGACTCTCCTCCCTCCAGAGAACCAGCCCGCATCCACAGTCTGGCTGGTATTTGAAAGCAGCGAGTTTGAGTTTGCATTACAAGCAAGGCTCTTAGTGGGATCTTAACACTCATCCTACATGATGGTCACTACTGATACAAATCCTTATTTTGCAAATGAGGAAAGTGAGACTCAAGGAGGTCACAAACTTTGCCTAAGACCATTTAGTTAGTAGCTGGAGAGCTGGGATTCAAATATGTCTGTCTTGGCACAGAAAGAAAAATACTGCATGACTTGACTTCTGTGTGGAATCTAAAGAGTCAAACCCCAGAGTTGAATGGTTGCCAGGGGCTGGGGTGGAGGGAGATATTGGTTAAAGGGTTCAAAATTTCAGTTAGACGGGAGGAACAAGTACAAGAAATCTCCTGGGGTTAACCTCAAGGTTAAGTTAACTGGGTTGCTAAGACGGTAGATTGTAAGTGGTCTCACACCAAAAAAAAAAAAAAAAAGCAAATATGTAAGTTAATGCTCATGTTAATTGGCTCCATTTAGCCATTCTACAATGTATAAATATTTCAAAATATCATGTTGTGTACCACAAATATATACAACTCTTGTCAATAAAAAAACAAATAGAAACTTTTTTTTAAATTGTTTAAAAGGAAGAAAAGATGCCAACAAGAGAGAAATTGGGGGAAGCAAACTCAGAAACTTCCCACACTGTCTTTGTAATTGTAATAATACTGTCAGTCTAAAATTATTCCAAAATAAAATGACGTTTGCTTTAAAATATTACAGAGGGGCTGTGGCTGGGACTCAGTAGTACAGCGCTGGCCTGGCACGCGTGAGGCACTGGGTTCAATCTTCAGCACCAAATAAAAAAGTAAAATAAAGGTGTTGTGTCCACCTCCAACTAATATATATATATATATATATATATATATATATATATATATATATATATATATATAAAATTTAAAAAATAAAATATTACAGAGAGAGAGAGAGAGGTTTGCGTTTCATGCTAGTCCATCCTCTGACCCTGGGCCCGGGGTTAGG
The DNA here is from genome assembly GCF_047511675.1 of Marmota flaviventris. NCBI lineage: Eukaryota > Metazoa > Chordata > Mammalia > Rodentia > Sciuridae > Marmota > Marmota flaviventris. The sequence continues at coordinate 120,922,254 of NC_092507.1, read as the reverse complement.
CTAAAGCTCCCACTGCAGGCAAAGCTGGCCTTTTCCCAGTGACATTTTACTGTTTCCCAGTAGAGGGAGAACTGTGGGTGATGTCTACCAAAAGCCTTAGGTGCAGGTTATGGACTCAGGAACTGGGTAGGAACCTTTTTCTTGTTCATATTGGCTTGAGGAAATGAAATTAAACAGTCAGACAAGTGCACATTGGCCGGAGCGTCTTCACTGGGGTGGGTAAAAGCATTTTTTGAGCCTGGTGAAGAGCATCAGCCGCATCCTCTCAGCCACTCACTGAACGTCTTTATTCTAGTCGCCACAAGAGACTGAATCGGGAGGGTGGCCTTTGCTTTGCTCCCTGTGTACAGAGAGTTGGGTGTACGTGGATGTGTGTGCATGTGTGTATGTGTGCAAGTGCATTTGCATATACATGTGTGCATAATGTTTTCTTTGTGAACAGTCAGGAAGGTGCCACCCACTGCCAATGTTCCATCACAAGTAGTTTGAGTCCCTCTGTGGGGATGATTATGAAATCAGAGTCTTGGTTTTGTTAAAGATGCTCACTTTGATACTCTTAGAATAAACTGGGGTAGTCTGTAGAGTGGTGCTGGCTTTGCTATCCTAGGGGACTTGTGGCCTAGCTTGCAGGGCCGGTGGCAGTAGGAAAGGCAGGGGGAAGGGAGAGGGGAGAGAAAGGCTCAGACAGCAGGCCCGGCAGCCTTGCAAAGGGCTTGCTGCACCAGGCACCTGCGGAGCGCCCCCTGCAGGTGCTGACCTAGGAGTGCATGCTACTCACCTGGGGATGATGGCAGGCTCCTGCCTCATGCAAGTTGGACCAAGAGGGACTGCCTGCCCCAGGGCTGGGAGCCAGGAAGAGCCTTTTGAGGGGAGAACAGTAGGAGCTGGTGAGTAATTAAAGCAGTCTACATGAGAAATAAATTAAAGACAATCACCTGGGTCAGCAATGGGAACAACCCCCGAGACCAGATGCATGGGCCTTCAGCCGATTTCTTGCTGCTCAAGATTCACATTCAAACTGGGCACAGGAGGCTGAGGCAGGAGGATTGAAGTTCAAAGCCAGCCTCAGCAACTTAGTGAGGCCCTGAGCAACTTAGAAAGACCCTGTCTCAAAATTTAATAAAATAAAATAAAATAAAAGGGCTAGGGATGTTGTTCAGTGGTTAAACGCCTCTGGGTTCAATCCCTAGTACAAAAAAAAAAAAAAAAGATTCCCCTTCCACTTGGAGATCTCTTTCTAAGCATGGCTTCCTTCTCTGAAACCCTTTCCTTGGATCTAAAATGAAGCCAAAGCAGCCTTTAAAGAGGATTAGACTAAAGGCTTAGTCACCACTAAAGGCGAATCCACACAGAGGGTGACATCAGCCTGGTGTCATTGATCATCTGATCAATGAGTTTGGCTGGTGCTTTCCCAGCACGAGCTCTAGGGCAAGGGCACCTCAAACCTCTTCCCTTCCACCATGAGGCCACCTTGTCCTCCCATAGTACTTCCCGCTATCCACAAGGGAGGCATTGCTTCCTAACTTCTCCCCGTGCTGGGAGGTACAGTCAGGAGGGCTCATCATTTGGAAAAAGATGGTGGTATTCAGTGCAAATTCAATCCTTGAACCAAACTGTCGGGGGCTTGAGTCCGGGTTCAATCATTTACTAGCTACACCTCTCTGATTTCAGTTCCTCGTTTGCTGAGCAGAGGTGGTGCTTCTCTACCCACAGAGATGGGGATCCACGACAGGGGGCCTTGCCTTTTCTATAGTAGCTGTTCAGTAAATGGAAGCCACTGTAGCAAGACCTCCTGCTTTCCACCCATACTGATCCTCCTGACCTCCGAGGAGTCCCATTCCATGGGCCAGGCACCAACTCAGCCACTCTACCTCAGCCAAGCCCTGCTGCCATCCACAACTAGTAAAGGGACCCTAGGAAGAGGCTGACTTCAAGGGAAAGTTGTCAGTCCCTTCCTCTGGGACAAATGTGCTCCAGCCTGGGAGGCTGTGGCAGGAGGAGGAGGATCAGCTGAGCACTCTCCAGCCCCCAGTTTCCCTGCGAAATGTGAGATATAAGGTCACCTGGGTCTCCAGTCTCCTAGGTTCCTTCCCGCTAGAAGAACTCTGCTGAAATGAGAAACAGGTGCACGGGCTTGTCGTGCCCAGAAGGTGGAGCTCTGCCCTATTTGCCTCGTGGCTGGACATGTGATGTGGTTTGGCACAAGGTCCTATGGTCAGTCAGAAATTAGATGGTTATTTATCTTCCCAACCACAGCCATGAAGTCATTCATGAGAAAATTCCAGTTGCCCACAAACAGATGGTCCTTGTCATGTTATTGTGACAAGGCTGGTTTTCCTCCATATTTCCTTCCCTTCCCCTCTCCTCGAACATACACATACACACAAGCACATGGGCGCATGGGCGCACACACGCACGGACACATGTGCACACCCCTGAGTCACCCTCTTCTCTGCCATTAGGATGCACTGGGCTTTAGCATTTACTTTCCCTTTGGCCAGAGTTAAGCAGGATTAGAGGGGAATCTCCTGGCAGTCGGTTCTTACGTAGCTTCGTGTATCCGTCAGGATGGGCTAAAGCTATGCTCCAGGAACCCGGGAAGCACAGAGTCCAGCAGTTTAAACAAAGGCTCTTTTCTCACTTATGCTGCATGTCCACCGAGGATCAGCTGCAGACCTGCGACACACTAACTCAACCTTGGGACCCGGGCTGACAGAGCACCCTCTACAGAGCACGGTCAGTCCTTATGGGAGAAAGGACCACAGTGGACGATGGCTCTTGAGGTTTACCTTTGGTGGGCCAATACAGAGGACAGGAAGAGGCCAGGGATGCAAAACAACTGGGTGTCTGCTGCCTGGAGTCAAGAGTTCTCCACCACAGACACCTGGGAGAGTCACAGACTATGGCTGAACCCTCACTTTAACCCTCACCCTAACCCTAACTCTATGTGGTTTTCAATTTCTGTTTGTTTTACTGTTTATTTTTGCGGTTCTAATGGTTGAAAGCAGGAATGCCCTACCACTGAGCTACGTCCCCAGTCCTTTATATTTTTTTAATTTTGAAACAGAGTCTCCCTAATTTGTCCAGGCTGACCTTGAACTTGAGATCCTCCTGCTTCAGGCTCCTGAGTAGCTGGGATTACTGGTATGTGTCATTGCACCTGGCTCTATGTGGTTTTCTTAAACATACATTTGATGTGTATCTGTTATAGACAGATAGGAGGGAGTCAAAGAAAAGTGGAGAATGTTCCTGCCTAAAATAGTTCACAGTTTCTGGATGTGGTGGAGGCTGATGCAGGAGGATCATAAGTTAGAGGCCAGTTTTAGCAACTTAGTGAGACCCTGTCTCAAAATAAGAAGGTCTGGGCATGTGACTCAGGGGTGTGCACATGTGTTAGCGTCCCTGGGTTCAATGCCCAACACCAAAAACAAAAGAACAGACAAAATAACAACAAAGTTCCAGTGGACAGAGGAACAGAACACCGCCTAGTCTATCAAAAAGCAGCAGAATCAGCGTCAGGACAGGAGCTTCCTAAGTGGAGACGGGAAAGTTCAGGGAAGAAGCAGACCAGTTCCTGAAGAATGGAGAGAATTCGTTAGGCACAGATTAGGGGCAAGCATCCAGCAGAGAGAGGGGCTTGTCAGCAGGAAAAGGAGAGCACAGTCTCTTTAAAAATGAAAATAAACTGCAAGTGCTTTGCCGGCCTGTGGCTGGAGCAGGAGAGAGTTTGCATAGATAGAAGGAAGCCTGGGGATGCTAGGGAGAAAGGAGGCTGGGAGACTGCAGAGGGAGCTACAGCGTGAAGGGCCTCTGTCACATGTCAGGAACTGACTTCACCCAGGCGTGAGGGAGTCCCTGGGGATTTGGGCATGGTGTGGGGGGCTGGGTTTCCATGGACATAAGGTGTCAGCCTGCCCCTTACCTTCCCACCCAGCTCAGGAGGGGTGGACGTGGTGGTGGGTGGGGGTCATATACCAGTGTGCAGAGCCTGGGCAAGGCCACAGGGTGGCAGCTGCTCAGAGCCTTGGGGACCCTGGTCCCAAAATGAGTGTCTCTCCGACATCAAGGGACGCTCTCTGAAGCCGACACGGGCAGCCCTGGCTTGCTGTCTTATGAAGCCACTTCTGTGGTCGCAGAGCAGGGCACCAACTAGACAAATGGCCTAGATGGTCCTGTCTCCTAATAGGTCTGTTTGTTGGGTTCCCTGCCTCAGCCCCCACCAGAGGCCCAGCTGATCCCATCCCCGGGGCCAAGGGAGAGTCACGCTCCCCACGGACATTGTGCCACAGACGGAAATGTCCCCTTGCCCCAACCGTCTTCCGGGAAGAGAATTCCTGCCTGCTAGGGCTGCTTCTGGCTGGCCTTTAGAGAGACGACAGCCACGGAGCTCAGTTGACCAATGACAAAGATTCTTTGCTTGTCCAGACTCCAATCAGGCTTCTGAAACTTCTCCTAGGCCCTGTACGTCCCTGTAAAACCCAGTTTTAGCAAAGAACTCAATGTCAATTTAGCAAGAAATAAAATTTTTTAAAAAATCTAAAATAAACATTAAACATTTATTTATAATAATGATTAATTATAATAACTAAAAGAAATAAAATGAAGAAATGTTTGTCCAGCTCCTACAATATACTTCTTGGGGGCTCCTACACAGAATGTTCTGTCTTTTTAAACACTTTTTATTGGTGCATTACGATCACGTGGAGTAGTGGAATCCGCTGTGACCTGTCTTGTCTTAACCTTGGCTTCCCCATCCTTGATACCTAGATGCCCTTAGCGTCAAGACAGGTTCCTTACCCTCCACTATCCCCCAGGGTAATCTTATCTGTCACCCTGGCTCATCCTCCACAAGAATCTTGTTAGGGTGGTTGAGCCACAGTCACCCTGATCCACTGTGTTTCCTGTCAGTAAGTTTCTGTCCACTGACTCCCACCCTGTTCCATGGCGATACATTCCATCAGAGATGCACTTGACCTTGCTGTACTTGAAGCTGAGCCCAAACTCCCTCTCCCCCACGCAGCGGCCCCTATTCCTTTCCACCACAGTTGCCCTGGATAAAGTCTTCCTTAAGGGACTTTCCTCTCTCCCTCCCTCCCCTCCCCTCCCCTCTCCTTTTGCAGCACTAGGAATTGAACCCAGAGGCGCTCTACCACCAAGCTACACTAACTAGCAGACCTTTGTGTTTTATTTTGAGACAGGGTCTGGCCTCAAACTTCCATGCTCCTGCCTCAGCCTCCCAAGTTGCTGGGATTACAGGTGTGCACCACCATCTCTGTTCTTCCTTAAGTCACTTTAAAAAGTGTCGTTGGATATTTTTTTAACATCTGGGATGTAGATCATAGGGAACTCCTTTGAGTCTTCTACCTTTGGGCCCCTACCCCAGGGGGATTTGCTTTCTTACATATCTACCTACTTTCTTTCTTAGGCTCTACTACATACTATACATTTTCTTTTACGATACCTGCTTTTCAAAGCTAGCCATCCCCCAGCCAGCTGGTGGGGTGAACTGACCGGTTAGGCGGCCATTTGTCGGCTTTCTTCTTACTCACACGCTCACCTACTCACCCTCCTTCTCCACCCGCTCCCTCACCCACCCACTCAGCAGCATCCTTTAGTCACTGGATCACCTCATGACGAGCCAGTCCACCAGGTGGCCAGCCAGCAGCTGCTAGGGCATCGGCTCTGCACGAACATCCCCCCGCCCCAGTACGTTGACTGCATAGAAAGAGCTCCCCGCACACGCACATCTGTGCATAAAACACGCAGGCTCCAGGCCTCCCACGGGCAGAAGATGTCCAGCATGGGTTTCCAAGGTCAAGAGGGACAAGGGCAACGCATGTGGTTGGGACCAACAGGGAGAACTTCTGAATCACCAACCTGAACTTGAGAACGTAGCTTAGTCCACGAAGAATCCTGGGACTTCATGGGTTTGCTTGTAAAGCCCAAATGTCCAACAGTGGGTTTACAGTTCAATGCAATCGTTTATAGATCATTTTACCCATTCATTCACGTATCTGTCTTTTGGTTCAGGTTTCTGGGCTGGATATAATATGTGTGTGGCCACGGTGAGGGGACAGATGATAAGGAAACACAAGGACACGTGATGGGGTGAAACATCTCCTGCCATCAAGGAACTCATGTTTGATGCTAAGTCTACTATATAGCTTATAATACACCCCAAATCAAACATTCTAGGCACAGTGCTCCAAATATGTATCAACAAAGATCTGCAAGGGTTGTGCAGAGGAAAGCACATCTGTTGATAAAGATTAGGAAAAGGGGTCAGAAAGAAACACATTTGAGATGGTTCCCGAAGGTTGAATTTCCCTGGGATATTTGGAGACAGGATCATCACTAATGGATGATACATAACCATTCGTTATGAATTAGCCAGAAACTAAGATGAAGCAAAGGCAGCATGATCACAATTATAACAAGGAGCTGCCGCTAGCTCAATCTGACATTCTCTCTTTGCTAGACAAGCAGCTAAAATGCAGGAGCTCTGGAAGCCCCAAGTCCCCACTGTCTTCTCCACCAAGCCCAGTGCTCCTCCCGTGAAGGTCCCTCAGGGCTGAGCAAAACCCCATTGTGCAGGTGCGCCACACTTTCTTTATTCATCTGTTGATGGGTATCTGGGCTGATTCCACTTCTTGGTTATTGTGAATTGTGATGCTATAAGCATTGGTATGCATGTATCACTGTAGTAGGCTGAATTTAGTTCTTTGGGATAAATATCAAGGGGTGGGATAGCTGGATCATATGGTGACTTTAATTCCTATTCTTTTTGAGGAATCTCCGTACTGCTCTCCAAAATGGTTATGCTACTTTGCTGTTCCACCAAAATATGTTACGTTTTCCCCCACATCCTAACCAAAAATTATTGGGGTTTTTTTGGTTTATTTAACTTATTTTCTAATTATAGATGGACATAACGTCTTTATTTTACTTTATGTGGTGCTGAGGATGGAACCCAATGCCCCATGCATGCTAGGTGAGCACTCTACCTCTGAGCCACAACCCTAGCTCAATTACTATACCTGATGATTGCCCCAAATTATGTCCTTTGCTGGTTAATGGGTGGAACTGGAGAACATCATGCTAAGTGGAAAAAGCTAGGTAAGGAGAGTCAAGGCTGAATTTTTTCTCTTATATGTGGAAGATAGAGAATAAAAAGGATCTCAGAAAAATAGCAGGGAGACCAAGGAGAGGAAGGAGGGAAGGACATGGGGAAGGACCAGGGATCGGAATATACTGAACTGCACCATATCCATATGCAAATGTGCTACAATGAAATATATAAATTACAGTGCGCTAATCCAAATAATGATAATACAAGGGCAATCCACAGAGCAAGGGAATCAGTGGGAGGGAGGAGGGGGGAAAGGGAAGGTACTGGAGAATGAGATTGATCAAATCACATCATGTGCACATACAAATACAGCATATTGGTCCCACTGTTAGGTATAATTGTAATGTACCAATAACAATGGCTTAGTCAAGAAATAAAAACAAAACAAAACAAAAATAAAAACCCTCCTTCTCATCAACCCAAAGCATTCCTTTTCCTTCTCCTTGTTTGTGTTTATGTTGTTTTATTCATAGAAATAGCACAATGGATTCCACTTGTCCCCACATGAAGCCCTCAACAACCTTTTCTCCAAAACCAGAGTCGCACAAAATGGAGTGGAAGGTTAAGTGGTCCTCCTTGTCTCTGTGGGTCGCCTCCCGGCCCCAGGTCCCTGCTTCCCCGCCACTCCACTGTTTACCTGCAGGGTGAGGCTGGGCTTTTCAAGCTTTGACTCACCTCCAGGAAGGAGACTCACCTGTGCCCTCCCGGCCCTGATGGAGTCACAGGCACACACCTGTTCTCAGGCGCCCGCTCTCAAGCAGGCACAGGCAGAGGCTGGTTTCCTGGTGTGGCTTTATGTGGTCCTTTGACCATGAGAGAGCAGCCCAGGCGGGACTCAAGATGGGCCAGGCGAGCAGCTCGTGACCAGGCGTGGCAGGTGGGGCTGGGAGAGGAGACGGGAGTCACCTTTCCCCACCGCTTCCCAGGGCTCGCCCGGCCTGGAGGGGTTATTCAGATGGGGTGATCTGAGGGGTGCCAGCGAGTCTCCCCTCCTACTTTGAAAGAATAATCCACTGACCCAGCCAGTTAAGGTGCCTGGAATCCAGCCACTGTAGCTTGAAGAGACGCGGGGCAGCCCTCGCGGTGAAATTCGGGATAAAGCCACCACGGGAGCCGGTTTTCATAGAATACAGGAAGCTTCCTTCATAGAGTATTGTGAACACTGCATTTGGAGGTGCTTTATTAATGACTAGTAAAAATGCACCCGTACCTGATAGTGTGGGGAGAGAGATCAGTCAGGGGACAGGTTTACCTGAGTGCCACGGAGGCAGGCGGGAGGGAGATGGAGGCAGGAAGAGGAAGAGTCCGCTAGAACCAACCTCCCACCTTGTCCTCATGGAGCTTCTGCTAAGAAGCTGCCCTTCCACTGGCTGAAAAGAGCCACAAAGTCAGGAGACTGTGATTCAAACCCAGCTTTGACATTGACCTTTGCATGACCTTGGGCAAAGCAAGTCTCTGCTCAAGTGTCATCTTCCCTCTCTATAGAATGAGGATAAGGTGACCAGCAGGGAAGTTGACTGCCAAGGTTTTAAAAGATGTAACATATGGGATGCCCATGAGATTGACTGTGTTTGGGATATTTACATCTAGCAAGCATGGCCCTTCAAGGTCACCATGTTTAGGTCTCTGTTCTGGACCTCCCTGGAGCAAGAAAACTAAGCTTCTCTTACCAGCCAGAGTTCTAAGCCAGAGTTGTCTGTTGATAAAGTAAGTGGCCCGTGATCAAACTGGGAAAATTAGGAGGACTACAATTTATTCCAGAGAAGCAACGCGGCTGAATGAGACACAGGGGAGGGAGCTGCCCGTTTGTTCATACGTGAAACATGCACACTGATGTTTTCTAAGGGCCAAGCCTGTGAATGTCCACAGTCTGAGTGTTTACCAAGTCTGTCTTGCTGTATACTTCCCTGGAGGAGAGTGTGCACGGAGTGGGAGGGCGGAGGTGTGGGGTGCAGGTGGAGAGGAAGTTGGGGTGCAGGTGGAGAGGTGGCTGGAGATGGAATTCAGAGTCCAGAATCTGGAGCCCAGAATATTCCATTCTTAATGTTGATAGGTTTGGGAGGAGGAGAAGGAGGTCTAGTCTCCAGGGAGAAATTAAGGAAAGAGTCTGTTTTTAAGTGAGGTTATTCCTGAGAAGTAGGAATATTCAGTCTACATATGACAGAAATCTCGGAAAAGCTTATTAGTCCTGGTTCCTACCAGCGACAGTCACGTGTCCACTGTGGCGATGAGAGAGCCCTGGGTCATTCATCCAGGTGTTGAGCCGGTCCCTTAACTTCTTTGGGTCTGTTTTTACAAACTGTAAAATCAGATTTTCATGACACAACAGAATTGTCATGAGGCTTAAATGAGGCAGAGGGTTTGAAAAATGCTTTGGAAAATATTTTAAGGTACTCCTACCATTTCCCAGGCATCTTTCTATTTTTCTGGAGATGACAGAAATAAGCACAAGAATGGCCTCTTGTTAGGCAGGACCCTCAGGCTTGGGGCAGTGACCAAAGGTGGGTCAGCCTCCCAGACAGCCCTGCCCTCCTAGTTCCCAGAGGCCAGAAGGCCAAGGGCAGAACTGGGTTCCCTCCCGCCACCTGAGTAGGGTCCTGGGGATTACTAAGTTTAGCAAATAAAGATAGAACCTTCCATGGAAAGATCTCCCATGTCCTTGGATAGGCAGAATTAATATTGTCAAAATGGCCATCCTGCCCCATGCTATCACAAAATCACTATACATATTTAATGCAATTCCTATTAAAATTCCAATGTCATTCTTCATAGAACTAGAAAAAGCAGGCATTAAATTCATTTGGAAAAATTAGAGGCCAGAAGAGTCAAAGAAATCCTTCACGAGAAAAGTGAAGCAGGAGACTTCACAATAGCAGACCTTGAATTACACCACAGAGCTGTAGGCACACAAGCACCAGAAGAGACGGGAAGACCCGGAACAGGAGACCCAGAGACAGCCCACATCACTGCAGCTCTCTCTCACACTGACAAAGGCACCACGAACGTGCATTGGAGAAAGGACGGCCTCTTAACAAATGGTGCTGGGAAAACGGGAAACTGATAGGTAGTAGAATGAAACTGGACTTCTATCTCTCCCCCTGCATGAAACTCAGTTCAAAGTGGATCAAGGACCCAGGTGTTAGACCAGAGACCTGCACCTACCAGAAGAGAATTTAGGCCCAACTCTCCATCATTTGGCTTAGGAACTGATTTCCTCAAAAAGACTTGTAAAGCCCAAAAAGTAAAAACAAGAATTAATAAATGGGATGGTATAAAACTAAAAAGCTTCTTCCCAGCAAAGGAAACAATCGATATGAACAGAAAGCCTACAGAATGGAAGCCAATTTTTGCCACCTGCACCTCAAATAGAACATTAACCTCCACGATATATAGAGAACTCAGAACACACCTAATAATAATAATAATAATAATAATAATAATAATAATAACAACATGATCAATAAATGAGCAGAGGAACAGAACAAACACTTCTCAAAAGAAGAAATATAATCAGTCAACAAATATATGAAAAAAATATTTAACTTCTCTAGCAATTAGAGAAATGCAAATTAAAATGCACTGAGATTCCATCTCACTCCAGTCAGAATGGCAGTTATCAAGAATACAAGCAACAATAAAAATTGGCGAGGATGTGGGGGAAAATGGTACACTCATACATTGCTGGTGGGAATGCAAATTGGTGCAACCACTCTGGAAAGCAGTATGGACATTCCTCAGAAAACTTAGAATGGAACCATCATTTGACCCAGCTATCCCACTCCTTAGTCTATACCCAAAGGACTTAAAATAAGCACACTACAGTAACACAGCCACATCAATATTTATAGCAGCTCAGTTCACAATAGCAAACTATGGAGCCAACCCTAGGTGCCCTTCAACAGATGAATGGATAAAGAAAATGTGTTATATATACACAATGGAATATTACTCAGCCATAAAAAGAAATGAAATTATGGCATTTGCTGGTAAATGGATGGCATTGGAGACTGTCATGCTAAGTGAAATAAGCCAGTCTCAACAACCAAAGGTCAAATGTTCTCCCTGATATGTGAATGCTAATACAAAATAAGGGAAGGGGGATGGAAGAATAGAAGTTCATTGGATTAGACAAAGGGGAATGAAGGGAAGGGAGGAGATGGAGTTAGGAAAGACAGTGGAATGAATCCGACATAACTTTCCTATGTTCATATGTGTATACCAGAATCATGTACAACCACAGGAATTGGATTTGAACTAGAATAAGTCATACTCCGTGCATGTATGATATGTCAAAATACACCCTACTGTCATGTGTATCTAAAAAGAGCAAATAAAAGAGACATTTCTATTTCAGGTACATTTACATTTCAGATAAACAACAAATAATGTTCCAGTACAATGATGACTCACGCATTATTTGGGACATTCTTCAGAAAGTTCTTATCTGAAATTCAAATTTAACTGGATGTCCTATATCTCATTTGAGGAGTCCACCACAGAGGTCAAGTCCTATCCCACCCTCTTTGGCCATCCCGAATAGCCTCAGCAGCCTTCCTCCCTGGGGAGGACAGGAGCACCGTGTGCTACAGGGTCACTTAATACTGTTCCCTACAAGGGAGGCCTCATAGAATAATATGCAAGTGGTCCCTCTGGGTCCGGAAACATAAAGGCACTGTGTTTCAGGGACAGGAGAGGGGATAGATGTCACCTGTGGCTAAGGCGTTGACGAATGTTTAAGAATCTGGATTCTTTGAATCACGCAGATGTGAGCTCAAATCCCACCTCTGCTCTTCACTACCTGTGTGATCTTTCTCAGCCTCTGCAAAATGATGACAATAGAATTTTCTTATCTGCAAAATGATGACAATAGAATTTGTCTAAAGGGGTTATAAAGACAAAATGAAATAATGGGTAAGTACCGTCTCACTGCTAGGCACACAGTTTCTATCTTTGGCACAATTGTCCCAGACCTCCCCCTCCCCTTCTCTTTCCTTCTCTCAGTTCACCAACAGCTCCTCAGATTTGCTTTATTTAAAGAAGATCTTGAGTTCAGCAAACCCTTTTGGTGGGTTGATCAGCTCGGGTTCAGGGACCCAGAGTGCTAGAAATATCTGGTGGGTGGTTTGCATCAAAACAGGCCAGTAAAGCAAGTCTCTGAGGAAGTGCAGGTGGGAGAAGTGGGTGAGGAATTCCCTGGGAGCAGGTCATCGGGCCACGCCAAGGGCCCGGGGCAGCTCGGGGGCCTTTATAAGGGTTCCAGGAGTGGCTGCCCTGGATCTGCATTCACCTACTCTCCGGGGTCTGCCTTGCTGCCTCTGGTAAGTGAGATTGCTCCTGTTCCCTGGGATTTGTGGGCTCTTTCCTTCTCCTTGAACTGCTTTGAGCCGCTAGGCCAAGCTCCTCTCCTGTTGTTGGGTAATCAAGGAAGTGACAAAGCTTTTGACAATTACAGAAAGGTGACAATAATTATTACTTAGGAAATCCAAATGGTCCTTTCACACCATTGCTAGATATGACATTTCCTGATCCGGGGCTTAACTCTTTAGCAAGAGAATCTTTCTCATGAAGAGGGTGGTAGCCAGGGCTGCAGCATTTTGTCACAACTCTGAGTCCCCTCTGGACTTTTCCCATCCCCTGGTTTGCCTTTGGGCCCTGCTGCAAGCTTCAAACTTTGCTTTTTCAGGTTTACAAAAGCAGTCATACTGGACACTGCATTTCATACTGCACATCCCCCACACCTCACTATTCCAATTGCCACCCCGCGACTTGATGGGGCCTACACTTCCCATTTATAATCACCAATTTGTAAGATGAGGAATTCTGCCTACAGAGAAAGCCAGAGAGCCTCGTTAGAACTAAGGAGGCCTCAGAGAATGTTCAACCTGTATTCTTCCTTAAGGACCCAGAGGTCCAGAGAAAGCAGAGTGCCCGCAGGCACCCGCGGCCAGCGACTGGCCGGTTTGCATGGGAACCCAGGCCAGAGCTGTCTCTTGTTAAAACACCCTCCTCGGATACTTTGCCTCTATTTGGCCCTCATGGTCCCCAGTTCTCGTGGAGGACTGGGACCTCCATACGACAGCCATGTCCAGTGACTCCCCTTATCATTCCGAGGTGCGTTAGGGGCGGACTGGGGTTTGGGACCCAGGCATCTGTGTCCCAGCTTAGCGCACCTTCACACTGCCCTTTGAGACAGAGACTGCCCTGCCTCCTTCCTCATCCCTCCCTCCCTTCCTGTACACACCCACCATCTGCACTGTCCAAGGTGGCCAGTCGACCCGCCCAGCAGTGAAAATCTCGCTCCTTAGACTTTCAAAAGGCTTGGGCTTCCTTTGATCCTCAGTCCCCCACCACACCTTATTTCCCGTAAGACTGAGAAGCAAATCACGTGCTCAGTTCAATCCGGAGTCCATGGGAGGACGCAGGAAGATGGGAAATCTGAACAGCCCAGGAGAAGGAAGAGGGGGGAGGGGGAGGACCTAGTGGGTGGCGTGTCCATCAACCCACTGGTCACCTCGGGGAGTTAATCATGGGTCACGTCCCTGCCTTTGAGAGGAAAGCACCCCTCCCAGTGTCAGGCAGGACCGAGGGAGGGCGCCCGTCTCATGCACCCTCCGTGGGTTCCCTGCAGACTCACCTGTTCCTGGAGCCATGTCTTCGCAGCAGCAGCAGCAGCACTGCCCACCCCAGCAGGTCCAGCAGCAGCAGGTGAAGCGGCCCTGTCAGCCGCCGCCTGTCAAATGCCAAGAGACCTGTGCACCCCAAACCAAGGATCCGTGCGCTCCCCAGGCCAAGAAGCAATGCCCACCCAAGGGCACGAGCCAGCAGAAGAGCCCCTCATCCCAGCAAACTCCCAAGAGTAAACAGAAGTGAGGATGGTGGGGGCCACCACCTGCTGCCGTCCAGGCTACCGAGGGGGCTGGCCCCCGCCTTGCTCTTCACCCTCCAGCTCCAGATCCCCCCTCCTCCTCCTACCTGGGGTCCGAGGAACCACTGTCAGAAGGTCCTCCCGTTGCACCTCTCACCATGAGCCCCTCTTGGGCTCCGGGGCCTTTTCTGTATCCCACCCTGAGGATCTCCCAGGTGGGCTTGAGAAGGACCTCCTCCTCTCCAGCCCCCAGCTTGGCCATACCTGTGGCCCCTCCATCTCCCAAGGCAAGGAAACTGTCTGGGCTTTTCCTGGGGCTCTACCCTGACAAGAGGGAGGGTCCGTCAGAGTGGATGCATAGCTTCCTCCTCAACACCGTCCCCAATGCCCCCTGCCTGCACTTCTCTTCTGTTTACCTGCTAATAAATTGTGCTTCACGTGGTAAATCTGTCTGCTTCCTGGGGTGACTGACCCTTCCCACTCTGGGGCCCAGAAGTAATATTTGGGGAACTGAGTGCGTGAGGAGTGTTCCTGGGAGCTCAGAGCGCCGCCGCCCGGGCACACTTACTCTGCTAACGACCGTGGGGAGGTCAGATCCGACACGTCTCCAGTTACAGATGAGTGTGAGCTCAGTTCTCCCCTCGGGCCAGGCTGGTTTCCCAGAGCTATCCTGAGACAATCCGTCCTGAATCTCAGGCTCCTCTCTGAAAGTCAGAGTCATTTTCTTATACAGGAAAATCTCTCTCCAGAGTTTGTTCAAATATGCAGAGCTTGGTTTGAGCAGCTTGGCCTCACAGATGCCCTATTTTTGTAGTTGGGAGCCTGACCTTCCTAACCCTAGCATGAAACTAGTTTTACTCCCAGGTGTAAACAGAGGCGCGCCTTTGAAGGAGAGAGCCCGGGCAGGGACAGCTAGACACACAGCCAGACTTGCCCTCTGAGCTCTATTCTTCTCTTGGGAGCTGCTTACTTTGATTTTAGTTGCCACCACTGGCAACACCCCTAATAAATAACTGCCTCTTTAACAACCGGCCTCAAAAACAATTACTAACCACCTTCTCCATTTCCCCTTAAAAATCACTCTCCATGGCTGACATTCCTCACTAATAGTTACTTCAAACTCAGGGGGTGTCGACATTAAGCAGGAACACCCAACTTTGCAGATCCAAGATTCACGGGCCGGGGATGTGATCCAGTGGTGGAGCCCTTCCTGGCATACAGGAGGCCCTGAGTCAATCCCCAGCACCCAAGAACAAATAAGGCTCAGAAATGCATGTCTCTAACCCCAAGAAATCCTGGACAGTCTTTCTGCATCCCAATCCCCACATCCTGAAATAGCTCCCCTCGGTCAAAGACTGGGGCCTCCCGTCCTCCCAGCCCCGACCAGGTCTGCGTCCCGTTGTTTTTAGTGCTGTGTCTCCTAGGAAAGTCCTGGCGAGTCCTCCCACAGACTTTTGTGTTCCAGAGCTCACAGATTCACACAGCTTCAGCTACTTGGACAGACTTGAATGGGAAAAAATGAAAATTAAAAAAGCTTCTGCATTGCCCGTGGCCCGGGTTATTCACTCCGTAGGGAGAGAAAGATACCAAGGCTTCCCCACCAATGGCCAGGGACAAAGTCCCATCTCTTTGGGAACCTGTGATTACCCATTCAAGAAATCTGCTCATGCGATTCCATCATTCTAGGGTCCACAAGACCACGCTGACTTATATCGAAATCCCACCCGAGCCTGTGGTGAGAGAGGTGGCACCTGGTTCCCTTGCACATAAAGTAAATATGGTCAGAACACAAAGGAATGTTTGTTTCAACTCCTTCATTGACCAAAAAGAAAACTTAAGGGCTCTCCTAGGTGCACATGGTGACAAGTGTCTGTGGTCCCAGCTACTCAGAAACCTGAGGAGAGAGGATCACTTGAGCCAAGGAGTTTGAGACCCCGCCTCAAAACAAATTCTCCCCCAATTTCTGTGTACTTTAAAGCATAAAAACTCTTGTACTACACCAAAATTCCCCTGTAAGACCCAAACACACCACCTCCAGCCACACCAAGGAATCCACTGTTCTCCAAGTGTATCATTCCTTTTTGATGCCTATATTTTTCATTCATGCCATTTCTTCGGTGTAGAATACCAGTTCTCCACTTTCTTGCTTAAGGTATCATTTTAGCTATAAGATTTTGGTTCAAATATTTCCATAGAAACTCACTTAACATTTTAGAAAGAACTAATAACTCCCATAAGCTTTCATGACACTTCATAGAAATTTTGTTAATGTAATTAAGCATATGATTATTTTTCACTATGATTCATTTTATATGTTTAATTCTCCTGTTACATTATAACCCTTCGAAGCATAAGGAATTTATGGATCTTACTGTCCCCAAAGGCACAAAAATGCTTTTTAAAAGTACAGAAGAAAGAAGTGTGTCTGAGTAGAATAAGATAGCATTCTAGTGTACCTCTGGGCCAAAGCTGGGAATTCTCTGCTCTTACCTGGGGTCCTGAGGATCCAGAGATAAGCTGTGGACTACAGACAGAGCACAAGAGTGAAACTCTGGGTTTGCACTGTGGAGGACCCTTACTGCAAGATTCATTTTGGCTCCACATTCCCGTGGCTTCAGCCCATGATCCCTTGACCACAGAGCTTTGGGCCTCTGTTAAGGCATAACATTCCAACAGGGATCTCAGGGTAGAGCAGAGGTGCTCCCCTCATGGTGGCCAGAGAGCAAAGAAAGAAACAGACAGGAGCCAGGAACAAAATAAACCTGCAAAGGAATGGCCCCCCCGTCTCCCACTCCCTCTAACTAGACCCCACTCCTGTTTCTACTACCTCCCAACCGCAACTTGAACTGGAGACCAAACCTTTAGCTCATGTTCTTTTGGGGGACATTTAAGATCCAAACCATAACATTCTGCCCCCCCCCCCGCCCCCAGCTCCCAAAAGTTATGTCTGTCTCACACTTGAAATGCATTAAGTCCATCTCCAAGGTCACTATGCTGTGGGGTGAACTGATCAATATAATCCATAAGTCATAGACATAGGTTATAGATCATAGGAATAAGGTAAGATAACCTAGATAAGCAACAGTAGACCTAAGTTCATAGATAAGCTCATCAGGAGTAAGCCTAAGTAAGTAATGAAATCACGTAAGACACAGGATTTAAGCCACCGGAAAAAGCTATGAAGCAGTGAAAGGTGATACGTCAGCATGGCAGCACAGTTCTAGATCAGTACAGGCTGATGGGTTAATATAGAGGTAGACAAGGTTAAGTCAGGATAGTCGGGAACAGTAAAAGTGTTAGCTTGATCACGCGGACACAGGGCTTACAGATGTCGGGAGTAAAATGATGAGTAAAGGAGAGAACTGCAAGCATCAAAGAAGTCACTACTACTGGGATGTGGGATGGAGTCAGTGTGGCTATGCCAACACAAAGTGTGGCCGTGGGGACTCCGTTGTCGCTGTTCTGGACTCCAGCTTACTGTCACTGCTCCTGGGACCAGGGACCGGCAGGAACATTTCTGATAAATGGAAGTGAGAGCTGTCTTCTTTTAAAAACTGTGCCCCACAGAATGTGCCCAGCTCTTGGATATGGCGGCGGTAGTGGCGAGCTACATCCTGGGTTTGGGTCTACAGGACTTTAAAACAGATGATCGCCCCCCACTCAGCTGAAACTCAGGATACAGTTGTCCAACCCTTGCTTGGACCTGAGACACCATTAAGCCAACTGCTTCTTTTTTTAGCTTCTGTAACTTGCTAACGGGAAAATTCCGGTCCTGCTTAGGTCCCACTAGTCACTGTCTTAACTTCTGTGACTGGCTTGCTCGCATGACCCTAAACAAGTTGTGGTTTTCATCCTTAAATTCCCAAGACGCAAGTCAGGAAGCTGCTGCTCTCCCACAGGGCATCAGTCTCTACCGGTGGGTGACAGTCCCCAGCCAGGTAAACAGAGCTCTCTGTTGTTGGAATTAGGACTCAGAGCGTTCTCTGAGGCGGCTCCCCATGACAACCAAAGTCGTACTGCTCAAGCATCGCTGGAAAGGCCAAGTCCAAGTTCTCCTCTGAGAGTTACAGCAAGCTCTCAGCTATGATCCCCTGTAAAAAGAAAAAAATAAATAAATAAAAATGACATACTTCCAAAATATAATGGCACAGGGTAAACATTCCCATTAGAAAAGGGGAGAATGGAAAAATACAGCACCCTTTAGGTTCAAAATACTAGAAAAACTAGGGAAGTATGAAGAAAGGGTCAAACCAAAGCAAGACCCAAATCCAGCATCTGTGGTCTAATGGGAGCCCTGAAGCCCCAGTGGCCTTGCTGGCCAGGTCACAGGGCCACTCCTTTGGGCTGGCTTTGCTCATGGCCTCCGGCTATCCTCAGCAGACGTTCTAGTTCCTAGTGTCTCCAACTTGCTGGGGTCCCCAGCTCACACCTTCATCCTTTGCTTCTCTGCCTCTCGGGGACTCCCATCCTGCCACCTGCTGCCTTATCCCCCGGGACTTCCTTTGACATCTCAGTGGGAGCCTCCGGGACCCGATAATTCTTGGATTCTGTACCCCTGCGAAACCAGGACCATGCAGGCGGGATAGCAAGGTTCCCCAACAGCAGGAGCGGGAGGTGGGTCCACTCGGATGACAGGCGCAGCAGCTTCTAAGTTCCCGAGTGGCTCCAGTGGGAGACGGGCTCCCTCGTGGCCCTGGGCAAACAGGACAGCCCAGCGCTCTCTCCTTAAAGCAAGGTCTCTCAAAGGGGTTTGCACTTTCTTCACCCCTGAGCCTGTGATGGGTGGCCTCTGGCCAGTTCCTGAGGCGCCCTCAAGGCATCTTTCCAGGGTCCCATTGAAAAGTCCTTGGCTCATCAATGTTCATAGCAGCACAACTCACAACAGCTAGACTGTGGAGCCAACCTGGATGCCCTTCAGCAGATGAACGGATAAAAAAATGTGGCATATATACACAATGGAATATCACTCGGCAACCAAAGAGAATGAAATCATGGCATTTGCAGGTAAATGGATGGAGTTGGAGGAGACAATGCTAAGTGAAGTTAGCCAATCCCCAAAAACAAATGCCAAATGTCTTCTCTGATATGAGGAGGCTGATTCATAGTGGGACAGGGAGCAGGAGCATGGGAGGAACAGACGAACTCTAGATAGGGCAGAAGGGTTGGAGGGGAAGGGAGGGGACATGGGGTAATTAATGATGGTGGAATGTGATGATCCCTATTATCTAAAGTACAGGTATGAAGACACGAATTGGTGTGAGTATACTATGTATACAACCAGAGATATGAAAAATTGCGCTCTCTATATGTAATAAGAATTATAATGCATTCTGCTGTCATATATAAATTTTAAAAATTTACATAAAATAAGAAAAGTCCTTTGCTTCTAAATAGCATTAATCTCTTTAGCAATCCCAACTTTTCACGAACTTCTTTTCTGGCCAAACTTCAAATTCTTAAATGCTTCCATTCTCTTTCTTACTCACTGTGAGTCTGCCTAAAAGTTGACAGAAATACCCAGGCCAAGCCTGAATGCTGTGCTGCCTTGAAATTTCCTTTGCCATGGGCTGGGGATGTGGCTCAAGCGGTAGCGCGCTCACCTGGCATGCGTGCAGCCCGGATTCGATCCTCAGCACCACATACAAACAAAGATGTTGTGTCCGCCGAGAACTGAAAAATAAATATTAAAATTCTCTCTCTCTCTCTCTCTCTCTCTCTCTCTCTCTCTCTCTCTCTCTCTCTCTCTCCTCTCTCTTAAAAAAAATTCCTTTGCCAGATAAATTAGTCCAGCACCTTCAAATTCAACTTCACACAAAGTCTCAGGTCACAGTCTAAACTTACACAAGTTCTCTGTCAGAACGCTGCACAAACAACCGCTGGTCTAATCCCCAGCAGGGGCCTCTTTCCCATCCAGACCTCCTGAACACAGTTTTTACTGTCTGCAATACTATCAGCATACTGGTCTTCTGAGCATCCATCAGAATTGTTCTTTAAGCTCTGTGTACGATTCTACGGCTTCTCCAGCCTGTGTCTCCAAACCTTTCCAAACTCTCCCCACAAACCAATTCCAAGAGCTTCTGAAACATAGGATCAGATGTCATCACAGCATGACCCCATAGTATGACCCCATTCCTGGTAGCAATTTTCTGTTAGTCAGTTTCTGTTACTGTAACAAAATACCTGAGATAATCAACTTAGAGCAAGAAATATTTATTTGGCCTCATGGTTCCAGATGTTTCAGTCCAGGGTCATTTGGCACCGTCATATTGAGCCTTTGGAAAGGCCAAAATGGGGAGCACAAAGTGGAGTGGAGATGCTCACCCTCATGGTTGCCAGGAAAGAGAGATGGAGGTTTCAGGAAAAGAATGAACCCATCAGAGGCACGCCCCTCCTGCCTGTGACCTACTTCATCCTCCCAGGCCCCACCTCCTCATGTTTCTGCCACCATCAGCTAGAGACCCAGCTTCTAGCACATGGCCTTTGGGGAGCATTTCAGATCCAAACCCCAATAGCCGCCATTGTTGGGAGAGAACTGACTGGAAATGGATGTGATGGGGTTTCCTGGGATTTTGGAAAAGTTCTCAAACTTGTGAATGGTACACACACTACCTAGGAGCTGTACGTAAGAGTTGTGAACTGTCTTGTTAGTTAAACCCCTATGTAAAAGTAGAGACCATTTTAAAAGTATCAAACCTTAAGTAAATTTAATAAAATGTAAAATATTAAATAGAAAAACTATAAGGTAACTAAAAAAGAGATGCGCCATTTCCATGTCTTGGAAGACATTATGTTATGGAGATGTCCAATCATGCTTAAATTGATGTAAGATATGCAATTTAGCATGGAACTCTGATCTACTCTACAGGTCAATATATTAGCTAAAACCCAAAAGACAAAACCATGTATTGGTGAGGACATGGGTAGTTTGGAACTTTCGGGAACTGCTGATGGCTGTGTAAATTGGACATAATTTCAAAACACAGTGTTTCCTAAAGCTGAGCACACGTGTCCACATTCCAGCAATTTCACTACTATATTTCTATCATATATACACTATAGAAATGTATATACGTGGTTGCTAAAATTTCCTGTATGAAAATGTTTATTATAGCAGTATTTGTAGCACCTCTGGTTGACAATATCCCAAATATTCATTAACAGAAGGAAACACAAATTAATTGTGATATATTCATAAGATACCCAAGGACAATGAGGTTAGACAAACTACAACATATAAAGGGATGAATCTTTCAAACTAATCCTAAAAGAAAGGAAGCAGGAATTAAAGGCACATATTGTATGACTCCATTATACAAAATCAGAATGACTAGAAGATTCTCTTTACAGGGAGCTGGTTTAAGTTTGATCTTTATCTGGGATCTAGTTAAATGGATGTGGCCACTTTTTGAAAATTAATAAGCTGTATTCATGCACATTTTCCTGTACAATAATATATTTCTATTTTTAGAAAATGATTATATAAAGTTCAAAAGTACCTAGGCAGCATTTCCATTCTAATGAACTTAAGTGATTTTTCTCACCATCTCTTCACTAATTTCCTACCCCCATTTTATCTTCAAATCCTATCCCACCATGTATCAATAAAATTAAAATCACTGTTTTTCTAATGACAGTGTGTCTAAGCACTCCACCGGGGAGGGACATTTCATGACACTTTCCTTCCACCATCAATTCTCACCATTTCATTTGCACAGAAAATCCTCTCCACCCCTGAAACACAACAGTGCCCCATCTGAGCATCCCTTCCAAACCCGACTGTCTCAAATCCCCTGCCACCTTCTCTTTGGGCCAGGAACCTGCAGAGGCAAACTGACCAGGCCTGGGCACGTGCAAGGGAGCTGTTCACTCATTCATTTTGTGAAAGAAGTAAGGACTCTGCAGTCGGATAATGTGGAACTGAACCCCAGCTTCTCATTTCCTAGCTGTGTGATTTCCCCCAGTCACTTAGACCCCAAGCCTAAGTTTTCTCCTACATGAAAAGCTATCACGGTTTAGTAACAACCATTTGCTGCATTTTTTGTGAGGACTGGTGATGAAATCCCGAAAGTGCTAGATACAGTATATGCTTACCAAGTGGTTGATGTTGTTGTCATTCACTGCTGGGGAAGGTAACTGCCAAAGTGTCAGTCAAGATACTTCTCTGCAAGCCTACAGAATGGGAGAAAATATTCACCACCTGCACCTCAGAGCATTAATCTCCAGGATATATAAAAAACTAAAACACTTAACACACACATGCACACACACACAAAAAAACCCCCCAATAACCCAATCAATAAATGAACAAAGGAACTGAACAGACACTTCATAGAAGAAGAAAAATGGTCAACAAATATATGAAACAATGTTCAACATCACCAGCAATTATAGAAATACAAATTAAAACTACACTGAAATTTCATCTCACTCCAGTCAGAATGACAATTATCAAGAACACAAGTAGTAATAAGTGTTGGTGAGGGTGTGGGGGGAAAAGTTTCACTCATGAGTTGCTGGACTGTAAATTGGTGCGACCACTCTGGAAAGCAGTATGCAGATTCCTCAGAAAACTTGAAATGGAACCACCATTTGACCCAGTTATCCCACTCCTCGGTTTAGACCCAGAGGACTTAGGGTCAGCATACTTCAGTGATGCAGCCACATCAATGTTGATAGCAGCACAATTCACAATAGATGAGCTATGGAGCCAACCTAAGTGCCATTCAATAGATGATAGATAAAGAAAATGTGGTATATATACACAATGGAATATTAACCAGCCATGAAGAGGAAGGAGATTATGGCACTTGCCTGTAAATGGCTGGAACTGGAGGCTATCGGGCTAAGTGAAATAAGCCAGTTCCAAAAAACCAAAGGCCAAATGTTCTCTCTGATGTGCAGATGCTGACTCACAATAGTGGGGGCCAGAGAGTGGAGGTTCAATGGATTGGACAGGGAGGAATGGAAGGAAGGTTGGGGGGACGGGAATGAGAAAGACAGTAGGATGAACTGGACATCACTCTCCTATGTTCACATGTGAATATACGACCAGTGTAACTCCACATCATGTTCAACCACAAGAATGAGAGGTTATGCTCCATGTGTGTATGATTTGTCAAAATAAATTGTACTGTTGTGTATAACTAGAAAGAACAAATAAAAATATATTTCAGCAAACAAAGTTTTCGGGTCCTGATTTTCAGGGCAACTCCAATTCCATACTATGTAATCCTAAATTTTTAATAAAAACCACGTATTGTAATAAAAAGAGCTACTCCTCTGGATAGAAGAAAGACCTTTTACCTTGGCCCAGGAGTCCATGATAATGTGTGATGGTTCTGTTTCCCAGCTGGGGAGGGCTCTGGGCTGGGAAAGAGAAGGCTTGGATCTTGGTTCTGACTCTGCTAATGAAAGATCTGTGACCTTGGGCAGGTTCCTGAATCTCAGCCTTTTATCTAGAAAATGAAAGGTTAAGTTAGATGCCTTCTTCCTGACTGAAAATCAGGTGGTTTCTTGAACTCTTTTTCCTTTTTGTGGATCCTGCTCCCTGCTCCACCCTCTTCACCCCACGGGGAGGTGGGGGAGGGGGGGTGACCTTGTTGACTTCCTCATCAGCCAAGTGTAGGAGTGTGGGGCACTATAACGTCCAGAACGTGAGGAGATAAATAAGGAAAAATAAAAAGGAAAGAATCTACAGAATGGGAGAAAATCTTCGCTAACTACTTTTCTGACAGAGGATGAATATCTAGAATATATAAAGAACTCAAAAAAAAAAAACCCACTAAAAAAACCCAATAAATAAATGGGCAAATGAATTAAACAGACGCATTTCAAAAGAAGAAATAGAAAAAGGTCAACAAATATATGAAAAGATGTTCAACATCACTAGCAAGTAGGAAAATGAAAATCAAAACTAACTACACTAAGACTTCATCTCACACCAGTCAGCAGGGCAGTCATCAAGAATACAGGTAATAATAAATGCCGGCGAGGATGTGGAGGAGAAGGAACACTTTTACACTGTTGGTGGGACTGTAAGTTAGTACAGCTGCTATGGAAATCAGTGAGGAGTCTCCAGTGAAGGTAGCCGATCCCCAAACACCAAATGCCAAATGTCTTCTCTGATATAAGGAGGCTGACTCATAGTTGGGGTGGGAGGGGGAGCAGGGGAGGAACAGACAAACTCTAGATAGGGCAGAGGGGTGAGAGGGGAAGGGCAGGGGCATGTGGGTAGGAAAGACGTGGGATGAGATGGGCATCGTTACCCTAAGGGCATGTATGAAGACACGAATTGGTGTGAATAGACTTTGTATATAACTAGGGATATGGAAAACTGTGCTCTATGTGTGCAATATGAATTGTAATGCATTCTGCTGTCGTATAGGACAAATTAGAATGAAAAAAAAATTTTAAAAACGCGTAGGCATGGAACCACTGGGTGACTGAGCTATACCGTTCCTCAGTGTTTATCCTTTAGAGTTAAAGGACTCTTAACACAGTGATACAGACATACCATTTTATAGCAGAACAATTCACAACAACCAAACTATGGAACCAGCCCATCAACGGAAGACGCATAAACAAAATGTGGTGTATGTACATATGAATGGAGTTTTTTTCAGTCATAAAGAAGAATGAAATCCTGTCATTCACAGGAAGATGAATGGAACTAGAGGCCATTATGTTAAACCCAGGAGGTCAGAGGTCTTGCGTTTTCTCTCATATGCAGAGGATGGAAAGGAAAAGAGCAAAGAAAGGTGGGGGGAGGGGAAGATGGTGAAAATCAAAGGGAGATCAGCAGAGGAAAGGGCCCTCAGAGTGGGAGGTGGGAGGTGGGGTGGGGGGTGCTGGGGGGTGAGAGGGCTAAGTTACATGGTTACATCGTGTGCTCCTATGCATACTAACAACAAGTCCCACCATTGTGTACAACTGTAATGCACAGATAAAAAGTGTGAGAAAACAAATAAATGAGCCAAGGTCCAAGTCCATGAATAATTTCAAACGGTGGTGACCAGAAAGTCTTAAAAGAAGCAGCAACTGGGCGTTCAGGTGACTTGGAAAGGTAAAGATTCGTTTTGAATTGCATAGATAGGCCAGGAGTGGGGAAAGCTGTGCAGGGCTGAGGAGCTGAAGACCATCACGCATCAGTAGATCCAGGAAGAATTCTCTGACCCCCTCTATTTGCCTAAAAGGGGTGCATGCATTTCCCTTGGTGAGGTGGCACAAATCCCTCCCCCTCCGGGTCAGAGAGAGCAGGGCAAGCCTTGTTGCTGGGGGCAGAGAACCAGCTGGAAGATGAGTCGACAAACAATGCCTGCTAACATATGCCCCTCTTCCGCCAACTCCCACATGTCCTTCAGTTTCTCTCTGTAATTCACTGTCCTTTCAAACCCCAGACCTTTACCTTCTTTTTCTTTGGTTTGCATTTCTCTCTAAGCAGATTTATTGAGATACAGTCCATGTATCATGTCATCCATTTAGAGTGTGCCATCTAGTGGTTCCCAGTGCGTTCATGGAGTAGGGTAATCACACTGCAATTGGTTTTAGAGTTCATCACATAGAAAAGAGACTTTAAAGCCATTGTCAGTCATTCCCTGTTTCTCTCCCCCACCCCAACTATCTCCCCGTCTCCCACAATTATTTTCTGTCTCTCTGAGTTTGCTTATTCATGGCCACACTTTAAAACAAAATCTCCCATTTAATTGTAATTACACACTCTTCTCCTGTGTCCCTCCAACCGCCCAAGTCTTTGTATCTACCACTGTGCTCTCTGCCTCTGTGAGGTCAATGTTTCTAGAGTCGCCTTGCCCTTCTGTGTCTGGCTTACTGCACTTAACATAATGTCCTCTAGTTTCATCCATGTTGCTGCAAATGACAGAATTTCATTCCTTTTTATGACTAAATAGTATCCCTTTGGATTATAAATACCACATGTGCTTTATCCATTCATCCATTGATGAATATTCAGGTTGAATCCCTATCTTAGCTATTGAGAATATTCTGCAATAAATATGAGAGTACAAATATCTCTTCAAAATACTTATTTTATTTCCTTTAGATACATATCCATTAATGGCTTACCTGAATCAGATGGTGGTTCTATATTTCTAGTTTAGTTTTTTTTTTCCAGGAAAATCCATACCACTTTTCCATAAAGGCTCTACTAGTTTACATCTCCAACAACAGTGTGTTAGAGTTCTCTTTTCACTACATCCATCTTCTTTTTTTAAAAAAAAAAATAATAATAGCCATTCTGACCTGTAGGAGTTGATATTGCGGTTTTGGTTTACATTTTTTTTATATTAGTGATATTGAGCATTTTGAATATGCCTGTGGCCAGTTATATGTCTTCTTTTGAAAGTAGAAGTCACTCAGATCTCTTATCCTGACCTGATTTTTAATCAGGTTATATGTTTTCCTACTATGGAATTTAGTTTATTATAAATTTTTAATATCAATCTTCTGTCAGATGTACAGTTCGAGAATATCTTCTCCTAATGGAGAGATCTCCTATGTTCTTGGATCAGCAGAATTAAAATTTTCAAAATGGTCATACTACCAAAATCACTATGCAGATTCAATGCAGTTCCCATCAAATTTCCAGTGACATTCTTCATAGAAATAGAAAAGGCAGTCGTGAGATTCATTCGGCAAAATAGGAGACCCAGAAGAGCCAAAGCAAACATTAACAAGAAAAGTGAAGCAGGAGACATCACAATATCAGACCTGAAATCATACCACAGAATGACAGTGACGCAAACAGCCTGGCACTGGCTCCAGAACAGGCATGGAGACCCACGGAACAGAATAGAAGACTCGGAGACAGACCACATCAATACGGTCCTCTCATGCTACGCAAAGGTGCCTTCAGCAAATGGTGCTGAGAAAACTGGGAATCCTTATGTAGCAGAAGGAAATTTAACCCCTATCTCTCACCTTGCATGAAACTCAACTCAAAGTGGATCGAAGACTGAGGAATAAGACCAGCTCCCCTGTGTCTGCTAGAAGAAAACCAAGGCCCACACTCCAGTATGTCAGCTCATAACTGGCTTCCTTAAAACTCCTAAAGTAGAAAGAAGTAAATAGAACATCAATCAATAGGATGGCATCAAACTAAGAAGCTGATTTACAGCCAAAGAAGCAATCAAGAGTGTGAAGAGAGAGCCTTCAGAATGGGAGAAAATCTTTGCCACCTGCACTTCAGACAGGGCATTAATCTCCAGGATATACAAAGAACTAAAATACTAAGCACCACAAAAAAAAAAAAAAAGAAAGAAAAAAAAGAATAACCCAATCAAAAATGGGCAAAGAAACTGAACAGCCACTTCTCATATGAAGAAATACAAAGGGTCAACAAATATATGAAAAAATGTTCAACATCTCTAGCACTTAGAAAAATACAAATTAAAACTACATTGAAATTTCATCTCCAGTCAGAATGGCAATTATCAAGAATAAAGTGACAATAAATGTTGGTGATGGTGTGGGGGAAAAGGTCCACTCATACATCACTGATGGGATTGCAAATTGGTGCAACCACCCGAGAAAACAGTATGGAGATTCCTCAGAAAACTTGGAATGGAACCACCATTTGACCCAGATATCCCACTACATGAGATATATCCAAAGGATTCAAAGTTAGCATACTACAAACACACAGTCACACCAGTGTTTACAGCAGTGATTCACAAGAGCCAAGCTGTGGAGCCAACCTGGGTGCCCTTCAACAGGTGAATGGATAAAGAAAATGGGGTACATATACCAAATGGAGTATTACTCAGCCGTAACAAATAATGAAAATATTGCATTTGCCGGTAAATGGATGAACCTGGAGACGATCATGGTAGGTGAAATAAGCCAATCCCAGAACTCAAAGGTTAGATGTTCTCTCTGATATGTGGATGGTAACCCACAAAAAGGGAGGGGGATTAAAAAAAATGAATAGAAGAAAAATCAGCAGAGAAGAAAAAGGAGGATCAAGGGAAGGGAGGAGGGATAGAATGAGGAAAGACAGTGGGATGGATGTGACCTGACACTCCTGTGCACATATATGAATACGGCACAGTAAGTGTCGCCGTCATGTGCCTCCACAAGACACTGATTAAAAAAAACTAAAAGTAAATAGCAGAAGGATCAGTAGAGTAGAGGGAAGGGAACTGGGGTGGAGAACAGGAGGAGGAGGAGGAGTACTGGGGCTGAATTAGAAGAAAGTATATTCCATGCTTTTATAATTACACAAAAGTGAGTCCTGTTGTCATGTATATCTAAAATCCACCAATAAAAATTAAAATAATCTTTTCTCCCCATCTGTAGGTTGTCTCTCTTCCTGTTTTGATTGTCTTTTCCTTTGCTGGGCAGAAGCTTTTTAGTTCCATGTTATTCCATTTATCCACTTTTGGTTTGGATGTCATGGAACATTCACTGTGTTTTCTTCAGATAGTGTCGCAGTTTCAGGTCTTATATTTAAATCTTCCATCTCTTTGGAGGTGGTGTTCTGTGTGGTGAGAGATGACGTTTTAATGATGCTCCCCGACAGGTGGACATCCAGTTTTCCCAACACCGTTTATTAAAAAAGGCTCTCCTTTCCCCAATGTGTACCCTGGGAATCTTAGTAAATATCAGTTGGCTACAATGTGTGGACCTATTTCTGGGCTCCCTAGTCTGTTCCGTGTGTCTGCTCTGTGTCTTGGTGTCTCTGTTTCTACCACTTCCATGCCATTTGGGCTCCTGTACTTTCCGGTGTGTTCTGAGGTCAGGTAGTGTGACTCGCTCAGGTTTGTTCTTCTTGCTTAAGATTGCTTTGGCTCTTTAGGGTCTTTTGTAATTCCGTATGAATTTTAGGATTCTCTTTTCTACTTCTTTTCAAGTCAACCACGTCCCTGAGTATCCACTTCTTTTTCTGGGAGGCCCCTTTGCAGGTAATAAACACTCACATCGGTGTGAACCACATGCCCTTCTCCTGTTAATTGGTCTTCTGTCACTTAAGTTCACAGGCCCCCATCATTGAATCTAAAAGGGTAAGCTTTTCCTTTTCAATAGCAGAAAACAACACGTAGTAAGTTGGAACTCCAAAGGTCAGAACTTAGCCCTGTCAGAAGCTCCTTGGGGTTAGGAAACCTGGGCTTGTAACCCACCAGAAAGTCTCCGTACCAAGCCCATGATGAAGTCCAGGAAGGTGACACAGGATCATCTCCTCCTCCCGGCTACTGGCTCTAGAACCAGCCCTACCAAACCAACCTGAGCTTGTCCTTGATTCCCTGGGGCGAGAGTGAGGTATGAGGGTGTGTAGAAGTACTTAGCCTTCCTAGGATGGTACTTAATTGCTGAAATCTCCCAGTACCCGCAGGCCAAACACCCACGTGCATCAGAATCAGTTGCACCAACACCAACGTCTGCCTGGGCACCTTGGTACCCACCTGACCCTCCTTCCACCTGGAGTAGTACCTAGGCCTGGGACTGTCCAGATGGATTCAGGTCCCACAAGTCGGTATCTCTGTTAAGGCAGTGATTTTCATCCCTCACTTCATCCGGGGTCTTAAAAAATTAATTGATTAAATAAAACTGGAACTCGGACATAGACCAGATGGTGTCGATTGTAATCAAGGCAGAAACGCCGTTGTGTTTAAAATCCGGTGTTTCCCAGTTTGTTTGATCATAAAACCATCTAGGGCACACTTTGGAAACACAGATCCACAGCTCTTCTCCTTCGCTGTGATGGAGAGACTGTGGCAAGTTCCCGAGAGAGTCTTCTCCTTGGGTCAGTTGGGGAAACAGCCCTCACTGATGAAGAAAGGTCCCCAGAAGCTCAGAACACCTGCCTAGAACACCTCCAGATTGGACAAAGCTGCGGCTTCACACTTGACATTTGTCTGTCATTCGGCAAACGTGTCAACTGACTGACTGACTGACTGACTACTTCAAAAATGAAGAAAATGATGGAATTCTATGAGTCACTGGAGATAAGCTTCTAATAATAGATGTACTTCAGGCTCTGATGAGAGGCACTTGATACCCATTATCTATCCACTGAGTTCTAATCACTATATAGTTGTTTCACATATGTAATATCATTTAATAACACCTCCGAGAGCAAATATTATCATTCCTAAGTTACAGGTAAGGTAAACTGAGATTCATAAAGGCCACAGGGTCACAGTGCCGGATTTGCACCTTGGCTCTACGTCCTATTTGCCCATAAACTTGGGCAAGTTACTGAGTCTCTGTTCCAACTTCCCCATCTATGGATGTATTTGTGACCTGTTCCTGACACTGCTAGTGTGAAGGTCAGTGTCAAGCTAGTGCTGATTATTTATAAACTTTTGTAATATCATACATGCAGTAAGGAGCTGAGTGTGGATTTGAAGTCAGGACTTTCTGTTTTCAAACCTGTGTTGTCTACAAAGGTGACTCTGCGCCCTGGGGGAACTTGCTTTCAAAGGAAGGCCACGGATAAAGCAGGCTCAGGTGCACATACAAGAGAAGGGATCTGCAAACAGTGGAGACCACCAATGGAGTTTTAGATTCTCCACAGAAAATTTTAAGCTGCATGCTTGTCCCCTTTTGCCCCCCTCGATATTCCAAGGGACAATGAGTGATCAGTAGAAGAGCACATCAGTCTGAACCGCCCCAGGCTCCAGTACCCTGTGGAGTCTCTGTGTCAATCATCCACACCCAGAGAATCTCTCCCAAATAAATGACAGGCAGTTGATCAGTGCGGATGTGTGCGCATGTCCACCAGTGAGTGACTTTTCTAAAAGTATTCCTCTGGGTCATAAAATGCCCCACTAGTGTTGAGAAGCAGAATTTTCAAATAGTATTTGAAATAGTTTTTCTTTTAAAGATGAGGACATTGAAGTGCAGAAAAGTTAGGCCACTTATTCAAGGTCATCCAACAAATAAGAGCAGAACAAGGTTTTGAACCAGCTGAGCTAAATTCTAATCCTGGGTCCTTTTCTTGTCAAGCAAGAGAAGCCAGATTTAATTATTTTCCCTACCCTCTCAGGACTGTTAAGAAAAAGGGGAAGGAAAAGGAACACAATATATTCTTAGGGAGACAGTGGAGTAGAGATCCGGCGTCCAGGTTGGGTCTGCTTGTGCTGCTACAGAGCTTGCAACCATCCCTGCCCCCCACCTATTTCTTTCTTCCCTCCTCCTCTGCACCCGTCTTAGCCAACTTGGTTCTTGCTGCCTTTTGGGCCAAAGTGCGTGGGAGGCTTCTAACACCTGGGATAGAATGTTTCTTCCTTCATTCCCTGTTCTTTCCTTAATACACCATGGGATCTGTTATTAAGGACTCTTTTTAAAAAATGTTTTCCATGACTTGAATCAAGTGGCTGACACGGTGGTCTCCGTGGGTCCTCGACATGATCGGAAGATGGGTCAAACTCTGCCAAGACTACAAGTTTCCAGATGTTAATACGCTTTCAGTGCGCACATGAGCAAAACTAGACCTCAATCCTGCAAGACCTTCTTTGCCAGGTCTGGGTCTTGGGAATAATCTAAGCCAAGAAAAGCCTGATCACTGACTACATTTAGGGCCATCAATCTGCCCTGCTGTGCAAATGGACGGAGGCACTGCTCAGCATCGGTGGGGGGGTCCTGACCTGGGGATAGAGGGGTGCGAGTTTGTAACATGGGAAGAGCAGCAGCTTCCTGTGCTATAAGCAGGGGTTCCTGGCCAAGGCCGAGGAATCTCAGGGGATGTACTTATCATCAGAAAAGGTCCAGTTTCATGGGAGAATTTGTAAGGCCTGATTCAAAAACCCATCTAGCCCTGGTGGTGAAGAAACGAAGACTCTTCTAAAAGGAGAGAGAGGTCAAGCCACCAACAAATGGCTTCAGACAAATGAAAGGAGAAAACAAGGTGGGGGATCAAGGGGACATTCCCGAGGCCAGCACATCCTCGAAGGGAAGGTAGTGCAGGTGAGGCAGGCGGGCAAGTCCAGCAAGGGCAGATCCCCGAGGAGAGAGATTCCTTCAGATCCAGGGGGCGTGGGAGTACCCTGGCTCAGAGCTGGGTCCAGGTCTGCCTGGGGCCTGAGTAGCAGCGGAGGACAGAGGAGCAGGAGACAGGTTCCTCTGGGGCTCGGAATCCTCCCAGCCACCAGCGTGGGTTCTGCCTAGAGCTCCTGCCGTCACAGACCCTGAAGAGAAGATCTGGTGGAGAGAGGGACCACCTAGAGCAGGCTGAATTGAGGCCAGAGGCTTGGGGCTCAGGGGTGGCGCTTCACCAGCCTGAGAAAGGGAAGTTTTTAAACTGGCTGAAAACCAAGCCATGGATGGGGAAGCCAGTGGAAGCCTGGTCTGTCCTTGGCTCAGCCCTCGCTCTCTTCTCCAGCTTGTCCCTAAAGACCCATGACAAGGGGATGTTTCTCTGACAAGGAACTTCTCAACAGTTCTTGAAGCCATCTCCAAGCCCCTCTACAAATAATGCCACGCACCGCCCATTCCTTCATCATTCAGTCAGTCGTCCACAATGGCCAGGTCCACGTCAGGTGAAGAAGCTTGTGGACCAATGGCTATTGGGACACAGTGGTAGACTGACACGGGACTCAAGTAAGTCCACAGGAGGTGACCCGGCCAGCAGATGCTCCACCAACAGTAGGTGTGTGTTTGGGGAGAGGAGGGGCGGGATGAAGAGGAGCCATCCACATACCGGGGTATTAAGGTAATTTGAATTTTCCAAGGGCCACAGCTGTTAACAGATTGTGTTTGGAATACAGCTCTAAATCAGTGACCTCAGTTTCATGTTATGTTGATTGGAGAAAATTGTTGGTACAAGAGCCCCCAGGGAACCCTTGTTTTATGTTCTCAGAAAAGAGGAGCCCCATGGCAGGGAGCATCTTCAGAATCTGACCAGGGAGGCAGGCATTCCTGAGCAGTGCCCAGAGGCATCCTCACGGCCTCACCCATCAGGGTACCAGGCCAAGTCACTAAGCCGCCCTGAGACCTCCTCGGAGTGAAAGCAACTGAGTTCAAAAGACAGGTCGGCATTTTTAGCTTTGATCTGCCTCTCTTAGACCCTGGCCCACGGAGTGACGCTGAACTAAATAAGGCCCTTATTTCTACCGATGCTCATCGGCCTCTTCCTGTCTCTTACCAGTGCTTAGAAATACCTACGGTTAATCCCCAGAGCCCTTTCAAACATGAAGCAGCTTCATTCTTACTTAAGAGGCTGCATCTGAGCTACGATTAGGACTCACCCACAAGGCAGGGCTTTTTCCTTGTCTCCCATCTCTCCTCATGCGAAGCTGCCCCAGAACTGTGAGGGGACCCAGTGCCAAGCAGGGAAGTCTGAGCTTCCCGTCCTGCCTTTCATCATTTTCCTAGCTGGGCTTAATTTCCCCCGGGGGAAATAGAAGGCTTTAAAACAAAGGGAAGGTGGGCTTTCTGTGTAGGATTCTTTGTTCCCCTTTGGTGAGTTGGTTCATCTCTCACAGCCTCAAATCCCTAGGCATCCCCGAGAGGTGGGGACAAAGGCTCTCGGAGATCCATTAAACCCCATGGCTTATACTCTCACCCTGAGGAGTTCCCTGCCTATCGGTGAAAGTAGGCTTCACCCTCAGCTCCTCCAACGACAGACAGGATGGGAATCGATTAGATCCTCCATGTATTAATATGATCATGGGAACCGCCATGGATTTTTTGAATGAAGAAAAGCAATACGATCACAGGAACCGTTGGTTTGAGCAGGCACATCCCTGACCCTCAAGAGCCCCCAGGGGAACCGTCAGACAGAAGAGGCAAACATTGCAGCCAGGAGGTCTCCAGTGCTGGGGCTCAGGCAGAAGTGGGCAGGCGGTGGGAGAGGACTTAACACTAAGCACCCCATGAATGAGCTTGGGTGGAGGCAGTTGGCAAAGGCTTCCAGGTGTTCCGGCAGGGGACAGAAGGAGGGAAGGGCCATGTCCCCCTGACCGGGTGGAGTAGAGAATAAAATGTTATCCCAGAAGAGGGATTAGTCGTTGAAAATTAATGAAATGGGAGAAGGGTGAAGGTGTGGGTGGTGAAAGCCAAGCAGGTTTTCCCAGACTAGCAACCAACCAGGGAGGGGTGGGGCTGGGGAGGGGGACAGGTCAGTAATTCTGAACGTGGATGGCTCAGTGAGTGAGGAGAAAGATGCCAGAAATGGACAAGAAGACCTTGGACCTCCCCAGAGGATGCGAGGAGTCTATGATCAATCGGCTCCTTACTCTAGCACCCACCTGGGCCAGCCAGTGATGCCCACCTGGACTCCTCCTCTCCCCTTCCCCTTCCCACCTGTATTCCATCCCACAAGGCGGGGAGAGCAACGGTCTCAGTGAGAAAGATAGCAGGTGGCAGGGCCCCTGGAGGACTCCAACCTCCTCCAGATCCGACTCATTCAACCTTCCAGAGGCCACCTGTGTCTGGGGGGGGGGGTGTGTGTGGCAGTGGGACCTGGATGACATCATCGTCAGACCTCCAGGGCCATTAAACCAGGTGGGCGTTTTCATCATGAAAGCTGAGTCAAAGGGTGACGGAGGGGCGGGGAGTGAGTCATGTGTGACAGGCAATTCTGCTTCCTGGAGGAGAGCTGTCCATCTTATAAAAGCCAGCTGGCTCTCGCCTTCACAGCGACCCGAGTGGCGAGACAGACCGCTCTTCTCTGAGCACCAGGTGAGTCCCCAATGGCAACCTATTTGAACTTACTGTTTATTTTTGCATTTACTGGAGACTGGACAAGACGAATGTACAGAAGAAGGTTGGTGCAGGGTATTGACTAGAGTTAGAGAATACCTTTATTTTAAATTAGAGCACAGTTTGAGTCTGAAGGGAACTTAGAGGTGGCTGAGTCTGTCACCTCAGCGGACAGCCGTGGAACTGGGGGTCAGAGAAGGAAAGGGAGCCCACAGGAAGTTCACAGCAGGACAAGGGCTCAGGCTGAGGTCTACATCACAGCTTTCTCTGATGTGATACTTACTGAGGAAATTTTAACTCATCTCGTGGATCTCTATTGGGCGCCTATTGCATTTAAGACAGCAGCTAGGCACGTTAGATAAACAGACCAATATGGAACTTACCAAATTGACAACCTATCACGGAAGGTGATGCAGGCAGATAAAGAGCTGCAATGCAAGGTAGATGGTATTTAGTTTAAGGAAAGCAGGGAAGGGAAGGACTACAGGGGTTGGGAGACCATTGGTTAAAAAGAGCTCTTGGTGGTGGCCTGTGACGTGAGCCATGATGGAGGAGTATTTGACAGGCAGACATGGGATGGAGACTGTGCATTCTTATAGGAAACTGCAAGCAAATACCAGAACCAAAACCCAGGGACTTGGGTTAACATAGAGCCCCACTACAGAGTCTCATAGCTTTCCCAGTAGAATCCGGAATGAATAGACCACAGCCACTTCAGTGCTGCCACTCCCCAGACCGTCCGCCCTGTGTCTCCAGGAAGCCAGCTTTCTTCAGGCACTTTTCAAGGAGGGCTGTAACCTGTCTGGGGAAGAAGCTGAGGAATGAGCCCCACTGAAATGGGGCAGAGCAGACTGCCTTTACGCTCCTCCTCTTGAGAGGTCCCAGAAACCACCAGAGTTCATTTTCAAATGTAGGGGTCAGGGAGGGGAGAGGAGAGGCTCTCTCCTTGAAAGGGTCCTGGAATGAAATCTACTGGGCACTGAACTTGGCTTCGTCTCTGTTGCATTGAGAAACTGAGTCAGCTCTTCTGTCTCCAGGCCCAGCCGTCACTGAAGCATGAGTTCCCAGCAGCAGAAGCAGCCCTGCGCCCCACCCCCTCAGCTGCACCAGCACCAGGTGAAGCAGCCTTGCCAGCCTCCACCCCAGGAACCATGTGTCCCCCAAACCAAGGAGCCCTGTCACACCAAAGTGCCTGAGCCCTGCCAGCCCAAGGTGCCAGAGCCCTGCCAGCCCAAGGTGCCAGAGCCCTGCCAACCCAAGGTGCCTGAGCCCTGCCAACCCAAGGTGCCAGAGCCCTGCCAACCCAAGGTGCCTGAGCCCTGCCAACCCAAGGTGCCTGAGCCCTGCCAGCCCAAGGTGCCTGAGCCCTGCCCCTCGACAGTCACTCCAACACCAGCTCAGCAGAAGACAAAGCAGAAGTAACATGGTCACAGCCACACCTTGAAGAGGCAACCACTGGATGTCCCTTTTCCGTTTTGCTCAGGTGTCCCATTTTTCTGTTGACCTTGTGATTAACATGAGTCATCATCCCTCCCTCTTTGAACCCCCCAAAAAGACATCCCTCACACTCTTCTATGGAAGGTTCCCGAGCCTCTGAAGGTGACTGCAAGTCTCACTGGATGAGTAGGTCTTCCAGGGGCTCAGGGTTAATCTGAAGAGGGATGTTGGGAGGGGTCAAGGGACTCTTCCCTGTTCTGCCCTCATTAAATCACTTTTAACTCCACAACTGGCTGTGTGTGTGTGTGTGGATGATCCAACCTTCCATGCTCTCTTTGCACGAAGCAGGACCTAGTACAGTAAAGGCTGTGGTCAGACTTCAGGGGGAAGATGGCCAGAGACTGATTGGAGGATCCGTCTGCCCAGAGAAATCCAAGCCACCCTAAATGACCACCCTAAATCTTAACGTCTCAAATAATTAATCCACCCTAAATCTTAATATCTCAAATGGTTAACAAATAATAAAACACAAACACTCAGAAATATATCTACAAAAGCGAAGCCCCTGGTAGATCTAGTCGACATGGGTTCTTGAACAAGACAAAGACAAAATGACTCTGGTGGTTTATTTAAGGGGGTACATCAAAGCCAGGGGTAAGGTTTCAAGGGCAGGGTCTTGCTTTGTGATGACTTGCAGTCAGCAGGTTGATTGACATCTTGGCAGGTCACACCCGTATCAGGTGCTAAGTGGGAACTTAGGCAGAGCTTGAGGGGGAAGTTCACCTGCATCAGGGGGTCAGTCCCTGTGGGGAGTGCCCCCAGGGGTTCCCAGTGTCAGACTTATCCCCTCAGGAGGCTACAGTGCACAACACAGTCCACACACAGCCCACAGATGGCTCGTGACAGTGCGAAGGTGGCTGAGCCTGGCGCTGAGAGCAGTGTGTGTGGGGGGGTGTTCTTAGATACAG
Source organism: Marmota flaviventris (assembly GCF_047511675.1). NCBI lineage: Eukaryota > Metazoa > Chordata > Mammalia > Rodentia > Sciuridae > Marmota > Marmota flaviventris. The sequence goes on along the minus strand of NC_092507.1, from coordinate 120,885,197 downwards.
GGTACTCGCGGGTTGGCAGTAAGAGGGTGTTCAGGGCCACCCAGCCTTCTTTACTTTCAGAAGCTATAGATAGAGCAGGGCTTTCTTCTTTCACCTGTGTAAGTCACTCCTAAGTGTATGTGGCACCTCTGACTCTGAGCCCTTGCCCCAAAATTGTCCTTCTTCTTTTTTAAAAAATAATTACAAAATAGTGCAGGTATATACTCCAACCTGATTATTTGTCTTCATTCATCTTCCCCTTTTTGCCGTCCCCTCTGCAAGGAACCACATCCTCACAGCCACACTGCCCCATGCTTACAACAGACTCCCATACACAGAGATGGACACACACAGACACCTCCACACTCAGATGTCCCAAGTCACACAGAACACACAGACACACTCTGCCTTGGTCACCTTAGTCAGTCTTCTTTTATCGAGTTCCCACCATGAAGACACTTACTATAGCAGGAAGAAGGAGAGTGGAATCCGTAGTGCCTGCCCTAGGAGAGAGCTGCTGTTACCCTATCCCATCCCTTACAAAAAGTACCCACAGCCTTCTCTCTCCCTCCCCCTCACTCTCCCTCTCCCCCTACACACACACACACACACACACACACACACACACACACACACAGTACTTCTCTAAATAAAACATAAAAACAAATGCATCAAATAAAAGACCAAAAAGTTCAAGCAGCTTTCAGAAAAAGAAAGACTAACAAGATAGATCAAAATCCATCATGAAATAGGGTGGACAGGTCATGACAATATAAATTTTAGGGAAATTAGAGGAATTAGTCCAGTCCACTCATTTTTCAGATAGACGGGTATCTAGAAAGGGGAAGAGAATTATCTCAAGGCCCCCAGAAGTCCTGTTTCTGAATCACCCTGGAGCCCAGCTCTTCTGACTCTCAGCTTCCGGCTTCTCCTCTGGAGCCCTGTGTTCCTGCTGCCCCACCCCGTGGTGACCAGCGGGTTTCAGAGGCTCTTTGACCAGGTCTGGGTTATTGGCAAATCGTCTGCAGAGGATGAGCGGCCAATCGGGGTTTTCAGAGGGGCTGCAGAGGTCACCGGGTGTGACCCCATTCCATGACAACATGGTTGGTCTAAAATGCCAAAGAGGTGTGAGGCAGGAGACAGGAAACCTGTGTGACAGGTCAGCTTGGAAAGAGCTCAAACCACAGACAAACACAGTCTAAAAAGTTTTTGCAAGTTGAGTAGTTGTCAGACCAGCAGGAGAGAATGACATCACTTGGGTCTGTAAGGTATGCTCACATTGAGATGACTTCAAATTACCGCTCATTAGCATGATGGAAAATGTCACTAACATCTCCAGGAGGAGTCACCTTAACTTAAAGGGGCAGGCCGGGTGGGGACTCTGGCAAGTGATACATAGATGTTGGTGGTGTGACGTCAAATGCAAAATGAATCAAAATCCTTCAATATCTGCATGCACCTGAATTCCACAGGGTAATAGTCATTCCTGTACAAATTATTTATTTGTTAGGGTGATCATTTTAGCATTTTATGTCATTTAAAAAATGGGAGGGAAACAGCATGCATTCCCAACAGAGAAAATTGACAAAGTTATTATGTATCTAAGTACTGCAATAGTTATCATGTATCTAAGTACTACAATATACACAAAAGTATGATGATAAGTTATATGCAAAAATGTTTGGATGATATTAAGATCATATAAAATATTATGGCATATAAGACATAATCACATCTTTGCACAATAAAAATAGCAGTAAATATAGCAAAGCATAAACAGTGACTATGTTTGACCGTTGAGTAAAATGAATTGTTTTATTCTTTGAATAGCTCTAGATTTCAGCCATTGTCTATCCCATAAATTGATGCATTTATTTAGAATACTTCTTTATAGAGGGAAAGTGTTTGTCCGGAACCTTCTGTAGGCTCCAGAGCAATTTCCAGGCCAGCAACCCAAAGGTGGGAGCAAGAGTCTTAAGACATTTTGGTGGTATGCACATAACACCACGGTTCAACTCTAAACCCCAATAACACTCCCTCCACCCCACTCACAGAGACGCCAGTCTCCCCTCTGACTTCAACATTGCCACCCAAGTTACCCTGTACCTGGCCAGGGGCGGACGCTCCCTGACAGAGCTCTTTCTCTTCCCCCGGCCACTTTCTTTGCTATGACAAGAGAATGCCATTTACAGAGTCTGCAGTCGAGGGCAGGGACTGTTTTTCACATGAGGAATCCCAGGCGCAGACCACCACTGCGTGGTGCATTGCGGTCCACAACCTGCCTGCTGACCTCAGCTTGTGCAGGTAAAGTTCATATTTAATTTCTTCTTGTGACTATAGGTTGGCTTCCTCGCCTGCTCATTCCTATAAGCGAGCAGGACCGGGAGTCCCCAGGGGGTCTAGAGGAGAGCAGTTCCATAAGGCAGTTCCCAGGGAGAACGGGGAGTTTCCCGTGGGTGTCCCACTGGGCTGCTGGTGTTGCCTCCTTACTTCTGACTCAGGAGAGCTCTCTGGTGGACATCGCTGGGAAATCTTGTCCCAACTGGCTCTCTCCATTTCCCTACTTAATTTGCCTGCTTCTCTTCCTGTTCTCCTATTCCAGTTCACCATGTTCACCACTCCCCCAACCTGCCCCCCCACACACCTCCCCAGAACCAAATGGCTGGCCTGGCTCTCATGAGGCCTCCACTGGCCCTTGATGCATTAACAGACACAGCTTTCAACGGGCTGCATCCAACGGCCCTGCGCATCCCACACCAGGCACCCATCCTGGATCCCATCTTCCCTGTCCTGCTTAGGGCTTCCCTATGGACTCTGGGTCCATGCAACATGGCGAGGGGCATTTCATCTCTGCTGAGAGGTTTCACCTTCACGGAAAGACGCACCACATTCTTTGAACACAGACCCCTCCTAGCTTGGGGACCACTTGAGCCTGACCCTTCCCCAACCTCATCCTCCCTACATATCAAAGGCAGCAATGCTCACGACAGTGAAAAACACCTGCTCCTCCCTAGCTGTACCTGCAACACCCTACGGAAAGAGGTGTCCTGTAGCCTTTAGAAGACTGAGCTCCACAGGACAGGGCTGTCTCTCCAATCCAACTGAGAGACTCCCCAGCGGAAGGATGTCTGTTTTTCCCGTGACTAAAGTAGTGGCCACAAGGACAGAAGGACTGGCTTACTTCACTTAGCATGACGGTCTCCAGATCCAGCCATTTAAGGCGAATGTCATAAAGTCATTTTTCTTTTATTTTTCATTTGTTCTAATTAGTTATGCATGACAGTAGAATGCATTTTTGATAATCAGACATAATGGAGTATAACTTCTCATTCTTCTGGTTGTACATGATGTAGAGTTACATGGGTCAGGTAATCATATGCACATAGGGTAGTGATGTCAGATTCACTCTACTTCCTTTCTACCCCCATATCCCCTCCTCCTTGACTCCCCTCTATATGATCTAGAGTACTTCTATTCTTCCTTACCCACCCCCTCATTTGAATTAGCATCCACATATCAGAGAAGGCATTCAGTCTTTAGCTCTTTGGGATTGGCTTATTTTGCTTAGCATAATATTCTCTAGTTCCATCCATTTACTGGCAAATGCCATAATTGCATTCTTCTTTGAGGCTGAGTAATATTCCATTGTGTATACGCACCACATTTTCTTTATCCATTTATCTGTTGAAGGGCATCTAGGTTAGTTCCATAGTTTAACTATTGTGAATTGAGCTGCTATGAACATTGATGTGACTGTGTCCCTGTAGTATGCTGATTTTAAGTCCTTTGGGTATAGACCAAGGAGAGGGATAGCTGGGTCAAATGATGGTTTTATTCCTAGTTTTTTCAGGAATCTCCATTCCACTTTTCAGAGTGGTTGCTCCCATTTGCAGTCCCACCAGAAATGTATGAGTGTGCCTTTTCCCCATATATTTGTCAACATTTATTTCTACTTTTTTTTTTTTTTTTTTTTGGTACAGGGGCACTTAACCTCTGAGCCACATCCCCAGCTCTTTCTTTATATTTTATTTAGAGACAGGGCTTTGCTGAGTTGCCCAGGGCCTCTCTAAGTTGCTGAGGCTGGCTTTGAACTCGGGATCCTACCTCAGCCCCCTGAGCCACTGTGATGACAGGCATGGGCCACTGTGCCTGGCTTTCTTGTATTCTGATTAATTGCCATTCTGAGTGAAGTCATATGAAATCTCAGTGAAGCTTTAATTTGCCTTTCTCTAACTGCTAGAGTTGGTGAACGTTTTACATATAATGTGTTGACCATCATATTTCTTCTTTTGAAAAATGTCTCTTCAGTTTCTTTGCCCGTTTATTGATTGGGTTATTTGTTTATTTGGTGTTAAGTGTTTGTTTTTTTTTTTAATTCTCTATATGTCCTGGAACTTAATGCCCTAGCTGAGGTGCAGGTGGCAGAGACTCCCCCCTATTCTGTAGGCTCTCTTCACGCTCTTGTTTCATTTGTTATGAAGAAGCTTTTTAGTTGATGCCTTTCCGTTTATTGACTATTGATTTTACTTCTTGTGCTGGTTTGGTTTTTGATAATATCCATTTCTACTGGTCATCCCTTTAAAAATAATTACTTCACTAGAAAGATTTCCGAGGGTCATTTTGGGAGAGAAACTATGGGAAGTGTGTTTGTAAGGACATGTAGTTGTATATTTGTGCGTATGAAAAGAACGTGAGGATCACATCTCCTGCAGAGGACTGCAAATTCCCCACGGGAGGCACTCCGCGTGCTCTTCTCCATCTTCCTGAGCAGGGCTAGGTCTCTATGCACATGGTAGCTATCGAGCAAAAGATCATATCGTCTGTTCTGATGAAGGTGGAGCGTGAGTGGGTGATTATGTGATGTGTGATTATTTACAAAGACTATGTCTCTTCGTGAGTATCTATATGGCTCAGGGTATCTGGAATGTAAAATGAGTGAAGGAAAATAGGTTACTAAGTTCCAATATGTGGAAGCAAATTTTTCTTGGAAGAGACAGGAGATGTGTTGGCAGAATACTGAGGAGCTTGGCGGAGGCACCATGGAACTCAAATGTGACTCAGTCCCAAGTAAGAAGCCATCTTTGTTCTAGCTATGGCTCCCCAAAGTGAGAGTTTCCGGTTGCCATCATACAATGCCTCATTGATCTCCGAGAAATGCCCTTGAAGTGTATCCCCCAAGGCCTCATGAAAGAATCCGGTGCCAAGATTAAATAGGTGGCACGTACACCAGTCCTTCCCCGTGGTATGTCCTGACTCATATGGGAGACCACGGCAGGGGAAGGCTGAGCCCCGACACACCGCCGAGGTGGAGAGACAAGCGATTCAAGAGGACAGAGCAGGGAACACACAGTTCCTTCTATCAGGAAAAACTACTCAGATGAACTCTCAGCAACTGAAGACCAGCAAAGGCACCGAGAGTTTCTTAAAGGCTTACGCAAACTTCCTGAGAGTTTATGCAAGGGAAGGTTTGGGTGCATAATTTAAGGATACAAATAAGGAGTCAGGGTGACAACATGTTGATTATGAGATCTATTGAAAGTTGAGACAGGAAGATGGGAAGAGGGTGTTCATCAGGTGGTGCTCAGCTCCTGAAGAACCTGGCTCTGGACGGCTTCACTTCTGCTTGGTCTTCTGCTGAGCTGGGCCTGGAGCCACTTTTGAGGGGAAAGGCTCAGGAACCACGGTATAGCCTGGCTGTGGAGCCACAGTGTAGCCTGGCTGAGGGGCCACGGTGCATCCTGGCTCAGGGACCTTGGTGTACCCTGGTTGAGGGGCCACGGTGCAGCCTGGCTCAGGGACCTTGGTGTAGCCTGGTTGAGGGGCCACGGTGCAGCCTGGCTCAGGGACCTTGGTGTAGCCTGGTTGAGGGGCCACGGTGCAGCCTGGCTCAGGGACCTTGGTGTAGCCTGGTTGAGGGGCCACGGTGCAGCCTGGCTCAGGGACCTTGGTGTAGCCTGGTTGAGGGGCCACGGTGCAGCCTGGCTCAGGGACCTTGGTGTAGCCTGGCTGAGGGGTCACAGTGCAGCCTGGCTCTGGAGTCTTGGTGTTCCCAGGCTGAGGGACATTTGGGTGGCACGGCTCTGGGATTGTGGGAACCAGCGGTCCTTGTGGGGGAGGCTGGCAGGGTTGCTTCACTTGCTGCTCCTGCAGTTGAGGGGGTGGGACAAAGGGCTGCTTCTGCTGGTAGGAACTCATGCTTCAGGGGAGGCTGGACCTGGAGGCAGAAGAGTGACTTAGTTTGGAGAAGCAAGGAAGAAGCTCAGTTTGATGGCATGGCTCTCACTGAGCACCTCTTCATAAGGGAGAGTCTCCCTTTTCTCTCTCTCCGTTTCTGTGAATTTGAGATCAGAGGAGGCTTTATGGTCCCTGCACGCTTTCAAGGTCAAAGGTCAAAGTGACTGGCTGAGTCCCACGCGACTGGACCCTCCTCTGCTTCCCCTCTGCCTGGAGCATCCAGAAACCTCCACGTGACCCAGAAACTGAACTCAGACCACTCCACACAGAGCAGCTTCCTAGGATTGATGGAAGGCCCCAGGTTTTCAAAAGTCTGGAAAGATGTGGCATGTCCCCACCCATGTCCACCCTGCGGAGTGCCCTAGCTCTCCCAGGGAAGCTCTGTGGGGACCTCCCCTGGGCCTCCATGACCCCCCTGGGAGCCTCTGTCCACAGCGTCCCCTGTGCGGTGGTTTCTGGAAGGCTTCCCACTGCCTGGCTGCTTGTCCCCGTGTCCTCCCCAGGCCTCTCCCCGAGTCCAGCTGGCCTTCCTCCTGTCCCCCAGCAGAGCCCTGTCCTCCCTCTTAGTGGTTACAGATTGTGCCGTGTGTCTGTTTTCTGAGGGATCATACACTCATGGGGTAAAGGAATGCTTTCCTTATGGATAGCCACATTGCCCATATAACACTTTCCATATTAAAAATCCTCAAAAATATGAGAGGAAGAATTAAAATTCACCCAAAGTGCCCTTGACATAGGCATAGCCTCCTGCTAACAAATCTTTACACAAATCACTCCCCTTGTCTGATCTTTAGCTCCACAGCTGGAATTTGAGTGGGAAGTTCAAAAAAAAATTGTAAAGTCGCCCCAAACAAAGTTGCCATCACTTTTAAAATAGACGAATCCTAACATGACAAGTAGATCCCAATAAACTTAAAGTACTGACAGGAGAATACTAAGAAGGTCCAACGGGAAGACTCACCTGGTGCGCAGGGAAGTTCAAGCTCTGTGGACTCTCAGGTCTGGCGTGTGGAGTCTCTGTTTGACTCGCTTTTTATACGGAAAACAAGCCCTATCCTAAGGAAGTAGGGTTTTTTTTTAAAACTGCTCTGTCTTCATTCCAGTTTAGTGATGGAGATCTCTGGATCAACTTTTTTTTCTTTTTTTCCAGCGCTTACCCTCTGACAATGATGTCACCTGGGCATGTCCCCGTTGTCCATCTTTTGTGGTATGGTTGCTGTGGGCAACAGGCTTCTTGCGGGGTAACGTATTACAACGGAAGGGAGTTCTCGGTCTGCCAGGACCAGGAACAGTCATGCTTCTTGACCACAGCCCTCGTCTTTAGCCCAGATTAATCCTATTGGGCTTCTCCATGCTTGAAGTGGATGTGTGGATATTAATAGGCATTTCTGGTTCTTCAGGTAGGGCATGGGGTGGTGCAGAATAAGTGAATCATCTGGTTTTCAATCTCTCCGTGGTTCTAAGTCATCAATAAGAAATTAAAGGGCCAAATGTCTCTTTTGGAAATGAGTGATTTTCATTTTGGAGACCTTAAGATGCCATGTTGACCAGGGAGAGGAGAGGTGCCATTGGCAATGGGTGGTCAGGATTGATAGGCTCTTCCTGACGTGACGGCACAGACCTGAAGACCCTGCCTCTTATGGTGTCTTTCTTTCCTGGGATGACAAAGGAATAAAAAAGAGTTCTGGTTCTCTGAGTTTGAACAGAAGCCATTTCCTCTCCTCACAAAAGGAGGAATTTGAGGTCACTCACTCCCAGTTGCCCTGATACCCAGTCTCTTACTGGGTATGGTCCGCAGGAAGTCCAAACATCCTCCGAGCTCGGGTCTGTGGATAGTTTCTCCCTCCCACCACCGGACCGCAGTGTGACCTCCCATCAACCGGATACACTAGGTCTGGCCACCACCGTCCGCTCCTTCCACCTGTTCCCAAAGCCAGAAGTCATTCTTTGCCCTCAGCCTGCCTGGTCATGGTACGTAGTCAGCCTACGGACAGTTCTTATTTTTGCAAAATGGACTTGTAGGTCTATGAAGAATAGTGGAATCAGACAGAAAGGACGGAAGGAAGGAGAGGTGACTAGAAAGAGAATAAGAAAAGGAGAAGGAGAAAGAAGAAAAGCATGAGATGCAGACATACTAGGGAACTGTTGAGAACCTAGGGCTGCCTTTGAAAACGAGTCGCCATATTGGACAGGCCTCATAGTGCGAGCTGAGAAGAGTTCGTCAAGGAGCAGATGCCCCACTGCCTTCCCATCCCCTCCCTTCTCTGTTCGTGTCTGAGAAGCCACCCCCTGGAGGTGATGCCAGGGCCAATGTCACACTAAGCCCAGTCTCTGAGATCACCCTGGCTTTTCTTTGGAGTGAGATTCAGGTTCTTTTTTTCTCTCCCAAACCACCTTCTTATAGCCCCAGATGCAGGGAACCCTGGTCATTCCCTGCTGTTCCACCAGGTTTCTTATCCACTGCTCCTGCTCCTCCGTCCTCCTTCATTGATCTGAGACCTTCCTGGGACCCTTGGTGGAGGGCACCATGTACCTCTCTAGCTGACCTCAGCTTGCCCCCATGTTCACCCTTGATTCCGAGCCTTGGTTCTAGAAGAAACTTTTCTTGTTTCCTGTGTCCCTTCCCTGGGTGAACACCCTCCTGCCCTTCCCTCTGGTGCCTCATTCACCCCAGCACAGCCTGGTGCCATCAGGGTCTGGAGCTCCTAACCTGGACCCACCCTGTCATTCCTGTCCGTTTGGTCAGGCACACTCAGTGGCTGGGTGTCAGACTCTTTCTGTCCTCCCAAGAAGCTCTGTTTTTCCTGAGCAGTGTTAGGTGTGCCCACGAATCTGGGCTCAGCTTCAGAGAGGGTAACCCGGCAGCTTCTGAAATGAAGTCCCACATCCCCTGGAACTTGGGTCTTCCCCACTGTCTCTCTTCTCTGGTGGAGGAGGCTGCTGTTTGTTTGTTTTTTTTTTTTTTCCCAATTTCATTTTCCTGGGACTTTCTTAGGACTTATTTGTGAATGGTACTGGATACCTCCTGGGCACTGTCCACAAATCTTTTGGACCTTGTTCTTGTACCTGTTGTAGCTAAATGATCTGTTCTCAAGTGCTGTGTACGGCTCTGCTCTTTCTTTGCAGACCCAAAGTCTTTCTGATGCCACAGTCTGTGGGAATCTTCAATGCACTGTGGATATGCAAGCTTGAAGTCCAAATCGGTTAACACCAGTGGTCATATTTTGCCTGTGGAAGATATTAACTAATAGATGCTGTTCCCCTCTTTCATTCCCAGGATAACCCTTGAATGACATAATTTTCCTGTTATCTTAGTTGGTTCTGAGCATCAAATTTCAGCTGCCTGGAGGATTGCAAGTTCAAAGCCAGCCTCAGCAACTTGGTGAAGCCCTAAGCAACTTAGACTCAGTCTCAAAATATAACAATAAAAAGGGCTGGAGATGTGGCTCAGAGACTAAGTGCCCCTGAGTTCAATCCCTGATACCATAACGAACAACAAGAAAAATTTCCAGTTGCCCTCCTTGGTGGCTACCTACTTAGTCACCTATTCTTTACCAATTTTTTCTTTTGCTTGGTTTCTACCTTCCTTAATCCCACATTCCTCCTCCCTAAGATTATGTTCCCAAAACATAATCTGCACATAAATCTTTTTCTTATGCTCTGATTTGGAGGAATCCAGTCTGGTGTGTTCTGAAACACATGCTCTATTGAGATAAGAAAGAAAGGAAGAAAGAAAGAAAGAGAGAGAAACATAACTGCCTGGTGATGGGAAGGAGTGCTGAGGCCAAGGTCAATACAAACCCATGTATCTGGATTGTGGAGGACAGAGTCCTGCCCGTGGTTGAGCAATTGGAAATCTCAAACGGACCCCGTGGTTGTGTATTTATGTACTCTCCTCTACACGCTCTGTTTCTCATTTATTCGGGGGAGTTTGTAGTCCTGGATTTGGCCAGGTAAACATAGTGCATCTTAACCCCATGATTGAGGGAGACGCACTGGCAGTCTCAGGGTCTGCGTTGTGCAGGAGACACCCTAGCCATGAGGATGTCTCAGTTGGTCAGTCCCTGGCTCTGGGGCTCCAGGTACATGCCCTGGGGCTTTAAGGTCACCAACCCTGTCACCGTCAGCATCTTGTTGCAGTTGCTAGCTAAACCAGCCATCACTGTCCAGCAGGATTCTGCTCACCAGCAGACAGCTGACTTGCAACGATGAATAGTCTTCAAAAGGTGATGTGTGCACTAGAGTTCCATGTTCCCAAAGTTGAAGGTATTGTTGAGCATGTGATGACAAAGTGAATCATATCGATCACTTGAATTCTTCCTGTAAGGCTTGCTGTGATTTATAAATCACATAGAGATGAAATAACTTGTTGCAGTGTTTGCCAATACAGTTTGGTGCCACTGTCTTGGTTCTTGCTAAAGTCCCAGGGATTTACCCTTCCTTCATTTATATTGAACAATCTGTGCAGTATTAATAAAATGAAAAGACAAACTGCCTTCTTATTATTTTGTTATCAATTTTGACATCAGAGACTCCCTGATAGGCATCTTAAAGACCCCTGAAAATCTGCACATCCTACTTTGGGAACTGCCCATCTAGAATAACAACTTCCATGCTCCTAGATTTACAAAAGTATGGCGGTCTCTTCTTTGGGCCCAGTGACATTGGCCTTGGGGCAAGACAACATATGAAGCCTTGAGATGGGAAGGACCCACATCACAAACTACAACTTCACAAGTTACTATCAATAAAAATAGTCTTGCCAAGGTCGCTATACTTTGGAGAAGGGGCAAGTGGAAAGAACACTATATAGCTACTGAAGATTTGACAGATAAGATCAAATTACAAAAAAAAGAGCTCATTTTTTTTAGCCATTTGCATATTCTATCCCTCACAGGTATCAAGAATTTGTCATTTTTTTAAAATGCAGAAATCTGATATTTACAGAGGGGCTCATACAAGTGATGGATGTAAGAACCACAGAGCACCAGGGGTGAAAGAAACCACCAACCCCACATATGCTCAGTGCAGATCACTCACCCCTTCCGAGCTTTCTGCTTGAGTTTTCTGGATAGAATTACAGGTTGTAGCAGAAAAGTCTGCACCGTACCTGCCTTTACAAGCTCAAGAAAGTCTAAAGGAAGGTGTTGGTAGAAGTAAGAGAAGTCAGTGGACATATAAAGAGTTGAGAAGTTTTCTAATCAACAAGGGTATGCTTTGATAGCTCAAATTGATGATTGTGATAATGAGTGGCTCCCCTTCCTTAATTTTGACAGTTTTTTCCTCTTTTAGTAAATTGTTCTAGGAACTGTAAACATCCTCTCCATTCTTATGCAATCATTCCAAGAAAATTGCCCTTTTATAAAACAGCATGTATTGGTAATAAATGACCCTGGCATTTAAGTTCTGGATTGTCATCAGAAGAAATCATCATGATTATGTCTCTTAAAAGCAAGTGTTCTAGAAAACAAAGCAGATGCTCTTCCAAGAGAACTGCTTGATCTCATACCCTGACATTTGCTGTGTGGTAGAGAATACCAAAAATTTTTTTCACTTGACTTTCTGATGTGATTGAAAATCAAATTTGAAGAGTGGCAGCCATGGAGAGTAATCATTTGTAGGATTATCATAGAGAAGCGGATCTACCAACGCAAGGCTGGACTATTATTTCTCAATTAACGCACCTGCTGTCTGAAATGACTGAAGGGTTCAGGCGGTCATGCTGCTACGCTGGGGCAAAGGCTCAGGACTGGAGCATCGGCTTCTCCTGGAAGTTTGGATGCCTATGACAATTGAAGAATTAGAAGATTTTCCAACTCTAGACTTTCTTTCATAAAATTTACTAAGTACCCACAATGTTCTACCAAATGGAATCCATTCCTGTTTCAGTCAGCTTCGAGTTGCTGTGACTAAACAAAAATGGCAAGAACAACTTGAGGAGGGGACGTTTACTTGGGCTCACAGGTTTAGAGGTTCAGTCCATAATGGGCTGAGTCCATTGCTCTGGGACCCATTTGAGACCAAGTAACGTGGTTGAGGGGCATGTTAGAGGAGAGCTGCTCGGCTCCTGGTGGGGTCAGGAAGCAGAGAGAAAGAGGGTAGGGGATAGGGCAATGGGGAAATGAACCCTTCCAGGGCTTTCCCCCAGTGACCTGTGTCCTCCAGCCATGCCCCACCTGCCTACAGTTACCAACCAGTCAGTGCGTTCAAACTAGAATGGACTGACGAGGTTACAGCTCTCAGAATTCAACCATTCCACCTCTGAACACTCCTGCATTAACAGGAGATTTTGAGGAATGCCTCGCATCCAAACCATAACAAAATGTATTATAGTTTTCAGATATTTCTAATTTTTGAAGCTATCATATTTTAATAATTCCAATATTATGTATAATGTATTACATTATACATAATATTGGAATTATTATGCCATATTTGTATATGCATTTAACATAATTTGATCAGTCTCAGCCCCTTGCCCAGATATTTCTGTTTTTGAGAGCTTCTGCCCTATAGAGGAAGAGTTACAGGAGTGGTTTAGAGTCATGTATAAATATTTTTTGAGGATAGAAAAAGTATGTATACAGAAATTTCTACACTAGAAGATGTCAGCTCTTATGCAGCAAGAGTATTTTCAGTTGACAGTAATAACCTACTTACTTATCATTTTGATAAATGTGTTAATCAATATTAAAATAATTTATAACTTGACTATCAATGCTATTATCTTATGGTAATTTTTACCTAAAGCCAATCTAATATTTTTAGTCAGTTGTTATCAGTCACAATGAAGAAAAATATTGCAAAAGAAATACAAGATAAATGGGTGTTAGAACAAGTTAAAAATAGAGACGCTGAAGTCTGGGAAACACAACTCTCCTAACATCACTATGATGTCCCTACAGAGCTGCATTCTTACCTCTCCCAGATACACCGTCCTCTCACCAGGTCCTGGTGGAACTCTCCCCTGTCTGGAAAATGATGCTATAAAAAGACCATGTATCCTAACTCCCAGTCTTTACCCAACATGCCAGTGTGGATTATAGGACAGGGAAGCTTCAGTAAAGACTTCTAAGCATTTAAGAAGTACGTCCTGGCCAAGGGTTGCCTTATGATCCTTGAGCATGTACGCCAGTGGCCATGGAGGTTAATGAGCAGAGAGAAAGTTCTGGACTCAGGGCAAAGAGAAAGGGAACCAGAGAGTGCCTGATGGGGAGCAGAGTCAAGGGAGAGTGGGCTTCCTAACACACAGCAGGTCGGGGTTCAGACTGACTCCTGTTCCTCCTCTGTCCTCACGGAAGTCCTTCCTGAAGTTTCTTGCCTTGTTCCCCTGTGACATGTGGCATTCGCAACGAGACCGGGATAGTTGGTTGTTTTGTTTTTTGGAGGGCGGGTACTGGAGATTGAATCCAGGGCTGCTCAACCACTAAGCCACCTCCCTTGCCTCCTTTTTAAATATTTTATTTAGAGGCAGTGTCTTGCTGCGATGCTTAGGGCCTTGCTAAGGCAGCTGAGACTGGCCACTCATGATCCTCCTGCCTCAGCCTCCCAAGCCACTGGGGTTACAGGTGTGTGCCACTACACCTGGAAGTTTGCCTTTTTTTAATATCAAAGTATTTTTGGCCTAAAAAGGCCTGGTCTGTGAGGATCTGGAGACGACCACATGTCACTCAGAGGTCCCAGACGTGAGAAGGTGGATGAAAACTATTTCATCCCATGTGCAGACTTCTTCACGAAAAGAAGGGAGAAAATATTCTTAATGAAGAAAAGAGTGGACTGTGGCATGCTTTGGAGGGTCGTGGGCATCCGTGTTTCTGACCTCTCCTGGGCCCTGGCAGGGTTTCCATGACCAGAGTCAATACAGGTAGCGGGTGTCACAGAAACGCGCTCTGCCTCCAGGAGCGTGCCCAGGAGTCATGAAAATCCTCTCTGAGCCCAGGAGCAAGTTTTTCTCCCCCAAAGACAGACTTTTTCTAGGTTCCCACAGCTGTGTGAAGTAGACGGAGACCCTGGAAGATGATGGAACTGTACGGAACCAGGACATCGAATCCCTGATGACAGGGAGGAAAAGGACATTCCTACCAATCTATATTCAATGACCTGTGACCCCCCAAAAATGTTTTTCCAAGTCACTGTAACCATAGGCTTTTAAAATTAGATCATTTACCATACTCTAAACATTAATCATTTTTAACTTTAATTCTTATCCATTTGCTAGAGATAGTTGCTGCGCCCCTCCCCTGACTCAGGCAATGGCAAGGCCCTACTGAGGTGGATGGCGCAAGGCATCCATCCTCCGGAGGAGCGCAGTATGTTTCTGGGAATGGGCTGGTTTGTTTCTGTATTCCTTTAATACGTATAGTTGCGACTTCTCATATGACCATTAAGTATGAAGGAAAAAAACATGACTTTCCCAACTAATGCAACTACTTCTAAAGAATAGATCTGTTTGCTCTAAATGCAATGATTCAGCTGTGGAGGGTAAATTGCTAATGTTTAATGAAAAACTCCCTGTATTCCTGTCAAGGAAGTTTTTGAGAAATTAAATTAAAATCTAGAGAAGAAGAATTAATGTTAAGAAGACAGATTAGTGCTTGGTACTGGGCAACTTGTTCCTGTGCACAGTGGTTTGTGCTCTTACTCTTGTTTGATTAAAATTAATAACAAGTTAACCACTTGCTGTAACCATGGCACCGGTTCCAGTCAGTAAGTCAAGAAAGAATAGTCAAGGTATAGGCCAATAGTTTGGGACATTTCTAACTATTATTAAAAGTTAACTAAGCAGAAACAGCTCAAAGCAAAACGTGAACTGAAAGTACAAATGCTTGCTTATGCATAAGCCAAGATACATTCTTCTATTCTAATTGTAGCTACGTAATATTTTGTTTCTTTGAATAATGATTCCTGTTTTGTAACCACAAAGTACTGTGAGCCTGCCAAAATGAAAAGTATATATGATCAGCTTCACAAGTAAAGATTGGGACCAACACCTTCACTTTGGTGTCTGTGTTGTTTCTCCACCCCCTCTTTCGCCGACTCCTCACCATCCGTTCGTCTCCTGAGACCCCCTGTTGGAGCTGGTCTCCGACAGATAGTGATTATCTGTAGTTGATTAAAAAACAAAAAAAGTGAGTTAAGTAAACTAGGATTATGAATAACTGAGGTTTAGCATGGTTTAAAGGGTTTTTCTATTTCTTAAATAATTTTAGTTGTAATCAAATGAAGAAATTTATATTAATGTACAACATATAAGATGGAAACATTTAGTAATTCATATTTAATAAAATAACATTAATAATATCTATCTTTTAGAAATATCTTTATTTGTTCTAATTAGCTAGACATGCCAGTAGAATGCATTTGACACATTTTTACATAAATGAAGTATGATTTATCATTCGTCTGATTGTACAGATGCAGATTTACCTAGATCATGTAATCATATATGAATGATATCTATGTTAATGGATGTACACAATCCCATAATATGTATGTGGAAGCTTACCCACAATGGGGGTTCGGGGTAGAGAAGAAAAATTCAATAGATTAGACAAAGAGGAATGAAGGAAGGGAGAGGAGAGGAAAAGACAAACAGTGGAATGAATCTGACATGGTTTTCCTATGTACACGTTTGAGTTCACCACATGGAATCCCACCATTGTGTACATCCACAAAATTTGGGTCCTAACTAAAGCCTGGAAATAGAGCCAGCATAAGATCCAGCTCTCTCTGTCCTGAGTCTATATTCAAAGGAAATGAACTCGAGTCCAAAAGAGGTAACTTCACGCCCATGTTTATTATGGCACTATTCACAAGAGCTATGATATGGAATAAGCTGAGGTTCACATTCACAGATGAATGGATAAAAAAATATATGTGGTAAATATGACGGGCATGGTGGCACACACCTGTAATCCTAGCAACTCAGGAGGGCCACCAGGGCAGGAGGACTGCAAGTTCCAGACAAGTCTCAACAACTTAGCAAGACTGTCTCAAAATAAAAAAAGAAAAAGATGTGGGGATGCAGCTCAGTGCCCCTGGGTTAAATCCCCAGTATCGAAAATTTAAAAAAAAAGATTCACACAGCCTTTGACTAAAGAGTTCTTTTTCTATTAATTTATATTCAAACACAGAAATGACTGGTATGTTAAGTTATTCCCTGTAGCATTATTAGTAATTGTTAAAGATTAAAAAGAAACTAAAGGGGCTTAATAGCACACACCTATAATCCCAGCTACTCAGGAGACTGATGCGGGGTATTACAAGTTCAAGACCAGCTCCAGCAACTTAGTGAGACCCTATCTCAAAATTAAAAAAAAAAAAAAGAACTAAATGCACTGGAAATATAGCTCAGTGATAGAGTGGCCCTTGGTTCAATCCCCAGTACTTCCAAAAAATGAAGGAGGAGGAGGAGGAGAAGAAGAAAGATACAAAAAAGGAAATGTACATATAGTAAATACACACAATGAAATATTATTCAGCCATAAAGAAAAATGAAATCCTGTCATTTGCAGCAAAATGAATGGAACTGGAGGAAATCACGTTAAAATAAGTCAGACCCAGAAAGACAAGTTCCTCATGTTTTCTCTTACATGTGGGTCCTGAAAAGAGATCGGCTGAAAGGGAAGGGAGCTGGGTGGGGAGGCAGGGTCAGGGCTAGGGTAGAAGAAAGGTGGTTGTATATGCTCAGTGCACACCATATGCATGTGTGGGAACACTACAATAGACCCCATTAATATGTACGATTAAAATGTGTTAATAAAATAGGATGAATTTTAAGCAGGAATTAAAAGGAAGAGAATATTTGATCCAATTTGGGTGAATAATCAGCCTTGAATCTTCTGAGAGAGAAATGTAAACAAATATTGTAGAATCATGTAGGTCCATAAGTAAGATTTCATAAATACTGTATTTTTTCTCTATAAATTACTGAATATATTGGTATTTTCTTTGTATTATCTTAGTGCAAAATTTCAGCTAATATTATGTAAGACATATTAAAAATGAAATGAAAAATGTTCACTTTCAAATTAATCTTTCTGGTTTATTTAAGATTTTATAATGATTATAAGTTATCATTGTCATAGGAAAATGATTATATATTAAAAATAATAGGGCTGGGGATGTGGCTCAAGCGGTAGCGCGCTCGCCTGGCATGCGTGCAGCCCGGGTTCGATCATCAGCACCACATACAGACAAAGATGTTGTGTCCGCCAGATACTAAAAAATAAATATTAAAATTCTCTCTCTCTCTCTCCCCCTCTCTCTTTAAAAAAAATAATAAATTATGGTGCTTCATGCATTAGTTACAGTAAGATAAATGAAATGATTCAATCTAAAAATCCCAAGATTTCAGTGGCTTAGAGCAACAGAAGTTTAGTTTGTGCAAATATCATAATTGAACTTCGGCTATCAGGAGGTGGTATTTCACTCAGAGCCTGACCCTAGTGATTCCCATCATCCTCCAGGGTCTTCTCTCTCTGCCTCGCACCGCAGTGTGAACCTGGAGGTTTGGGTAAGGAGAAGGAAACTTGCTCCTGCTCAGGTGAGCCCAGATGTGCTCTTCATCACTTCTGCTCACATTTGAGTTAATATTCCATGATTCCATCTAAATGTGCTCAAGTTTGGAAAATACGCTGTGTCCAGAAAAAGGAAGAGAACGTAAACAGGGCTGATCCTTCAAAGCTTGCCACAGTCCACGATTTTTGATCATAAAATATATATTTTTGAAATTCTTATAAAATACCTCCTCTTGAGGAAATCAGAACAAAGCAGAGTCACCTGCCACCAGAGAAGAAAAAAACTAATGTCCCTGCGGATGTGGGACTCACCTTAGAAACCACTGGGCTTACCCTCTCTGAAACTGAGACCAGATTCCTAGGCACACCCAAGACTGCTCGTGAAGAAACAGAGCTTCTTGGGAGGACAGAAAGGGCCTGACACCCAGCCACTGAGTGTGCCTGACCAAACAGGAATGACGGGGTGGGTCCAGGTCAGGAGCTCCAGACCCTGATGGCACCAGGCTGCGCTGGGGTGAATGAGACACCAGAGGGAAGGCAGGGGGTGTTCGCCCAGGGAAGGGACACAGGAAGGGAGTTTCTTCTACAACCAAAACCAAGATCAAGGGTGAACCCAGGGCAGACCCTTACTGCAAGTTGAGTGTCAGTCAGCCAGGCTGTGGGGACAGATCAGTGATACGGAAGGACCCAGGGCAGGGGGCAGGCTCCCAGGTAGAGTGGCATGTCTCACCAGAGCTCCCTCTGTCCCCGGCTACTGAGAGGTGGTATTGAGAAGGAAGGGGACAAGGACCCAATCCTGAAGAAGAGGTAATGGGACACCAGAGACTACAGAGCTTAGGTGTGGCCGTGACCCTGTCACCACCCCAGAGGGAGGTGGCTTCTCCGACACCAGCAGAGAAGGAGGAGATGGGAGGGGAAGGCTCCTTCTGGACTCATACATAAAGTTTGTCATAAGACCGTGACTCACTTTCAAGAAGCCGTCTTATACTTGGTTATCTCTCTCCTTTGTCCCTTCATTGCCTCCTCCCTCCCTCTTCTCCCTTTTCCTGTCCTTCTCTCCCATGAACCTATAGATCTGTTGAGAAAAATGGCCACCTACTGACTGAGAACCTGCTGACTGAGGCAGTGCATGGGGCTGAAGCACAACTGGATCTAGGAAACGGGGAGGGAGCTGACGGCGGTGGCTGGGTGATCATGAGAAGCGACACAGCGCTGAGCAGTGGGCAAGAGGAGCCATTCACATCCGTGACTCTCAAGGATGTCTGGATTTCCTAAGGGCCACACAGAGCCACTAAGAGGTGGTGTGTTCAGGGCAACTCTAGGTAGGTGACCTCAGGTTCGCCTTTTTGTACTGAGAGGAAGTGGATGGTATATGAACCCAGAGAACCAGAGCTCTTTTGCCTCTGTGTTGCCCCAGAGAAGATAGGTAGATACCGTAAGAGACAGGGTCTTCAGGACTGTTCCATCATGTTGGGCAAATCTGCTCAAGCCTGACTGTCCATCTGCAGGACTTATGTGTCAACATGTCATTTTGAGAACGATATCACCAAGACAGAATAAGAGAATCCAGCCTTTGCTCTCCCTTTACAAAGATAAACTAGCAATTATACACAGACAATTTGGTGAAAACCCCAAAATTGGGGAATAAGACTGTGTCACCTTTACGCTTTACAGAACTGAATAAAAATCTGCTTTAAAAGCATAAGAGATCTGGTCTCTCTAGGACAACATCATCCCTTCCCTTCTCCCACGTCAGAACACCACCACCCAGGGCCACACTTCTCACAGAGGGTAGAAAGCACAGGGGAAGCCCACACTCCACTTCCCCAGCCCTCTGAGATGCTTTCCAGAAAGCCCCTTCTGTTCTCAGCTCAAGCAGAATACAGGAGGGAACTGAATGGCTAGCCCATGTGAGCCCAGGTAAGCAAGCGGGCAGAGCTCACAGAGACCAGCATGCACAGGGCTACACTGGACCAGAGATTCCAATATCATAGTCACCACAAAGCCAATAGGGTCACTCCCAGAAGAGGTAAGAAGTATTTCTTTTCTTGACCTGAGTTCTTAGTTACCCAGCCTCTGGGCCTAGCCTGAGAAAGGGAAGACTCTCACAGAGGATTTCAACAAGGAGCAGGCCACAGCTGGGAGTCTAAACGCACTTCCTGCAGCCTCAAAGACCCCCTCCAGGCCCCACCCAGGCTGAGACCAACCAAAGCTGAAAACCAGGCAAAAGGCACCCACTGGTTCTGCCACATTCAGAAGCTCAGTCAGTGTTGGCCTTAGCCTCAGAGGGAGGGAAATCTCAACTTGCTTTTTTATTGAGAAGTGGATTCATCCATCCTGATCCATGTAATCACAGGGGTACTCTGGAAATTGTATAAATAAATGAAAATTAAATAACACGTTCTTAAGCAACCAATGGGTCAACGAAGAAATGTAAAAAATTTCCTGAGTTAAATGAAAATGGAAATACAACTTACCAAAACTAACAAAATACAGCAAAAGCAATTTTAAGAAGGAAGGTCTCAAATGAACGGCTTAACGTTAGACACTGAGGAACTAGAAAAATAAGAAAATCTAAACCCAAAACAATAGAATGAAGGAAATAATAAGGAACAGAGCAGAAGTAAATTAAATAGAAATTTAAAAGCAATACAAAGATGAATGAAACCAAGAATTGGGTTTTTTTCTTCTTTTTTTTGACAAGTCAAAATCAACAAACATTTGGCTAGACAAACTAAGAAAAAGGTGGGGAACTCAAATAAAATTGGAGATGAAAATAAAAACATTACAGCTATAAACAACTATACACCTCAAAGTGAAAAAAAATAGAAGAAAAGAATAAATTCCTGGACACCTACAACCCACCAAAATTGATTCATGAAGAAAGAGAAAACCTGAATAGAACAATAATGAGCAATAAGATCAAGTCAATAGTAAAAAAAAATTTTCATCAAATAAAAATCCAGGACCTGATGACTTCACTGCTAAATTCTACTAAGCATTTAAAGAAGGACTAAAACCTGTTATTCTCAAACTATTGAAAAAACCCTTCCAAACTCATTCTACAAAGCAAGCATTACCCTGATACCCAAACCAGATCAGAACACAGCAATATCAAAAACCATTGGTCAATATGCCTGACGGACCTAGATGCAAAAATTCTAAAAATCCTAACAAACTGAATTTAATAACACATTGAAAAAATAATGATAAGTAGGATATAAGGCTATAAGGATCATCCAACGTCTGCAAATCAATGACTCTGATACATTACATTAACAGGATCAAGGACAAAAATCATAGGATCATTTCAATAAATGCAGATAAAGCATTTGATAAGACTCAGTATCACCTAATAATAAATACTCTCAACAAATTAGGTAGAGTAGGAATGTCTCTCTACACAATAACGGCTCTAAAAGACAAGCCAACAGCTAACAGCATACAGAATAAGGAAGGACCGAAAGTTCTTCCTCTAAGATTAAAGACAGGGTGAGGATACCCACCTTCACCAATTTTACACAACGCAACCCTACATTAAGAGTACGAGCCAGGGTTTAGTCAAGAAGTAAATAAAGGGCATCCAAGTTGGAAAAGAGAAAGTTAAACAGTCCTTGTTTGCGGATGGCATGATTTTGTACATAGAAAACCCTGTGGACTTACACACACACACACGCACACACACACACACACACACACATGCTGGAACTTTTTAAGTGAATTTAATAATGTTGTAGGACAAACAAACATCAATACACAAAAATCAATATAGCAATTCTACACGCTAATGGGACACTATCTGAAAAAGAAATTGATAATTATCCCATTTACAATACCCACTAAAAGAAAGTACCTAACAATAAATCTAACCAAGGAGGTGAAATACCTTTACGAAGAAAACTATAAAACACTGATGAAAAAAAATTGAAGAGAATACAAATAAATGAAAAGACACCTCATGCTCATGGATTAGAAGAATTAATGTTTAATTAATTAGAATGTGGTGAAAGGGGAACTCCTATACCCGCTTGGTGGGAATGTAAGTTAGTACAGCCATTATGGAAATAGGGTCAGATGTCTCCCTGCTAAACACAGAATTACCCTTATCCTTCAATCCCACTACGGGGGGCACACCCAGAGGAAAATAAACCAGCATGTTGAAGAGATACCTGCACTCCAGGGTTCATTGCAGCACTCTTTACAGGAGCCAGGATATGGAATCAACCCAAATATCCGCCAAAAGATGAACAGATGAGGAAAACGAGGAAGCATTCCCAACCAGATTCTGTATGGCCATAAAAATACATGGAACCTTGTTATTTGTGACGACCCAGACGGAACTACAGATCATTATGGAAAGTGAAACGAGTCAGGGAAAGAGAGACAAACATCACAAGATCTCACTCCTATGTGGGATTAAAAAAAAAAAAAAAGATGGTTTCATGGGTTTGAGAGAACAGTATCTACTAGATGCTGGAGAGAGTTGGTCAATGGGTATGATATATAGTCATATGAGCCAAGTCAGTCTCTGGTGTTCCATGGCACCATGAGGTGAATATAGTTAGCATAATGCATAGTATTTAAAAAGAAAACAACTAGAAGAGCGAATTCTTAATATTTTTTGCATTAATGATAAAAGTTTAAGATGATGGATATGCTAATTACCCTGACGGAGTTTCACCTAATGTATACATGAATTAGAACATCACAGTGTACCTCACAGTTGTGCATCACTGTTTCACGTCAATCAAAATATTTTTAAATTCTAACATTCAAAAAAGTCAACAGGAACAGCCCAGCACAGTGACACACGCCTCTATCCCAGCAGCTTGGGAAGCTGATGCAGGACGATTCCAAGTTCAAGGTCAACCTCAGCCCTGGACGAGGCTTTCAGCCACTTAGAGAGACTCTATCTCAAAATAAAAATTAAAAAGGACTGGGGATGTAGCTCAGTGGTAAAGCTCTGGTTCGAATCTCCAGTACCCAAAACCAAAAACAAACAAACAACAAAAAAAGTCCATGTGTCATCTCAGGGCCTCCACCAGAGGATCACTCACTTCCAAATCAGGCATTCCAGCCTTGTCTCCCCTCCCAGGCCTGAGCCCACCCACGACGAGTGAGTCCATCTGTTACCACCTTCCCTATGGCCTCCCAGAAGAACCAGAAAGGTCTCCTTCAGCTCACGTCCACTTCAACTACGGAAATGCCCAACAGGGTCAATTCGAGTAAAGATGAGGGTCTTGACAAAGAAGCTTCGTCCAGCGCTTCCTCCTGATTTAACCCACTGCCCCCGAGCAACCTGCTGCCCACAGCAAACACACCACAAAGGGTGGACAGTGGGACAGGCCCTGGTGACATCCTTGTCAGACAGTAAGTGCGAAGAAATGTTAAGCCAAAGGTTTTCGTCACAGATGCTGGAATGAAGGCAGAGCGGCTTTCCAAAATCACATTTCCTGAAGGCAGGGCTCATTTTCTGTATAAAACTCCAGCTGGCTGGAGACGTCACCCCAGACCAGAGAAGCCACACGGCTCAGCATCTGAGGTAAGGCTCCCCGCTTGGAAGTCTGAAGTTACCCCCTGGTCTTCCATTGGGACTGGGGACTTTCTGCCATTTGAAGGGGATAGTATTCTAAATGAAAAGGCAGTTTGTACCTAAGGGTGCAAATGTAGGTGCTTTTTACTTTTCCCTCAGATTATAGCTGTGGGACCGAGGGTCAGAAAATGGCAGTGACGTCTGGAAACGTTGTTAGTACCGCTTTCAGTGACATTTTAATTGTCCCTCTGATGTATCGAGACTCTTCGGTGTCAAAGGCAGGGCATTATGCAATTTTGATGCTTAAAAGTTAAGTCCTTCATTGCTCCTCAATTCTATAATCCCTCAGAGAATAGAATACGTGGGAATAATTCACTAACATTCAATTATTAAAGTGTTCAGTAGAAAAAGGGAGACAGGGGCTCTGCTGGGGGACAGGAGGAAGGCCAGTTGGACTTGGGGAGAGGCCTGGGGAGGACACGGGGACAAGCAGCCAGGCAGTGGGAAGCCTTCCAGAAACCACCACACAGGGGACAGTGTGGACAGAGGCTCCCATGGAGGCCCAGGGGAGGTCCCCACAGAGCTTCCCTGGGAGAGCTAGGGCACTCTGCAGGGTGGACATGGGTGGGGACATGCCACATCTTTCCAGACTTTTGAAAACCTGGGTGTGCCTTTCTACACTTACATAACCGCCTTCCATCAATCCTAGGAAGCTGCTCTGTGTGGAGTGGTCTGAGTTCAGTTTCTGGGTCACGTGGAGGTTTCTGGATGCTCCAGGCAGAGAGGAAGCAGAGGAGGGTCCAGTCGCGTGGGACTCAGCCAGTCACTTTGACCTTTGACCTTGAAAGCGTGCAGGGACCATAAAGCCTCCTCTGATCTCAAATTCACAGAAACAGAGAGAGAGAAAAGGGAGACTCTCCCTTATGAAGAGGTGCCCAGTGAGAGCCATGGCATCAAACTGAGCTTCTTCCTTGCTTCTCCAAACTAAGTCACTCTTCTGCCTCCAGGTCCAGCCTCCCCTGAAGCATGAGTTCCTACCAGCAGAAGCAGCCCTTTGTCCCACCCCCTCAACTGCAGGAGCAGCAAGTGAAGCAGCCCTGCCAGCCTCCCCCGCAAGGACCGCTGGTTCCCACAATCCCAGAGCCGTGCCACCCAAATGTCCCTCAGCCTGGGAACACCAAGACTCCAGAGCCAGGCTGCACCGTGGCCCCTCAACCAGGCTACACCAAGGTCCCTGAGCCAGGCTGCACCGTGGCCCCTCAACCAGGCTACACCAAGGTCCCTGAGCCAGGATGCACCGTGGCCCCTCAACCAGGCTACACCAAGGTCCCTCAACCAGGGTACACCAAGTTTCCTGAGCCAGGCTGCACCGTGGTCCCTGAGCCTTTCCCCACAAAAGTGGCTCCAGGCCCAGCTCAGCAGAAGACCAAGCAGAAGTGAAGCCGTCCAGAGCCAGGTTCTTCAGGAGCTGAGCACCACCTGATGAACACCCTCTTCCCATCTGCCTCTGTCTCAACTTCCAGTAGATGTCACAATCAACATGTTGTCACCCTGAGTCGTGGTCTCTGTCTTATTCATATTCTAAATCTATTATTATAAATTCTTCCCCTGTGCACATTCTGAGAAGTACTCTGAGTCTCTGAACTAAACAGAAGGTCTTCGTTCCTGTGTTTGCTCCAGTTGCTCAGAGATCATTTGAAGAGGAATTCTGGATGGGAAAAAAAATGTGTATTTCTGCTCTTTCCCATTAAATTACTTTTACCTCTGTCCCTGGCTGGGTGTCAGTGGCTAAATTTCCACCCTTTCTTGGTCTCCCGTTGTGAGTCAGAGCGTATGGACAGGGAGGGGTTAGTGTATGCATCATTTGTTAATCCTGGCACTGTGCACTCCTGTGAGGTTATGGAGACACATTCAGAGGGCATTTACAGGGATAGCAGCAGGGTATTGTGCAATGACAGCCAGAGCCTGTCACCTTGGGCAGCTATAGGTAGAACAAGACTCTCTTCTTACTCTGGCTGAGTCACATCTGAGTTCCATGATGTCGGTCCCAAGCCACTCCTGATCCTCAGTTTTCTGCCTCTAAGTCTCCTCCTCCTTCCAAGAATACATTATTCCTTCGCCCTTGAACCTCGTGTTGTTTTTCTTCTCTCGTTTTTTCCTTTCCAGGACACGTATTCTTCCACACGTTGTCACCGAGGCACCCTCAGTGTGCCTTTCTACACTTACATAACCGCCTACACAAATTCCACACTCATTGCTCAGCCAGTGCTGCCTTTGCTGGGCCCCGGCCCTGGGCAAAGTCCTGTGGCTGGACCAGCGTGCGGGAGGAAGATGCACTGCATTTTCCCTGGGAGAACTTGCAGTTTTCCCTAGGAGTTTGGTGCCTGTGCCCTTCTCATCTAAACATGTGCACATAACACCCTCTCCCTCTCTCTATTCCCCATCCCTCTTTTTCTCTTTCCCCCTGAATAACCCACAGAAAGTTTTATGCATTGATTTCAAATAAGAGGTGAGTTTTAACGAGTGACTAGGGCAGGAATTTAAATTCAGGTGAGGCAAATAACCAGTTAACAAACTTGCAAATGAACAGGGCACACGCTGTGAACTCTAGGAGTGAAAGGAGTGCTTTAAGAGCACCTTCAAGTTTTCAAGAGCCCGGTTTTCTAGAATCCCAAACAGTCTGGTCTTCTTGATTTCAGAGGTGAGCCACAGGGGCATGGATCTATGAGGAGAAGCAGAAAAAAGAAAAAAAAAAGCAATGTAAAATTTCGGAAGGACTCCAGGATTCATCCGTTGACTAGTCCATAACACCAAGAGGTCTGGGGCAGGTGACGGGGAGTACGTACCTGCAAGATGCACAAGTGCTTTGGGAAGGTTTGGCAAGAGCTCAGAGATGTTTGGAAACCGTAAGATAAAAATCGTCTAACAGATCATTACAAGATGATGAGTAGTTGTCAAACTGGCAGGAGAGAATGACGTACCTTACGTGTTAGACACATGTTGAGGTGGCTTCACAATCCTGCTGATCTCAGTGGTAGGAAAGGCTAGAGGCGATTCCAAGACTGATCACAGTGAAATAGGCTAATTCTGGGCGGGGAAACGGGCTTTATGATACAAAGCTATTGTGAATGAAAAATAATACACTTTCGTGGCTCATATTATTTGGGGTTGCTTTTTAAAATACATTTTTATTGTGGTAAATATATGTAGAACAAAATTTACCCTTTTAAACATCTTCAAGTACACAATTTTGTGGTATGAATTTCGATTCCGTGTTATGCATCTTTGCAAAAATACATGCTTGTATGCAGGTTTATAGACGATAAACAAAAACCCTGATATTAAATTCAGCAAAATGTAAACTGTGGTCATTTTCAGCTGCTTTTTGCGAATGCTCATTTTAATAGCTCTATTTTAATAAGTATTTTAATATCTGTTTCCCAAAAGAACATGTATTATATATTATTTCATATTTATTTTTATAAATTTTATTATCATATTTAAAATAAGAGAAGTCAGACAAGATGTTGCTGAGATAGAAGAAAAATATATTTGCCCACAAAAGCTTTCCTGGGCTGTGCCCAGATCCCATACGGAGTCCCAGGGTGGGGGCTGCTTCCTGGTTGAGTAGCCATGGGGTCTTTCTTCCCTGCATATCCTCATCAGATTCCTCCTCTTCTGTGAAGGATCCTGGGGCACTCCAACACCACCCACTCTGGAGCCCAGGGGCTGCCCGTCTTGCCATCTGACGGACAGCTGATGCCAGTTAAGTGGGCAGTCGGGCCCTTCCGGCTTCAGCAGCGCTTTTCCCTCAGCTCCTCTGTGACAGGGCAGAACTGTCATGCCGTCCATTGGGCGAGCCATTTGGAAAGCAGAGTTCTGCTTCCGGTGAAGAGCTTGAAGTCCAGACTACACAGATTGCACACTTTGGCAGATTTCATGTCCATAGACTGATTGCTGATCTTGTGCAGATTTTTTTTTATTAATTCAATTGACATCTTTTACCACATTCTGGTAATCAATGTTCCTACCACTATAACAATGGAATAAACAATGGCCAAGCAAAATGTACTATTCGTGTGGTTTATTGGTCAGGGTATGTTCTCTTCTGTAACAAAAATCCCCCAAAGTCTGTGACATCGTGGAATAGAATCCTATTTCTCATCCATTCCGTGGTCCTTTGTGGACTGGCGGAACTCGAATCCTTCCATTGTGTGACTTATAACCCACAGCACCCTCCTTCCATTGTACCCTACATGGCAGATAGGAAAAGAAGTAGTAGAGAAAGAACGCTTGAAAGAAGTGGAGGTGATCGTCTGCACTCGGGTGACGTTGCATCAGCTAGATGTCAACCACAGGGTCCCACACCACAACACAAGGCTAGGTACCCAAAATGGAGATGGGGATGTTGTGATCACTCACAGTTCAGCCACAGTCCAGCCATCTGGGATGTTGGTTTTATTCTAATTCTGCATAGACATATTCACCTGTGCCCTCAGAAACCCAACTCAGAGTCCAGGGAAGCCACAGATCCACATCTCAGTCCAGGATCTTTGGGTAACATAGAGTCCTCTCCATCATGTCCTCTCAGTGTGGCTCTTCTTAGTCCAGAAAACTGGAATATAAGGAGCCAGTTGGCAGCAGTGGGATAGGGATTGGATAACCCCAACAGAAAGGAGAAAAGAGATAAAAGACCGACAGCTAGAACCAGAGTCGTAAGAACTCTGACCGGCCTCTGAGTGTCATGTGGAGGTCCACCCTCCTATCAGGGGATGGCACTGCATAGGAATGCAGACCAATGGAATAGAAGACACAGAGACAGATCCACATAAATACAGTCATCTCATCCACTTCGTATGTCCTCGGCTCCTCTCTCTGGAAGGTGGTCTTGGTGTCGGGAGGTCATTCACTGTTCATTAGCTGCCTGAAGTGGGTTGCACAGTACAACCGAGCTGGCTCTTCTTGCCCCCACAGCCGTTTCAAGACTTTGAAACACTCACACTTGGCTCATGGTTTCTTAGGGAAAAAAAAAACAAACAAGCAATTTCATCAATAATCTAGCAAGCTTCTGATTTGTTTCCAGTGATGATTATTACTGGATAATTATTGATCATTATTCCCTTGGCAACGGTTTTCAGATTCCTTTCCTTGACCTGATTCTCAAGGCCAGCCTTACTCTCCTTCCATTCCCTAGCTCTCCTGTGCTTAAACACCTTCTGCCCAGGGCCCTCCACAAGAATATGGGTAGGAAGACACGACATCCTGAATCTCACCTTTTCCATAAAGGTCAGTCTTTCTGTTTATTGGTTCTTTTTAATTATACGTGACAGTAGATTCCATTTTGATATGATTATACAAGTATGGAATGTATTTTATTCTAATAGATCCCAGTCTTGTGGAAGTACATGGTGGTGAGAGTCCCCGTGGTGTAGTCATGTATGCACTTAGGAAAGTTATGTCACATTCACTCCACTGTCTTTCCTTTTCTTATCGCCCTCTCTTCCATTCATTCCCCTTTGTCCTTTGTCTAAACCACTGAACTTCTCTTTTTTCCCTACTGCCCCCTTATGTGGGTCAGCTTCCACATATCTAAGAAACATTTGACCTTGGGGTTTGGGGGATTGGCTAATTTTACTTATCGTGATAGTCTCCAGATCCTTTCATCTACTGGCAAATATCAGGAAGTCATCCTTCTTAATGGCTGAATAATACTCCATTGTGCATATATACCACATTTTCTTTATCCATTCATTTGTTGAAGGGTTTCTAGGTCAGCTTCATAGCTTAGCTATTGTTAATTGTGCTGCTGTAAAAATTGATGTGGCTATATCTCAATAGTATGCTGATTTTAAATCCTTTGTATATATACAGAGGAGTGGGAGAACTGGGTTGAATGGGGGGTTCCAATCCTAGTTTCCTGGGGAATCTCCATACTGCTCTCCTGAGTGGTTGTACCAATTTGCAGTCCCACCAACAATGCATGAGTGTACTCTTTTCCTCACATCCTTACCAACATTTATTGTTACTAGTATTTTTGATAATTGCCATTCTGATTGGAATGAAATCTCAATGTAGCTCTAACTTGCTTTTCTCTAATTGCTAGAGATGTTGAACATTGTTTCATATATTTATTGACGATTTGTATTTTTCTTTGGAGATGTGCCTCTTTAGTTCCTTTGCCCATTTATTGACTGGGTTATTTGTTGGGTTTTTTATTTGGCATTAAGTTTTTTTAATTACTTTGAATATCCTGGAAGTTAAAACATTAACTGAGGTGCAGGTGGGAAAGATTTTTCTCCCATTCTGTAGGCTCTCTCTCTTCATACTCTTGATTGTTTTCTTTGCTGTAAAGAAGCTTTTTATTTTGATTTCATCCCACTTATTTTTTAATGGATTTTATTTTTTTAAATACATGACAGTGGAATGCATTACTATTCTTATTACACATATGTACCACAATTTTTCATATCTCTGTTTGTATATAAAGTATGTTGATTTTTGATGAAAAGCATAGTCAGAGGCATCATAATACCAGACCTAAAATCATATTACAGAGCTGTAGTAACAAACACAGCCTGGTATCGGCACTGAAACAGGAATGCAGGCCAATGGTACACAATAGAAGACACAGAGACAGATCCACATAAATACAGTGATCTCATACTAGACAAAGGTGCCAAAAATATACATTAGAGAAAAGATACCTTCTTCAACAAATGGTGCTGGGAAAACTGGAAATCCATATGTAGTAGAATGAAATTTAACCTCTTTCTCTCACCCTGCACAAAACTCAACTCAAAGTGGATCAAAGACCTGGGTATTAACTAGAAACTCTGTGCATACCAGAATAAAAGGTAGGGCCTCCTACACTCTGATATATCAGCTCAGGAACTGACTCCTTGCCAAGAAGGAAGTAAAGGTTAGTCTTAGTGGGTGCAGGAAGTAAAGGTTAGTCTTAGTGGGTGCAGGAAGTAAAGGTTAGTCTTAGTGGGTGCAGGAAGTAAAGGTTAGCCTTCATGGGCCAATCTTTAACCAATTTTTGTATTCTGTTCCTCTTCATTACTGTTGCAGATAAGTCCACTTCCTTCTTGACTCCGTCCATACTTGTCAAAGGAAGTCACCAGTAGTCCATACTCATCAACTCTCTGCCCCTTTCCAGAGACTTCTTTTATCACTACGAGTTTCCTGGGCAAATAGTGCTGTTTAAATAACAAAAACATGTTTGCTGAATGTTCTAACTTGGCCTAACATCTAAAGAGGTGCTAGGGAAAAAGTGGAGCGGAAGGCAGGCTGGTGTCCAGTAATGGGAGCGTCCTCGGTTCCAGACCCACACAGAGCCAGTGCCCTCACACATGTGCCTCTAATCCGCAGCACAGGAGGCAAGGGGAATGGGGTCACCCCCTTGGCTGAAATGCCAAAGAAGAGGACTGTGGTGGGAAATCTCTAAGTACCTTTACGGGCTCGTGTAACAATAAACAAGATCCAACAGGTGTCACACGGCTTGTGGTCGAGGGTGCGTTTTCCCCAACATTCAGTTACTTTTGTATTGGCGACCTTATTTTCACCGTAACTTCACATACTCATAGTACAATGTTAATTAGATTTATTTTAAAAGGATTTTCACCAGAATCACTCCGGGGTCTTGTTACCACACGAAGAGGGCATCCAACCCACTTCAGGACAGGTTAATGAGAAAGAATATCTCCCAGACAGCGAGACCACCTGTCAGAGAACAAGTCGGTGTTATATGAAAGAATCTCCGTCATCCCTGTCAGGAGGGTAGATTCAGCTCGCCTGCGTAGAGGATTTCAGAATTCCTACGGCCCAGATTCTAGCTCTCCTCCTTCCTTCCATTTCTAATGATGCTGTCCAGTCCCTGCCCCACTGTGGCAAATTAGGTTGTCGCAGGGTAGAAAAGACTGGCCTCTTTATTTTGTAGTTTGCTGGACCAAGAAAGAATGCATGGCCCTTCTTTTATATGTGAATCTAATTCACTCTCAAATAAGTAACTCTTCCTTTGTAAAGTAAAACTCTGGAAAACAGGAACGTCCAAGGAATACAAGTAACATTTGGGACCTGTCCTCTGAGCTAATTACTTCTGCACACTGTGGAGCCCACAGGGTCTGCGGAAGGACTTGTCCTAAGGACATGCCCGCATGTCCTAAGGATGGCGGGCAGCAGAGGGTAAAAGCAGAAGACAAACCTGCTCTCCTTCAGCCCTTGCCCCTTGTCCACGTATGCTTTCCAGAACATTCCAGGCAGCCCCCAGCATTTGCATCAGACATTCTCCTACCTGGAATGCTCTTCCCTCCGATGTCTTAGTAGCTAACCCTTCACTTTCTTCAAGTCTTCCTCATCTCAAAGAGGACCTACAACCACTACCCTCACCTTCGTGGTGCTCCTAATTGCGTATACTATTCCTTTTCCATCACGTTTAATGCATAATCTACATGATCTTCATGTTTACGGATTACTTATTTCCATCCTCCCCTCTAGAATGTGGGCTTCATAAGGTCATAGACCTTTGTGGTTGTTCACTGACACACCTCAAGAGTCTAGAATACCCTGATACACTGCAGGCCTTCCGTTGTCAATTAAACAAATAGAAAGAGTTCCTTTTCTATCAAGCCAGAAAATTCTCAGAATTTTCCATTGTCACCTGTAATCCCTGGTAAAGACAAGGCTAGGGAGGGCCTCCCTGCTGAGCGCACACTCCAGGAGGGAGGTTCCGGGACATGTCATTACCTGACACTCTTTGGCTTGTCATCCTAGATGACTTGCATTTAGCTTGAGAAATAATTGACCCTGCTCCACCTTGAGCTGTCCACCTCTCACCACAGGGGCTACTGCAGTCCCCCCAGGGCTGAGCCTGAATTCTGAGAGTCAGTCTATTTTGGAGTGACCAAATAGTGTTTGGAAGGTAAAAGCAGATGAACGTTTGCTGTTTCTGGGCTTTTTCTCATGTGGGAGGGAGGAGATATAGATATTACATGATATGTGTATGGGAAAGTGCTGGGAATGAAGTCTACCAAAGTATACTATGTCTATGTGAGAGTATACCACGATACATCACATATCAATTGTGCATAATGCAAATCCAGTGTGTTTCCCAAAGCTGGAAGAGCTATATATCAGATTGTATAAAATATGAACAAATATACACATATCTGATTTTATAGGTATAATGTATATGATATATATGATTTTACATATGATTATAATGCACTAATTAGAATAACAATGACAGAGAGAATGTCAAATAATAATGAGTAGAGCAAGCCAATCAGGACAAGGAAGTTACTGAGAGTGAAACTGATCAAATTTTGCAGTGTGCATGTAGGAATATGGCATAATGAATCCCACACCTACGTATAGTCATAATGCACCAGTAAAAAACAATGAAATAAATTACAGGCTATGATTTTGCTGTATTTTACAGGAGATTATTTTGAAATCCTCATGGAATAAAAAGTTAGATGACATTAAAATGAAAAAGAATGAGAACAAGACAGTCTCCGTTTGAGAAAGAAATCCCCCTTATAGATTCCAAAGAAGAGTGAACTAAATGTGGATATTGTCGGGGAGAAGCTCTTCCCTCATTGGCAGAGGCTGCTTCGTTAAAATCAACTTCACAGTAGAAAAGGAAAAGAAAGAATTCTTGTGATCACAATTTCACAAATCTGGACTTCCTTCCTTAATTTATTTTTCCCTTCGTGCTCTAAGGTTTTTTTGCTACATAAGAAAATATGCATTTTATTTGGGTATTAGGAAGGGAGTGTCTTCATAGGAAAACACAAATTCTGGCAAGAAAATGGGAAGGGAGGGAAAACAACCCCCTAGTCTCAATGATGGTTTTAGGTGTGAGAAAACCATCCTCCTGCGTTGGACAAGCGTTGCCCTGGCTTATCAGATGAGCGTTTCCGTCTCTCCCTGCAGGAGAGAGCTTATTAACACAGCCACCTCTTTCTCCCAGCCGTTGCTGAGTACCAGGAGAGATGCTCTGCTCTCAGTAGCCTTGCCTGCCACCTCCTGGAACCTTGCTGTGTATCCCGTGGCAGGTCCTTCCCACTGGCTGGACACACACTCTCCCAGGGCTCAGCACCCTGCACGGTTCCCACCACCACTGTGTTGCTGTCTCCCCCACATCACCCTCCACAGTGACTCGTCGTCTGCCCAGGTGTTTTCCTCTGAAGACGCTTCTGTCTGATCAACAGCAGCAGCAGTGTGTTTTCCACATCTAGAGGAGCCTTAGAAGCTGGTAGGGCCAAAGCCCCACAGATGGAGGCAAACGGACCTTCCATTTCGAGGCGCTCCATCAAATGCTCTTGAAAGCCTGCCAGAGTGAGAGGATGTCCTATCTTCTCCAGGCTTCAGACCCTGATTTCCCTGAGATGAAATTTCACAAAGAAGGCTTCTTTCTCGAACTTACTGCCATGCAACATTCCAAGAGTGAGCTGAGAGAAGACCAAACCATCAGCCATGCCAACCTTTTTTAGCATCTCAGAAGAAGAACTTTTGATCACTTCCAAATTTACAGTGATTCATTTGACTTTCTATGCTCTGGGCATTGATTTCTGCCCTCAAGATAATATTGTTGATATGTAATTTTCTTGTTTCATAATTGTCTTAACCTGGCTTCTTTAATAACTTGTGCCTGACATTTAACTTCCTGAGCAGGGAGTTCATATGGGCAGTGAACCGCAGGGAAGAGAAGTCATTACAAAGGGAAAATGAGCAGGAAGGAATGACCATTCAAGGAGACATTCTTTTGCTCATCACCAAGAACAATGGATGGCTGAGTCCATGGGACTTTTTAAGGATCATTAGGAAATGGTCTTGAAACTGTTTGCCCTGGAATGAAGGTAGGTATTTATCCATAGATGCCTCTCACTCCCCACCCCCCCCCCCCCCCGCATTACCATCATTTGTCAAGTCTGGGCCCACATGCAGTGACTCTCTCACACTTCTGGGTTGGACACACAAGAGCATGCTGTGTTTCACGGTGCCCTGCACTTGCAGTATCATAGAAGCCCTGGATCAGGAAGGGAGAGGCACTCAGCATGGTCCTGCAGGTCCCTGTACAAAACCCATCCAAGCCCACATGGGAAGGACCACATCATAGTGTGTGGATAAAAGACAGGACACAGAGAATCTGAGGATGTCCAAGAAGTATCAAGGACAGTTATCCAGCAAGTCCAAGAAACATTTAGGTGAGCGGGGCCATGTAACACCCAGGGCTGAAGAGTGCTTTGGATTCTCCAAAGATGGGCCTGATTTCAGGGCGGGTATTGCAGGTGGACCTAGATCAATGGCCTCAGTTTTATCCTATCTCAAGCAAAATCAGCGTTGGTTTGAGGGCTCAGGGCATCCCAGCTCCTGTTGCTGCATTGCACCTGGAGAAGGGATCCCCACGAGAGGCAGGGTCTTCAGGGCCTGCTGTCACATGAGATAGAACCAGTGGCTGGATTAGAAAGACCAGGGTGCTTTGGAGCTGAGAGTCCGTCTGTCCTGCCCTCTTTTCACTGCCGGCTCTCCCCGACCCTGGTGGAAGCCCCTCTGCTCTTCTACTGTCTTTTGAGTCTCTTTGGGGAGAGAAACCTCAACAGAGCCAAAATAATCATTTTAACTTTTCCTTTCCCTCCCAGGCTTGAGTAATCTAAGTGATGAATAAACAGTCACCACTCTTTCCACTTGGGGCAGCCCAAGCCACCGTGCTGATGGCCTCCAAGAAACATATGATTATTTCCACATTAAGCCACTCAACTAGCCTCGCCCTTGTTAAGAATTAGCATCTTCCAGAGGACAGGACTGTTTCCTCCTCCAACATCCCCAGAGCCCTTTTCTTCACATTCTTTCAGCCGATGCCACCCACCCTCCCTATAAACCCCAGATCTGAGTACAAAGGTTACTGTCAAGGTTAAAGTTCAGGTGACTGACAGCAAATGCCCAGGAAAAAAAAAAAAAAACAGGTCACATTGGTAGTTTCATCACAAAAGCTGAGCCAACAGGTGGATGCAGCAACTGGGTGAATCATGCCTGACAGGTAAGAGAGGAAGACAGGGCAGCCCCAAAGATCCCATTTCCTTGAGGCAGGGCACGTTCCCTGCATAAAAAGCCAGTTGGTGGAGGGCACCGCCTCAGATCCTGCTGACCATACTGCCTGTTCTTCTCTGCACACCCCAGGTGAGTCTCTTGGAATTTTTGATCATTCTCTCTAGGCATTTGATTTGATTGAACTACGTTGACATTTCTGATGTCTTCTCTCTGCCCTCTACTGAAAGCTGATCATGGTCATGCAGTCTGTCCAGCTGAATTACAGACTCCAGCCAGAGCTTTGTTTTAAAAGTGATCATGATTTGGACTTGAAGGGACCTTAGTGTCATTGGTTCTGCCCCATCTGATCTCCATGTGTTAGTAAGAAGGGGATTAACAGGTCCAAGGACCGAGTAGAGTAGCACATTAAAAACTGGAACCGGGTCTACAGCACCTTGGTTGGCATAATTCTTTCTTTAGTCATCATTTTAATACCTCGGATCTTTATTCTCTCAATAAATATTTTCATTATCAGAATTGCATTTTACTCATTTAAAAATGTTGTTATAACAGTTGATTTTTAAAATTCAGCTTTAACAGTGTATAAATTACATAAAATATGAATTCACCAATTTTAAATGTGTAATTCAAGCTCTTTCCCAAAGTGATTGCATCATTTTACCTTCTCACCAGCAATGTATGAAAATTTAATTCCTCCACAGTCTTGTTATCATATGGTGTTAGTAACCAAAATTAAAATATCAACAAATATTTTTAAAAACTTATTATATTTGGCATTTAGGCTGCTAAAAAATAATTGAGGCAACAGGGAATTCACTTCATAAACTACATTTTATTCAGGAGAATAAGAACTAAAGCCCAAGCAGGAAGTTATCAGTGTCTGTTGATGAGGGCCAAGTGCTATAACAGTTGGAGGAAATAGAAATTTCTGGAGGGCTTGCTCTAGAAAATTCCCCAGAAGTCCATCGGAGGTGATGTGCAGTGGTGGTGTAGTATTTGAAAGCACTTGAGGCAGAAGTGCCTGGGAGCCAAGAGACAAGTGTGATCATGTGGCGTTCAGGAGAGGTCAGAGTGGCCCTAAAGGTGGCGAGCCATTCTAATTATGAGTAGGTGGGTTGGCTTTGTCTCTCTCTGACAACGTCACATTTCTGAGTCTCACTCTGCCGGCGGAGCCTCTGCTGAGCTGGGCTGTGCGGCTAATGAGCTTTAAGGTGTGCAGCGGGAAAGCCCAGCTCAGAGCTTTTGAGTCCCTCCTCCAAAGACTCAGAAACCACCCAAGTATTCTTTGTTGGGCAAAGAGAGAAAGCAGAACCTGTGCTTCTTAAGGGATGGTTTCTGAGTTATTTCCTGCTCTCATCTTCTGTTCTGTCTCCAGGCCCAGCCGTCACTGAAGCATGAGTTCCCAGCAGCAGAAGCAGCCCTGCGCCCCACCCCCTCAGCTGCACCAGCACCAGATGAAGCAGCCTTGCCAGCCTCCACCCCAGGAACCATGTGTCACCAAAACCAAGGAGCCCTGCCACCCCAAGGCGCCTGAGCCCTGCCACCCCAAGGCGCCTGAGCCCTGCCACCCCAAGGCGCCTGAGCCCTGCCACCCCAAGGCTCCTGAGCCATGTCACCCCAAGGTGCCAGAGCCCTGCCCCTCAACGGTCACTCCAGTGCCAGCTCAACTGAAGACAAAGCAGAAGTAACATGGTCACAGGCACGCCTCTGAGGAGCCCACCACCGGATGCTGAACCCCTTTCCCATCCTGGCTTTCAAGTTCCGCCCAGCGTATACGACGCGCTGTATCACCTAAGTCACAGTCCCTCTCTTATTTGCAACCCAAAGCATGGGCTAGGAAGCTTTCCTTCCTAAACTTCGGGGCATCTAAGCCTCTGAATTAGGCAGGGGGTGGGGGAGCTTGGCACCTGAGCTGGGTTTAGCGGCTCAGAATTTGTCTGAAGAGGGACTTAAGGGGAAAACAGGTGAACCAGTTCTGTCATTGTCCCCATTAAAGTCCCTTCATCCCTCTCCTGACTGTGTGCGTCATTGTCTGACTGCTCTTCTTTCCTTTTCCTCATGAAGTGGGAGCTGTGTATGGAAGCAGGAGGGGAGAGCGGGGCTTTGTTCAGAAGGCATCAATCCTGACGCTGGGCGCTGGGCGTGTGGGAGGTCCTCACCACTGAGCCTGAGGGAGGAACATTGTCCCATGCCACACAAAGGCTGCTGCTTTGGGCTCTCCCCCTGCTGCTCAGTGAGTCACACTGGAGTTCAGTTAGTACTTGTCCCAGCTGAGCCAGGGGTGCCTGTGCGCCAGGTGACAGGCACTCTCACCCCGAGTGCCCTACCTCCAAATCTGACTTCTTCAAACAACTCCTATTTATTTCAAGGAACTTGGTGGCTGTGTATGAGTCTGCTCCTCCTCGTTTATTTCTTCTGGGGAACCCAAAATTCCACTCTTGTTATCTCAGTCCATCCTCTCTGTTCTCTGAGTGCCCCTTCTGTGCCAGAAAGGGGATAAGGAGAACCCATGGTACCTTCCAGGGACACTACCGTCTCCTAGGGACATACTTCACTCCCCGCCGCCACCCCTCATTCAAACACCCACACAACCAGACCTGGCCTCCTCACAGAGCAACACGCAAAAGCTGGTCCACTGGAATCCCAAGGCAGAGACCTTTTGTACACATATTGTAGTGAAAACCACAGGAAATGGAGATTGTTAAGCCCACCCACATCTTCCTAGAGTATAAGGAGACAGGAAATGAAACAAAACAGACACTAACAGGGCATCAATATGTGTGTATATACTGGCATAAGATTGACACTTTTTTAATTTTTATTTTTAATTGATGCATAATAATTGTACATATTTATGGTATACAGTATGAGATGATTCAATGCATATGTGCAATATATAATGATCAAGTCAGGGTGATTAGAATTTCAACTTATGTTTTTTTTCATATTTGGGGACTTTGAACTCTCTCTTGCAGTTTATCCTAAAATATATAATTTCTAATGTAAACTATAGTCATCCTACTCTGTTATAGAACATTGGAACTTATGTTACTGGGGACAAAGCACATTGCCCCGTGGTGCTATAAAAAGAAACATATTTTCCCTAGATTGGAAAATTATCAGCATTTGGTAAAACTCAAGCCATGGAGATTCTTTTTCCCTGATTACATTCTTTAAAATTATACTGTTTGAAAAACATTTACTTAGAAGTCTTTTTACCCTATGTCTTCTTGCTTAAGTGATAAATGAGATTTACCATCACATCCAAGTGAGCATCTTCTAGTACCACAACCAATTAACCAAAAAAGCAAATAGTAGAAGGTCTGTTCTACAAAATGAAATTGACCAAGTCACACTACACACATGTATGAATATATCACAGCAAACTCCACCATTTTCTATATCTGTAAAGCATATCTATAAAGTACATCTATAAAGCACCAATTTAAAAAGCAGTGAATTGAAGGAAGACCAGTAGAGTAAAGGAAGAGGAACAGAGAGAGAGAGAAGGGGGAACAGAGAGGAAATACTGGGGGCTGAAATGAGCAAATTATACTCTTTGTGTGTTTGATTATGTCAGAACGAACCCCACTATTATGTATAACCATACATACTAATAAAAACATTTAACAATGTCTTCTGATTAAGCTATTTGTATTAGCCTAGGGTAGCTGCAGTAACAAACGGTCCCTGTTGCTGTTGCTCAGTTCAGTAGAAGTTGTTTATTCCTGGTGTCCAGGGTGGATTGGCAAGGTCTTTGCTCCAAACAATCATGAAGGGACCCAGGTTCCTTTCCTCATATGCTCTTGCAACTTCTGAATGCCTTATTTTCCTCTGAATTCAGGCACAAGAATAGGGAAATATACTAAATATGGAGAATGCATCCCTGCATTTATCCACTTGGAATCAAAAATGATATATGTCCTTTCTGTTCATAATGGCTTGGGTAGAACCTGGTCACACTGGCCCTATCTACCTTATCAAGTCCAGAAATACAGGTTACTGGTGTTCCCAAAGAGAAGAGGAAAACGTAAATGTCAGTGAGCCCGATAAGCTTCTGCCATAGTTCACACTTCTGGTCCTCAAATGTCTATTGACTCCTCTTGTCTCATAAGCAGAACACAATTCCCCAAGGGGGTGGCGGGGTGGGAACCAGATTCCAGCTAGACCAAAACATAAGGTCTCAGGGTGACGTGGAATTCCCTTCATCATGCCTTCCTAGAACAACTGAAGGCTCAGCAAACTACAAAACAAACAGGTGAAACAATTCTTCCTGTTGCCCAGTGCCGCAGTCTGGCTGGGCACAAAAACAAACCGGGAGGTCACAAGCCACTTGTAGGTTCAAACAGGAACGACTTTATTTATTTATTTATTTTAGGTTCAAACAGGAACTACTTTTATTGCCAGAACCCCATGGGAACACCACCGGAACTCAACCAAAACTCCACAAGAACCAACGGGAACTCCGCAAGAACTCAAAAGTAGCGGGCACCCGAGGTAGCAGGAGCCGCCTTATTGCCCGACAGCAGAGGTTTATATACACAACTGAATACACAGCTTGTTTCAATTTAGCATCATCCAGTTACAGCAATCAGTCATTATCTTAATAATTATACGCAGCTTAACTTAATTATCATCATCTTAATGGCTCGCTGGCGTTACTTCTCAACCACTCCTGGCAAAATGCCAGGCGCCATCTTGACTTGGTTGTGGCTCTCAACAACCCAGCATCCAACAGTGGTGTGGGCATGGACAATCTGACCAGAAACTACCACGTGCAAAGGAAAGTAAGAGGAGACAAATGGCAGTCACCGGACTTCTGTGTTCTGAAATCCACCTGGGCAGGCACAGGGAGGCCACCTTGTCCCCCAACACCAGCATTCCTGTGGTGGTTCCTTGTTAAGGTCTTGTTCTGCCTTTACCTGTCATCCCGGGACTATCGACTGGGCGCTCCTTGGTCAGTTCACCTGTGTGCTCACTTTACCTGTGGTCTTAAGGCTCTTGAGAACATGTTTCTGTTTGTGTGTGTGTTGGAGGATTGTTCTGTTTTGTTTGTTCTTTTGAGAATCCAGCCTCTGATTATTATGGGGATATCATTCCTCCAAAACTTAATAAACTTCTTCTAAACCAATAAACTGAGATGGTTTCTTCCAGTCAGTTCTATATGCCAGTAATTATATACCCAAATTTCTTTCCCAGACAAAATTCTTATGTTGTTTGGCTTACTTATGTTATTTCTTGTTTATTTGCTTTCTTTTCGTCACATCTTTCTTTCTCCACCACAGCTTCTTTGACACTATTTGGAAAAAATAAATTCATATAGGAAGGCATTAAACCTGAGTTTCCATGGCTTTTTGTTTCTCAAAATCATTCTGATTTTATCTCTTTCTATCCGGGGTCTAGGAGTAGTCATCTTTCTTAACACTGCAGATTTCTGGTTTTTCTCATTTCCTTTCATTTCTGCTTCCAAAGAGTCGATTTTTCTTTCTTTTTTACAAAATAGCTTTGCTGTGGATGGGGGTACATGCCTGTAATCCCAGCAGCTCTGGAGGCTGAGGCAAGAAGATTGCAAGTTCAAAGCCAGCCTCAGCCACTTAGCAGGGTCCTAAGCAACTTGGCAAGATCCTGTCTCTAAATAAAAATAAAAAGCAGGACTGGGGATGTGGCCCAGTGGTTAAGGACCCCTGGGTTTAATCCCCAGTTCTAAAAATAAAAAGCCATAATTCACACAATTATAAAAGTCATCCTTTTAAACTGAACATTCAGTAGTTTCTAGTTGATTCACAATATTGGACAATCATCACTAATATCTAATTCCAGAATACATTCATCCAAAAAGAAACTCTATATCCATGAAACTATATATCTTCTCTATCCTCTGCCCCTATACATTTGATTTTTATAGACATTTCAACTAACTGGTATCATACAATACGTGGCTTTTTGTGTCTGGCTTCTTTAACTTAGAATAATATTATAAAGATTGATCCATGTTGTAGCCATATCAGGATTTCATCTCTCTATTGATAAATAATATTCCAGTGCACACCTATGCCACATTTTATCTACTAACCAGCTGATATGCATTTGGGTTGTTTTCTTTTTTGTGTGGCTGGTATGAATTGTGATATAAATAATGCTGATATTAACTTTTGTGTGTAAGTTTTTTCAAAAATATATGCTGTCAATTCCCTTGGGCATATTCCTACGTGTAAAATTTCTGCATGACATGGTAATTCTTTGTTTCACTTTTGAGGAACTGCCAAAATGGTTTTCAAAGTGGCTGCACCATTTTCAACCACACTGCAGTGTTTAAGGATGCCAATTTCCCCACAATCTTGATGAGGCCAATTATTAGCTGGGGGGCAGGCACTGGAACTTAGAGGCATTTTATCCCTGAGCTACATCCCTTTTTCTTTCCTTCTTTTTTTTTTCTAATTTTGAGACAAGTTTGCCTTAGTTTCCCGAGGCTAGCCTCGAACTTGGGATCCTCCTGCCTCAGCACCCTGGGTGCGAGACCTGTTATTGTCTTTTATTATAGCTAACCTGGTGAATGTGAAGTAATACCTTATTATGGTTTTACATTTCCATTTATTTGATGATTAAAGATGGTAACTATCTTTTCATGGGCTTATTGTCCATTTGCCTGGCTTCTTCAGAGAAATAGCTATTGAAATTCTTTGCTTTTTGTAATTGTAATTGGGTTTTCACTTTTTACTGTGGAGTTAGATGTCTTTTATATACTCTGGATAACAGTCATTAGTCCAATGTATAAGCTAGAAATATTTTCCCATCTCTCTGTGTTACCTTTCACTCTCTTGATGGTATCCTTTGAGGCACAAAAGGGTTTTTTATTCTTTTTAGTTATATATGACAGTGGAATTATTACAACATATTATACATACATGGAGTGCAACTTCCCATTCTTCTGGTTATACATGATGTGGGATTACATTTGTTATATATTCATATATAAACATAGGAAAGTAATGTCCAATTCATTCTACTGTCTTTCCCATTCCCGCCCCTTCATTTCCCTTTGTCTAATCCAAACTACTCTATTCTTCCCCACCCACCCCACTTATTGTTTGTTAGCATCCCCATATCAGAAAGAACATTCAGCCTTTGTTTTTGGGGGGATTGGCTTATTTCACTTAGCATGATAGTCTCCAGTTCCATCCATTTTGCAGGCAAATGCCATAATTTCATTTCTCTTTATGGCCGAGTAATATTCCATTGTGTATATATACCACATTTTCTTTATCCATTCACCTGTTGAAGGGCACCTAGGCTGGTTCCATAGTTTAGCTTTTGTGAATTGAGCTGCTATAAACATTGATGTGGCAGTGTCACTGTAGTATGCTGACTTTCAATCTTTTGGGTATATACTGAGGAGTGGGGCAGCTGGGTCAAGTGGTGGTTCCATTCCAAGTTTTCTGAGGAATCTCCATACTGCTTTCCAGAGTGGTTGCACCAATTTGCAGTCCCACCAGAAATGTATGAGTGAACATTTTTCCTCACATCCTCACCATCAACATTTATTGTTGTTTGTATTGTTGATAATTGCCATTCTGACTGGAGTGAGATGAAATTTCAGTGTAGCTTTAATTTTCATTTCTCTAACTGCTAGAGATATTGAACATTCTTTCATATTTTTGTTGGCCAATTGTATTTCTTCGTCTGTGAAGTTTCTGTTTAATTCCTTTGCCCATTTATTTATTGGGTTATTTGGGGGGTATTGGTGTTACTTTTTTTTTAGTTCTTTGTATATTATATCCCATCTTTATCCCATTTTCTTCACATTCTTGATTGTTCACGGACATTTTTAATTTTGATAGTTTGTTATTTTTCTACTTTTGTTTCTTGAGCTTTCAATGTCATAACTAAGAAATCATTTCCTAACTCAAGGTCATAAAGATTTACACCTACATTGTTTAAAGAGTTTTTATATTTTTCACACCTATGTTTAGGTCTGTGGTCCATTTTGAATGAACTTTTGTATACAGTAGACATAGTGGTCCAATTTCATTTTGTTGCAGTGAATATCTAATTGTTCTAGCACCATCTGCTGAAAAGACTACTTTTCCCACTTAGTAGTTCTGGCATTCTTGTTGGAAATCAGTTGACCACTGACGTTGGGGATTGGTTTCTGGACTTCTCTTTTTCCTAGATTCACATTCCCTTGACTACTGTAGGTTGGTAGAGGGTTTCAAAATTGGAAGGTATGAATCTTCTATTCAGGGGTGTGTTTTCAAGACTGTTTTGCTACTGAGTTCCTTGCATTTCCACTTGAAATTTAGGACCAGCTTGTCAATGCCCATAAAAGAAAAAAAGGTACCTGGGATGTTGATGATAATTACATTAAGTCTATAGATCCATTTGGAGATTATTGCCATCTTAACAATATTAAGTCTTCCAATCCATGAACGCAAGATCTCTTTTCATTTATTGATGTCTTCTTTAACTCCTTTCAATATACATTTTAGTTTTTAGTGTACGAGTCTTAAGCTTCTCCTGTTAGTTTTATTCATATGTGTGTTATTATTTTGGTATCATTATAAAAGTATCACTATATATTACACTATTACTTTTATTTTCAAATTATTTATTACTTCTGTATAGAAATACAATTGATTTTACACATTCATCTTGTTTTCTGTGGTCTTGGTGAATGCATTTATTAGTTCTAATAGTGTGTATGTGTGTGTTTGTGTGTGTTCCTTGAGATTTTCTATATTCAAGATCATTCCACCTGTGAACAATGAGAGTATTATATTTTCTTTACAATTTGGATGCCTCTTATTATTTTTTTTCTTGCTGAATTGTCCCAGCTAGCACCTCTAGTCTAACATTCAAAAAAAAGTGATACGAATACACATCTTTGTTTTATTACTTATTCTATTGGGAAACAAACCAGTCTCTCATTATCAAGGATAAATTTGGCTTGGGCGTTTCATATATGGCCTTTATCAATTTGAGAAAGTTTTTTCTATTCCAGGTTGTTGAGTGTTTTTAATCTTCTTTATGTTAAATGAATTTGGTTAACTAGCATTTTGTTTGGGAGATTTTTCAACTACACTCTTAAGAGACACCGATGTGTAGTTATATTGCAATGTCATTGTCTGGTCTTGGAATGAGGGTAATATTGGTCACATGGAATGAGTTAGTAAAACTTTCCCTTCTATTTTTCAAATTATTTTTAATTATAATAAGATAAATATAGCATGGAATTTATCTTTTTAGCTATAT
Organism: Marmota flaviventris; assembly: GCF_047511675.1. Classification (NCBI taxonomy): domain Eukaryota; kingdom Metazoa; phylum Chordata; class Mammalia; order Rodentia; family Sciuridae; genus Marmota; species Marmota flaviventris. The sequence goes on along the minus strand of NC_092507.1, from coordinate 120,840,629 downwards.
CCACACGTAAAGATCAGTGGTAATTAGCCCTCTTTTACCGTGTTAAGAAAATTTGTGAATATTGATGTTAACTGTTCTTAAAATATTTGGTAGAATTTCACAGTAAAGTCACTGAGACTGGCCTTTTCTTCATGGTAATGTTTTTGTATTATTAATGTAATCTTTTTACTTGCTATAGATATTCAGGTTTTCTGTTTCTTTATAAGTCAATATTAATAGTTTGTGTCTCTCTGGTAATTTATCCATTTCATCTATACTATCTAATTTCTTGGTGCTCATAGTTGGTATTCAAATAATTTTGTCGGTATCCTTTTTATTTCTGTAAGGTCAGTAGAGATCCTGACTCAGGGCTGGTTTTGATAATCTGAGTCTTCTCTCTTTTTTCTTGATCTCTAGCTACAGGGCTGAAATTTTTGTTGATCTTTTCAGTTATTTTTCATTTCCTTGATTTCCCATTTTTATTTTATCCATTACTTCATTCATTTCCACTCTAGTCTTTATTATTTCCATAAAATTCTCCTTGCTTTGAGTTTAATTTGTTCTTCTGCATCTTAAAAGTTCTATGACATTATTGATTTGATGTGTTCTTTTTCAATGTAGACATTTACAATCATAAATAAGATTTCTCCCAGGCCTGCTTTATCTATACCCATAAGTTTTTACCTGGTGCATTACAATCATACATGATAGGGGGATTCACTGAGACATTCATACACACACATAACATAATTGGTCAATTTCATTCCCCAGTACCTCCCCTTTTTTGCCCCTCTCCTCCTCTCCCCTCTCCCCCACCCCCACTTCCTTCCTTTTTAGGGCCTGTAAACAAGTCTGGATGGCGCCTGGCATTTTGCCAGAGGGAGTGGTTTGAGAAGTAACACCAGCGAGCCATTAAGTGTGGAGATTCCTTATTGGTTGACTGCTGTATCTAGTTTATGTTAATTAAGATAAGCTGTGTGGAATGTATATATACCCCTCCCGTCCTACAATAAACGGCTCCCACTCCTGCTGTATCAATGTACACAAGTTGCTCGTCACCCCCCGGTTATTTTGCTGCAGCCGGACTGCAGCACTTCCTCTACTTTATGGATCTCCCTTCTATTTTTATTAAATCGTTTTATATATTTTTTCCTAACTTCCACATATGGGAGAAAATGTACAACCCTTAACTTTCCGAGTCTGGCTTATTTTGCTGAACATGATGCTCTCCACTTCACTTCCCTCCAAATGACATAAGCTCATTCTTCATGGAGGAATAAAACTCCATTGTGTATGCATACCACATTTTCTTTATCCATTCATCTGTTGATGGGCACCGAGGCTGGTTCCATAACTTGGCTGTTATGAATGACGCTGCTATACACACAGGTGTACATGTTTCACTACACTATGCTGACTTTAATTCTTTTAGAAAATACCCAGAAGTTATATAGCTGGACCATATTATATCCCATAAATATTAACATATGCTTTCATTTTTATTCCTTTCAAAGAATTTTCTAATTTCCTTTGTGTTCTCTTCCTTGACTCATTCATTATTTAGGAATATATTTAATTTTCACGATTTGTGGATTTGCCAAAATTTTTCTCCTATTAATTTCTAATTTTATCCCATTGTGGTAACTTAGGGAGCATACCTTGTTTGATTTAAGTTCTTTCAGATTTACACACAGTCTCCAACTTATGATAGTTCAGCTGGCCATTTTTAAAATTTACATTGATATGTAAGCAATGGTCTTTATTTTGGGCAAGAAAACAAGTTTTTGTTTTTTTTTTTAAGGATAAAACAAAGAGTGAGAAACTCCCCAGGAGAGGAGGGGGTCCAGAGCTGGTGCCCAAGGGAGTGGGGGCGTCTCACCCCTTTATAGATTTCAGGTTTCTTTTCATCTCATGCTCCCTCCTCCCGTCCTGCCTACATGACCAAAAAAGGTGGGAAAGGAGCCACTCAGGGGGAACTCAGTAACAACTCTTTGTTGGAAAGAACAATTCCTCGAGGCAGGAAACCTTGGCAACAGGTTTCAAGATGGAGGAAGTGTTTGTGGAGGGATTCGCATTTTATTTCATTTTGAATTAGCCCCCGTCTTCCTGACCCAGTCATTCTTTCTCTACACTGTCTGTCCTTTGCCTGGGTTCATTTCCCCCTCAGATTAAGGGAACCCTTATTGTTGTAAAGGAAAATAGGTGATGACTGCTCTGGTGGCTCGAGGCCGAGAGGGAGTGAGTTGGGGCAAACAGTTTGGGTTGACCTCTTAGGGATGTTTGGGTCAGTAGAGGTATAAAGTCATCTGAGAGGTGAAGTTTCTATGAGAGAAACAAAAAGACGTGAGTACTGGAACGAGATTAATACAAAATAAACGTCATAGCATCTGGTACCTGTCGATGAAGATCATGATGATGGTAGAAACCAGTAGTTTTTCATCGAGAGCTGCAAGAGCTAAGATCATGTCTCCATAACAAGGCCAGCGAGGGCATGGCCTCTCTTTGGGAATGTAAATCTTTAAGGTTATCAGTTATATTATCAGAGTTTTCAGGAATATAAACACAACACTTTGTTTTTATAATGTCACAGATGTCCCCTTAAGATGTAGTTCTCTAATGACTTCTGATTTTTTAAAATATCTTTTCATTGGCATAAACTCTGTGTCTGGTAGAGATCCCTTTATCTCAGTCACAAAGAAATAGGGACAAATAATCATACAAATAAACAGAGATTAAGTCTGCCTGTGTAGGAAGTTAGGAAGAGTTGTAGCCCTTAAATTGATCAAAAAAGCTCTGACTCTCATGGTCTCTTTGGATAGTTAGCAGGTACTCCTGTCTTATAGCCTGCAGCTTTATTTACTCTTGGTGGGGCTGACACAAGTGTACATCTAAGTTATGATAAAAGAACTCTTGTCTTTTCTTTTAAATGCCCAGGTGTGGCTGTGCTTTGGTTGTAACTTGTTTTGTTAGGTATTTAAGATCAAGATGGTCAGATTGACCTTGTTCCTAGCTATTGTTAAGAGTGGGTCACTTTGGGAAACTTGTGAACAGCCTCTTACTTTCTCTTCTGCCAGGATAGGTGAGCACCTTGTTGACCATGTGCCTTTCCTTGGATGCATCAGGGACATTTTTTCCTCCAGTGACCCTCCTCTTTGCAGCATGTGCACTGGTCAGCGTCCTGTTCTCCAGGGTCCTACTGATTGGGAGTCATGTGGCCCAGAGTTATAAAGCCCGAAGCGGGGTCCTCTCATTCTCTGGGTTTGAGCTGACTCAGAGGGCAAGAGCCAAATATTGGCTATTTTTTCCTGGCCCTTTTACTTCCTTAAACTTTAGTTTCTTTAAAAGTTTTTTGAGTTTTTGCCAGGCACAGTAGTACACGCCTATAATCTAGTAGCTTGGGAGGCTTAGGCAGAAGGATCCTAGGTGGTAAGCAACTCAGTGAGACCCTGTCTCTAAATAAAATACAAAACAAAAAAGGGTGGCCCGGGTTGTGGCTCAGTGGTAGAGTGCTTGCCTAGCATGCGTGAGGCACTGGATTCAATCCCAGCACCACATAAAAATAAATAAAATAAAGGTATTATATCCATCTACAACTAAATATATAGTTGTAGGGGGTGGGAGGCTGGGGCTGGGGAGGTGGCTCATTAGTTGAATGCCCCTGAGCTCAATCCCCAGTATACCCCCCAAAATCTTGATTTTAAACATCTAGCAAGCCAGTTTCACCAGTCTTAAAGTATGAGTCCTGGGTTTTAACATTAACATCTATAACTTTATGCTTATTTATCCCTTTTATTTAATTTGGGTCAGTATTAGTTCTGGAAGTCACCCTTACATCTTGTCTGTCCTATAGGTGATGGCCTATTATCTCAAATTAACTCAAGCTGTTATATTAGAATTTGTACCTTTTGCAAGGCATTAACAGATAATAGTTATAAAATTTACAAGGAAAATATAAAATGAAACTAAGAAGAGTAAAAATATGTTGAATTTGTATAATAGCTATGAATAAAGAAACACGATTTTTATAATCTCAAATCTATATTTCAACATTTAGTTTGAAGAGCACCAACTTGGTAAAATATTCTTCTAAACCTTATATTTTAAAGATTCGTATACTTGGAAGATATGAATACATCTAGTATACAAAGAAGCCAGTAACAGCACCACCATTACACTTATGTTCTTATGTTAACCAAGTTTAGCTTTTAAAGAAAAATTCAGAATCTGTGTTGTAGTATAGTGTAATACTCTAAAGCAACAGTTGTTGTTTAGCCAGAGTTTTACAAACCCTAGTTCCTTTAAGCCTAGTTTCCCTAAATAACAAGACTTAACAGACATAAGAGATTATCTCCATAGATAAGAGCAGATTAATGTTTTAAGAAATCTTTGTTACTTCAACACATAGAGGATTAAACTTTGGTTTGTATCAGTACATTCATATTTGACCTTAGGGGCTGAGGATGTGGCTCAAGCGGTAGCGCACTCGCCTGGCATGCGTGCGGCCCGGGTTCGATCCTCAGCACCACATACAAACAAAGATGTTGTGTCCGCCGAAAACTAAAAAATAAATATTAAAAAATTCTCTCTCTCTCTCTCTCTCTTTCTCTCTTAAAAAAAAATTATTAAAAAAAAATGTTGACCTTAGGAAAAAAGCCTTAAAGAACCTAAACTGATTGTGCTAATTACATATTACCAATTTAATTACACACAGAATTTTTGAAATTTACCATCCACAAACCATTTGCAACTTTGACATTCGACAACTTTTTACTTTGTCATACAAAGTCTTTCTCATCCAGAAACATTTCTTTGTCCTTTTATTTTCCATACTAAAATACATTTCCATACCTAGCACCTTCTTATCTCTTTCTTAGCTGTTGACCCCTTTTTAAATTCATATTCTGAAACAATCCTTATGAAATTTCTGAGTTAAGACAAATTACTCCACTTTAATAAGATGGAAACTTTGTTTTTATGATACTTTAATTGAAACCTAACTGAAACATTGTGTAGTCTTTTTATATATAAAATTATAACTGATAGAATCTTAACTCTTAGTAACCTTGTTTTTACTGAAGACAAAGAAACAATCTCAAACCTTTTTTCATTTATACATTTATGAAAACAAATTTAATGTCTATTATCTTATGGGACTCAAGAAGTCAAGAGCACTTGATTTTGTATTTAGCAGTTAATGTTTTAGCACTTTAACTTTGTAAATTAAACACATGTCTCCTAGCAAACATGTTTATGATTAATCCCATTGATGTTGAGTCTAATTTACTCATTTTTAACTGCAAAAACCAAGATGTCAGACAAGTGCAGTTAACAATATTAGCTTTCTCTTCCCTGTTGATGAAAAAATCTAGAAACAATGGATATTACGTTCTAGACATTTTATGGAAATCGATACTCTTTTAATTTTTTTTTTAAAGAGAGAGTGAGAGAGGAGAGAGAGAGAGAATTTTTAATATTTTTATTTTTTAGTTATCGGCAGACACAACATCTTTGTTTGTATGTGGTGCTGAGGATCGAAACCAGGCCGCACGCATGCCAGGCGAGCGCACTACCGCTTGAGCCACATCCCCAGCACAACTCTTTTAATTTTTGACCATGTAGAGAAACTTGTGAGTTAGTAATTTTAAAGGTTTCTTCACTCTCATCTGTTTACCTAATTTGAATTAAACTTTCTTTTAAGACATATGAACTAAAAGGTACTTGGGCATACTTCTCATTTAAATTTTAATTTATGAGCACTCATTTACCTGTGGTAATTTTGACATTCTGTACATGGTATATGGACACAAGCACATATGTAGACACAACAACACAATACACAGGTGTGCACTCATACATAAAACAGGAAACAAAGATCTTGTAGCTTTTTGTAGGTAGATCTCCACAAGCAGGAGGCAATTCTTCAATGTTTATTAGGGCCTCTATTAGATTTAGCCTGTTAAAAATTAAAATAGAGTCTACCAGACTTTTATATTATGACTTCAATATTGGGCAGTCCTATACAGTTGGAAATGCTAAAAGTAAAGTCTGATAACCATTGTGGACACTAAAATAAAAGGTTCAGGTGGCCACTTGTCCTCAATGGCTATCAGACTTAGTTTTAATATCACCATATCTATGTCCTTCTTAGGAGTCTAGAAAAGGAGGTTTTCCAATGTATTTGAAGCAATAATATTTCGCAATGCCGGTAGCGGCAGTGTGCCTGAGGTCCCCGTCACCCACTTGACGAGGAAGACATACACCCAGTACTCTACAGTGTACTGTGTGGCTTAATTATATTATTCAGTGATATGTATTAAATGCACTTTTTTACTCTTTATATTTTCAACTTACAATGCATTTGTCAGGATGTAACCACATCATAGGTCAAGGAGTATCTTTATACCAATTCTATGGCCTGATTTTGCCATCTGTACTAAGGAATGTTCTACAGGCACTTGATAAAAGTATGTATTCTGATATTGTCAGACAGAGTGTTCTATAGATGTTTACTAAGTCTAGTTGGCTTATGGTATTGTCCAATTCTCTTATTTCTTTTAAGTGACTATTTAAAAGCATTCTTTTTAACCTTTATTCATTTATTTTTATGTGATACAGAGGATAGAACCCAGTGCCTCACACATGCTAGGCAAGTGCTCTACCCCTGAGCCACAACCCCAGTGAATTCTCTTATTTTTTGATCTGCCTATTTTTTCTGTCTATCATTAAAAGTGAGGTATTGAAGTCTCTAAAATTATGAATTGTGTACTTGTCCCTTAAATTCTGTCAAGTTTTGCTTTATACATTTTTGAGACTTTGTTTTTAGTTCAAATATTTCTTGAACTCTTCAGTAATTTATCAGTTGATAGTCACCATTACCCACTAATAGTGTAATTGTTTCCACAACTTCTCCTGTAGCTGCAAGTATATGTGGTCCCCTTTGAAGTATTACAGGTGATGGTTTTTCTGAGTGTTTTGCCACTAGTTCATGTGGCTCACCATCTTTCCGACCATCAGCATCCGTTTTCTCATTGTTCATCACCAATAGCTAAACTAAATGACAGACAAGGTAGGCATTGTTTCAACAGTTTCCCCTTCAAGATGCCAACTTTTGTTATAGTGTAGATTACTATGGAAAACAGTCCTAAGCATCAGTAGCTTAACACATTAGAAAGTCATTTCTCACTCATATTATAATGCAGTGCAGATTAGCATAGAACTCTATTTTCTAGTTGTTCACGGATCCACGCGAGTTCCTTTTACACAGCGCCACATCGTGTAGGACATTGTTCCTTGCATTCACTGTGAACACAGATGGAGATCATGGAAAAGGTCAACCTGGTAAACTGACTTGGCCTACAGGTGACACATACTACTGTCACTCACACTTCCCTGGCCAGAGTTCAGCAATCACTGCCACTTAGACCAAGAAATGTCACCTAGCAGTGTGTCCTGGAAGATGAGGGGAAGGCAGACATGGCACGTGCCTCACTACCTCTATGTCTGCTAAATTTAGAACCCTATCCCAGACCCACAAGAAACACTGGGCAAGTAGTGTCTACTCATCAACTTCTAAAACCCAAGTTGGTTTATTCTTTATTTATTTTTGACATATGGTCATTGAAAACTGACCTATGGCATATATTCTGAAAGGTACTGAAGCTGGAGTAGTGATCGTAGTATATTATGGGTAGGAGGTGAGTTAGATGTTCCCCGAGTAATTAACACAAGTTGTCACATAATTTTAATTGTGATCACATCCATAATTGGGAAATGAAAACTGCCAAGTACATAAGTATTCTATAACAGATCACCCCAAACATAGTGGCTTACAATGGCATAAGTTTATTGTCTTATAATTCTGGGGTTCAGAAATTGTCTTAATCAGGTCAACCTGACCAAAATACCTGACAAGAACAACTAAGAAGAGGAAAGGTTTGTTTTGGCTGACAGTTTAGGAGGTCTCAGTCCGTGGTCAGCTGACTTCTCTGCACTGGCCCAAGGTGAGGCAGAATGTCATGGAGGAAGAGTGTGGTAGAGGAAGGACACTCAGTTAATGTCATGGCAGCCAACAAGAGAGAGTGAGAAAGTGTGAGGAGCCAGGGACCAGATATAATCCCCAGGGGCACACCCACAGTGACCTGCTTCCACTAGACATGCCCCACCTGCCTACTACCCAGTCACCCATTTGGATTATTAATCCATCAAATAGATTAATCCAGTGATTAGGTAACAGCTCCCATGATATCATAATTTCAACTCTGAACATTCCTGTGTTGCCTAACATGAGCTTTTGGGGGAGTCTCATATTCAAACCATAATAGAAGTTCACTATGAGTCTCACTGGGCTAAAATTAAGGTGGCTACAATGTTATATTCCTTTCTGCAGATTTTAGGGGGGAATTCTTCTCCTTGTCTTTTCTAGCTTCTAAAGGCCACCTACATTCCTTGGATCTTGGCCCCTTCTTTTATTCTCAAAGCTGATAGCAGTGGGTTGACTCATTCTCACACTGCATTACCCTAAGCTCCTCTTCTGCCTCTCTCTTCCACTTTTAAGGACCCTTGATACTACACTGAGTGCCATGAATAATCTGGAATATCTCCCCACCTAGGCAAACCTACTTATTCATGCAACCTGTTAAGGTCTGAATGTTTACATCTCCCCAAAGTTCATATTAGGTTGAAGTCTAATTGCCAACATGACGGTGTTAGGACGTGAGGTCTTTGGGAACTGATTAGAATATAAAGGTGACACCCCCTGAATGGGATCAATGCCCTCACAAAATAGGTCTGAGACCTTATCCCTCTACACTATGAGGACACAGCCATCAGCGAACCAGTCTCAATTGGCCTTAATTTTAGACTTCTAGCCTCCAGAACTATATGAATTTCTGATCTTTACAAGAACTCAATCTGTAATATTTCTATGGCAGCCCAAAATGAAGAAGACACAACCTTCATTCCCCTTTGTCACGTGGAGTACCACATTCACAGGTTCCAGAGATGAGGACTGGGACACATTTGAGGGGCCATCATTCTCCCTACTACACCGACAGAGTGGATTAAAGCAAAACCTGAGACCCTAGAAAATTATAGAAAGGGTCTTTAAGAAAGTGAAATTAAGATGATGCTGGAAAGATGAATAAGTGTTATTCAGCTGGACACAGTTGTAAGGAGTAGGCCAAGGAGGGAAGTGAGGGAAGGTGGACTCCAATGGAGCTCACACCCCATCATGCGGAACTGAAGGCCTAGTGCTCCTGGCTGGAGATGAATCAAGGAGAAAGTGGCAGGAAAGTCTGTAGAGACAGAAAGGGGCAATTAACTTACAGCTTTAGAAGCCATATTAAATATCTGGGATATTGTCCCAAGAGAAATAAAAACTGTTTAACACTTGACCTGCATTGAAAAACATTCAGAAAACTTCCACGAAGTTGCTGCAGTCTCTCCTTGCTTGGGCTCTGATGAGAAAAAAATAACAAAAATAAATAATGACACATTTCATGTCTTTGGTTATAGGGAAAAGTAAATTAAATGATGATAGATTCTAAATTTCACTAAGCAAACATTGTGACTCCTTTTGAATGTGTACACTTAACCCATCTCAAGTAATTTTTGTAATTGTGACTCAGCAACTCCGGGCTCATCTTCCTCTTTTCTGATGAGTATCACAGGCTTCCTTTCTTCTTTTTCCCTGACATCCAGAATATCTGTTTTCCCCACCCAAGATGGTGACATTCCCATCCCTGACCCAATTTTCAAAAGGATCTTCATCTTCATTGGCCACACCAGCATTTTCTGAGATGGTATCAAGTAGGACTTGGATATAACCCTGCAATTCTGATGTGCTAAGGACCTGGGTGTTGTGCTCTCCTGCGGTAGGATGCTGAACTCTCCTCTTTCCTTTTGGCAATGCAGTTAATTTAGTTCACTTTTCTGAGCTCTGTACTAAATGCATGACTTAATTACTTAATCAAAATTAATTGTAGAATATTTTCATCACCCCAAAATCTCTCTTTTTCCCTGTATAGCCCCTAAAACAAAAAGGGACAATAGAACACCATGTCTCTGAATGCTTCTTTGTGTTCCCCAAAATCTGGCTTAATTCAGGGAGCAATGAGAGCCAGCCTGGGCTAAAATGTCCAGATACATGTTGTCTTGAAGGACACTGGCTTTCTCATGTATACCCTGGGAACTAAGGTAAGTCAGTGTTACCTGTAAAAACTTCTTTCTTGCATGCACACTGGACAGCTACCTCTTGGGATGCTGGTCATACAAGCAAACTAAGTCAGCTTTAGTATGAGAGAATTGTGTTTATGTGTATTCTTCTAAACATGCATTTTGTAGAAGACTTTTAGCTATTGCTACTGAGTCAGATGTTAAAGATTAAGGGAGAAGTGATTGCAGAAAGAAGTGGCAATTTTAGCGTCATGAGAAATTTTCACTGATTACTGAAAATATGACTTAAGCTATAAACACTTTTCTCATGATAAAATAGGAACACAGAAATGGATTGATGGGGTATCTGGTCTTGTCAGTTGCCTATAAGATATTTGAAAAGACATTTAATAAGACAAACATTCAACTATGTGGGCAAAATTGACACTCGGTACAGCTTTTTGGACTGCTAAGCTAAAAATCCACTTAAACAGAAGCCACAAAAGACCACCATGTTATTAACGGAGTCTGTATTTTTTAGGAGAAGTTAAAAAGTAGAAGAGCTTCATGCATTCAGAGAGCTAACTCTAGAATAAATGTTTCCTCAGGTCCCCCAAGTTTCCCCCCAAAATACCCACCATGACTGTTTTCTCCCCAGTTATATATACCATAAGGTTTTTATCTGACACAGGAATTCAGTGGTGGGAAGGTTAATGAATGCAGAACTTCAGGAATGGCATACAAAAGGGACTGGCAGGGATGGCATTTAAGGTGTAGGTTTTACTCCATCATCATACCACTCCACAGGGCACGCCAATTATGAACCCTTGCTCAGACATTGCTTAACAGGGAAAATTAGTAGATGAACTTTTGTGGTCTCTCACTTTTAAAAAGTACTTAGGACACAAATTATATTAGCACCACAGTCTGCCTTCAGTAGTACACCTAAAATGTTTTCAGGATGAGAGGCATTGGCATTGCATTTAGTTGGAAAAAGAAACCTCTTTGCAAATGCGAATCTGTATTATTACTAACACTGTAGGTCAGAGATTAGGTTTTTAATGATATTAACAGTAGTCTGATAAACATTTAGAAGTCTGGCATTGAGAAACAAAAGCTTATACCCAACTAATATTTTAATTAAAAAATAATCAGTTTCTGTTAGCTTTTTAAAATTCCTTTACATTTATTTATTCATATAATTTATATTTATTTCATTCCTTTCATCTCACTGAAACTGTCTGCAGGCTCTTTGATTTGGATTAGATGTGTGAAGAACTGCTCTTGCCAAAAACCTCAAGTTACCCCCCCACCCCGCCCGCTCCCACCCCCCACACCCCCCCACCCCCGGCAAAATAGTGGGTTTGTGCTTGTTTGGAGATCGGTTTTAGAACTATCTGTACTATCTGTACTGCCACGGATTAAGATTTTATGTATAGCATAAAGAAGCTAGCTCTGACTATATTTTCCTAAGAATAAAGACCTATTTTGTAACAAACAAACAAAAAAAGAAATTCTTAGAAACAAATGATAGCAGAAATAAAACATATCAAATTATCTGAAACAGCATGAAGACAGTTCTAAGAGGAACGTTCATAGCATTGAGTGCCTACATTTTAAAAATCCCAAGTAAATAATCTAATACTATACCTGAAGGCACTAGAAAATGAAGAATTTCAGGATATAGTTATTATCAGAGCTGAAATTAATGAAATGAAGAATAAAAAATTATAAAGGATCAATTTAACAAAGACTTAGTTCTTCAAAAAGATAAATAAGATTGATAACCTTTAGCCAAACTAACTACAAGAAAGAAAAGATTCAAATCAACAAAATTAGAGATAAAATAAGAGACCACCACAGACACTCCTTTTTAAAATATTTTTAGTTGTAGATGGTCACAGTACCTTTGTTTTATTTATTTTTTGATGTGGTGCTGAGGATCAAACCCAGTGCCTCACACGTGCTAGGCAAGCGCTCTACAATTGAGCCACAACCCCAGCCCTATCATTATAGACACTTCTGAAGTTCAGAGTATCATTAAAAACTATTTTGAAAACTTATGCTCCAATAAATTGGAAAATCCAGAAAACATTGACAAATTTCTAGACACATATGACCTGCTCAAATTGAACCAGAAATGTATGGAAAATATATTATATAGACCAATATCAAGATTAAAGTAGCAACTAAAAGTCTTCTAACAAAGAAAATCCCAGGACCAGATGGATTCTCAGCCAAGTTCTACCAGAACTTTAAAGAACTCAAACCTGTCTTCCTCAAATTATTTCATAAAATATAGAGGGAGTGAACACTGCCAAATATATTCTGTGAAGCCAGAATAATCCCAATTTGAAAAATCCAAGACACAACAAGAAAAGGAAACTACATACCAATATCCCTGATGAACACAGAAAAATCCTTAATAAAATACTAGCAAATTGCATTGAAAAAGACATCAAGAAGATGGTACACCATGATCAAATAGGTTTCATCACAGGGGTAAAAGTTAGGATCAATATATGCAAACCAGGCTGGGGTTGTGGCTCAGTGGCAGAGCTCTTGCCTAGCATATGTGAGACACTGGGTTCAATCCTCAGCACCACATAAAAATAAATAAAAGTCCATTATATATATATATATATATATATATATATATATGTATATATACACACACACACACACACACACACACACCAATAAATGTAATCCACCATATAGATAGAATTGAGAACAAAAATCACATGATCATCTCAATAAATGCAGAAAATCCAACACACATCCATGTTAAAAACACTGGAGAAATGAATGATACGGGGAACTTAAACATTAGGAAGGCTTTATACAGCAAACCCAAAGCCAACATCATACAGAGGTAAACAGAGAAAAACTGAAAGTATTTCCTCTAAAACCAGGAATAAGACAAAGATGCCTACTCTCATCACTTCTATTTAATATAGTTCTTGAAACTATCTACAGTAGTCAGACAAGAGAAGGAAATTAAGGCTACAAATAGAAAAAGAAGAAGTCAAATATTTCTGTTTGCTAATGAGAAAATCAAATAGGACGATATCTATATCCAGAAGACCCAAAATATCCATCAGGCAACTTCTAGAACTGATGAACAAATGCAGCTAAATAGTGGGGTACAAGATCGACATCCATAAGTCACGCCTTCTGTACTCCAAGAGTGAGTGTACTGGGAGAGAAATCAGGAAAATAATCCTGTTCACAAAACCTCAAAAGAACTTGGGAATAAATCTATCCAATGAAGTGAAAGACTCTACAATGAAAATGTAGAAAAGCAAAGAAAGAAATTAAAGATCTTAAAAGATGGAAAGGCCTCCCATGTTCTAGAATAAAGAATTAATATTGTCAAAATGGCCACATTACCAAAAGCAATATATAGATTCAATGTGATCTCCATCAAAATACCAATGACACTCTTCACAGAACTAGAAAAAAAACAGTCCTAAAATCAATTTGGAATCATGAAAGATCTAGCATAGCCAAAACAATATCGAACAAGAAGAGTGATGCTGGGGGGCATCATAATACTTGATCTCAAATAATGCTACAGAGCAATAGTAACAAAAACAGCATGGTATTGGCATAAAACAGACATGACTATCAAAAGACTTGATTAGAAAATAGAGAGAAACCCACAGAGGTACCACCTGATACTCCACAAAAGTGCCAAAAACATAGGATGGAGAAAAGATGGCCTTTTAAACAAAAGATGCCAGGAAAATTGAATTTCCTTATGTAGAAGAATGACGCTAGATCCCCGTCTTTCACTCTGCACAAAGGTCAAATCAAAATGGATCAAATAATTGGGGATTAGACCAGAAAGTTTGCATGTGTAGGAAAAACATCAGGACACTACTCCAACATATTGCCACAGGTACCAACTTCCTTAACAAGACCCCTAAAACTCAATAAATAAAACCAAGAATCACTAAGTGGCACGGCATCCAGTTAAACACTTTCTGTACAATATAGGTAAAACAATTCAGAGTGTGAGGAACAAGCCTACCTAATGGGAGAAAAATTTTGCCAGCTACACCTTTGACAGGGGATTAATCTCCAGAAAACTTTTTCCTTTTTCTTAAAACCTTGTCCTTGTTATTGGATTGGCATCAAGAACAAAGACCAAGGTTTGTTATCAAAAGTACCTGAGAAAAATCAATAAATGGAGCCTACATTTATTTGGGCTTGTGTATTCAACAGTCCAGGGTAAGCTGGATCCATTTTGGGGACCTGTGCTGAGGGACACATCACAGCTGAAGAGTGTGGTAGAGGGAAGCTGCTTGTCTCATAGTGGCCAGGAAGGAGGGAGAGAGAGAGAGAGAGAGAGAGACTGGACAAGACAGACTGTTCAAGAATATGCCCCGAGTGACCTAGGGCTTCCTCCAGCCGAGCCCCACAACCTCCCAGTAGTACCACCAGCTGGAGACCAGGCCTTCAGCACACGAGCCTCTCCAAAACACTTAAGAGCCACAGGATCAACCACATAATATATTTTTTTCAATATCCTTTTCTTTAAAACACCCCTTAGGGACGTAAGAAAGCTTCCTTGGGCAGAGGAAGGAAATGTTACTCAGAAGAATCAAGACTCAGACCTGTCCTCAAAGAATTATAATAGACAGTTTTTTGTGATTCAAACATAAATTTATTCTACCCTGTGAAGTTAAAAACATAATCGACCTTTCTCATTCAGTTTCGATTCCCATTTTGGACACTTGGGACCACAAGAAAAGAATCACTTTTTTTTTTTTAACTACTCCAGTCAATGTAAGGGAGACTCTATTGAGGTCCCAAGGCCATACATGGCTTGGGGAGGAGGCCACCCTTTGGGAAAAGGAGCCAGCGGAGCAGTTTTATTGACCTCTTGGGGTGGAGGTGGCTGTGTGGCCACACTTCTTCCTGTGGCCCTTGACAGCCCTTGGGGGCCCAGGCGGGCGTAACACTTGCGACAGCTCGTCTCTCCCAGTTGTGCTCTGGGCAGGTTGGCCCAGGGAAGGCGCGATGCTGCCACCTCACAGGTGAAGCACCAAGTGCAGGGGACTCTGTCTTGATGGCTTGATCTGAGGCGCCGCCATCCTCCCGCGTCTGCCTGCAGATACAGATGCAGCTGGTCAGCTGGGGTGTTCTGCTGGTCTTGAATTTTGGCTCCGACATTCTCCATGGTGTCATTGGGCGCGACCTCCAGGTGACAGTCTTACCCATCGGGGTCTTCACAAAGATCTGCATCTCTGCGTCTGCGGCTGGGGAAGCTCCTTGGAGAGAAAGGGCGGCAGAAGCAGCCACGTACCCCATTTCATGAGCTTACTTGACTAGGAGGCCAGACCCTTAGTAAACTGTCTGCACAGTGACGGGAACTTTGCAGATCCCAAACAAACAGTGAAGACACCAATGTTTTTCAAATGTAGGGCCCGAACACCCTAGAAAGTAATTTCAGAGGCGAACAACAATGGTAGGACCCTGAATGCTTTTGTGTTGGTGGAGTAAGAATGTGGCATACATGACCAAGCATGGTGGCACATGCCTGTAATCCAAGCAACTGGGGAGGCTGAGGCAGAGGACTGCAAGTTCAAAGCCATCCTCAGCAACTTAGTGAGGCCCTGCCTCAAAATGAAATAAAAAGGATTGGGGATGTAACTCAGTGGTGAAGTGTCTCTGGATTCAATCCCCAGTACCAGAAGGAGGGGAGGGAGGGATGCGGGGTGGGGGAGAGAAGTAGAAGGTGATGGCACACATGAGAGTCTGACAGTTTGATTCCGTACAATCTGTGTTCTAAAGACTGCTGTAATTTTATGCAGGACATTCACCAATTCCTAAAAGCTCTTTATCCGCAATAGTATCACTTAGAAAAATTGAGTTAGAAAATAAACAGTAATAAAGTTTTTACAACTTATTTTCTACTTCTGTGGAAGTCACTTTCTTGCTTCAGCAAATATGGTGGTGGTGGTGGTAAGATAAACAGTGATGATTAGCTGCTGCTAATAAACTCCCACTTATTGAGTTCTAATTGGGTGTCGGGCATTGTCCCAACCAAGCGACGTGCACAAATTCAATTTCATGCCAAAGACTAGTTCATGATATTAACACCCATTTCCCCACTGTACAGTAAAGAGATTGAAATTCTCAACAGTTAAATAATTTGTCCCTCAAAACAGTCAAGCAGGAATTAAAGATAATGAGTTTGAATATGGAAATCATCTTTAAAAAGAAAGAGAACACTTATCCTGTCACCAAAAATAAAGTTGCTTTATTCAGAAAGTGGAAGAAGAGTTACAGTTGCCCACATGGTAGAAATTCCTGCCCAGGTGACAGACAGGGAAGACACCCTCTGATGGCACCGAGCGGGAGCACGGCTGCTCTTCCTTCTGCAGGGCTGGATGCTGGCACAGCCGGGCACTGTCTCTCAGTTACTGTTGGGACATAACAGTCTAACAGGATGCTCCTCACTGTCAGCAGTGATCACAGGCAGACTGTAGGCTAAAGGACAGAGAAGAAGGTTCTGTATGCTTGATAAGCTTTGGAGATGAAGATGTTGCTGTGGAATTAGAGCAGCCAACTTTCCTCGTCTTGTCATGATCTCAATGAATCTTGAAGCTGTTACTTGCTCTTGGGTGGGCACTTCTGCTGGCAGGGAGGAGGAGGCTGCACAGGAGGGCATTTTTGCTGATACTGTCTAGGTGGACACGGCTCCGGACACTTGGGGGGTGGGCATGGCTCAGGGCACTTGGGGGGTGGGCATGGCTCAGGGCACTTTGGAGGTGGGCATGGCTCAGGGCACTTTGGAGGTGGGCACACTGGGGGTGGCTGGCAGGGCTGCTTGCACTGATGCTGTTGATAAGACATCCTTCTAGAGTCTCAGAATCTGGAAAAAAAAAAAAAAGAGATGACAGTGTTCACAAAAAGAGATTCCTACAGAGAAACAAGGCAATGGTTATGTAACATTGGGGACATTATTTTTCTCTCCCCGTGTATGACTTTGTGACTTCTCCCTTCTGTTTTAGTAATCTGTTTCAGACTTGGGGAAACCTCCTTTTATCTCACGCAATTTTTACTAAGAAAATATCTGTTTTAAAGAATTAAATAATGTCATTTGCATGAAAATAAAATCTCTAAGAAAGGCAGTCACAAGCAATCCCTATCATTATCTCATATGAAGTCCCAGTAGGCCGGCTAGGATACAGAGTACAGGGATGTTCTGGAAGAATTCAAGGGTCTCACATCTGAATAGACCTTTAAAAGGGACACTAAAAAGATACGAAAAAGAGAAAAATGCTTCATTCTGTCCTTTTCTTCAAAACAAATCTTTCCTATCATCTTGTTTTTTTTCTCTATGAATATCAAACTATCTACAAGACAAAAACACATCAATACAGTAAATCATTATGCTCCAGGGGTAAATTTCATTAAATAACATCTGTCCCACGATTATAATTTGGACCCACCAAACTCACCGTCTCCAGATTCAATTCAACACTTGATAAGACAAAAAGAAAGAGAAAAGTCAGATAAACTCAAGAAAAGTCAGATGGACTCACCAGGTTCTCCAAAGTGGATCAAGACTCAAGTACCAGGAGTATCCTATCCATCCATCAGAGGACCTCTTTATAAAGCTTGGGCTCCACCCAGGGGGAAGTTGAACTGCCTAAAACTGGGCTGGCCCAACAATTTCCTAACCAAAATGCAAATCCACCTGTAACTGGCTTGGCAGGGGCTCTGAAAACAACTGGGAAAAACTCTGACCCAGGATTTCCTCATTGAGTTCAGTGCTCCTGATACAGAGGCCCTGCCTTAGCCGAGTTTCAGGGACTGGTGGAAGAAGTGGGAGGATTGGAGGATTCTGACTGAGGAGCAAAGTTCCTCTTTCTTGAATGAGGTCAATAATCCCTTCCTGTCGTTAGCCTCCCCCAAAGCTTCAAGCTACCTGACATATTTGCTCCACATTAGCTGGTCAAAATGTCGCACCCTTTTCCAGCTCCACTTTCTTCATACAATTTGCTCATGTGCTAAACGGAAGAACTGAAAATGACCTGCAGGCTAGTCCCATTATCTCCTTGACAAGCCATAACAAGTCATGGTGACAACCATGGGCACGTCACCTCTCCTCCCTGGGTTTGAGTTTTTCTCTCTGAAATAACAGCTGCCTCTCAATTAGGATCATGACTGCACCGGACCATCTCTTGATCCCGTTCAAGCCTAAACCTTTTTCTTTCAATGGGTAGAACCCCAGATTTCTAAACATCTTGGCCTCTTTAAAGCTATCTTCCACTCAAAAAAAAAAAAAAAAAAAAGCACTTCTCTCCCAAGAGAGTTTGATTTCAGAGTGGATCCAGACTCCTCGGTATTTTTCTCCCTTCAAAGGTGTGTCCTGGAGCACTTTTATTTCTAAAAATGTATTCTTCGTCACCACATTAAGGAAATGGAAGCAAGTGAACAAAAACCACAAGCATTCATTCAGAATTTACTTACTGAGCCACACCTGTGTGGTCCCCTCGATGTTCACTACAGAATACAACAAGATGTGAGAACCACAACATCATGTAAGTGAGTAAATTTGGAGAGAAGAAAGTCTGAAATCTGACAATAGGACCCCTACATGTCGGTTTCTCTTTCTTTTCAAATGGTTCCCGCCCCCCACCCCGGCATTTTTTTTTTTCAAACAGGTTTTAAGTCTTTGAAAGATAATAGATTTGTTTACACACCGTCTTCTCCATAAGTTCTCCAGCTCCCTCCACCTGCTACATAATCCTGTCACTGCCCAGTGTTTCTCTCTTTTCTGTTCAATTTGGTGTATTCTGTTCACTTAAGGCGTGTTACCAATGCATTAGGGACTAGTCCTTTAATCTTTCTTTTAATTCTTCCTGCAATTGTAAGGCCAACTAAATATTACATATTAACATTTAAAGTGTTGTTGCTAGAGTTTCCTTGTGTTGGCCAAATACTCAGGACACTTTCCAAGAATGCTGTTTTCTAATTGGAGAAAGAACAGAAGAATGAGGAACAGGAAAAACTCAACTTTGAAACAGTCACCAGCTGAGCTCCAGAGAGTACAGGAGCATTAATCAACCTGGAATCTCGTCCTCTCAGGTCAGCAGATTAGTTAGGTTCCCAGAACCGTGGCTGCTTCTGACAGGAAGGAAGAGCTTGTGGTGAGCACATGCTTTGACACCTCAAAGACATGGCCATGACACCTCAGACAGAGCCATTGCTTCAACACCTTGAGCCAGGGCATCACTGATGGCTCTTGTGGACCCTCACACTTGCCCAATGGAGAAAGGATACAGTAAGGGACTCTACTCAACAGGTCATGCACTCCCACACTTCACATCACAGCTCAAACATAAATCTGAAAATGTCCAGCTTCCGCCATTCAAAATGTGAGCCTTAGCTGACTCAGTGGGACAACAGTGTCAGATGACCCAGTGCGGGTTACACCGCGAGACTCTTCCTCCGAATACATCCCACTCCGAAAAACTGCTGATCCTGAGAGGATAGGCACCCAAATCATGGCAGACCTGAGACATGAAGCATAGCACACTTCACTCACACACACACACACACACAATGTGTCTTACCTGTCTGCATTGCCAATGAACTTAGCTTTATGATATTTAAAATTCAATAGCCCTGAATTCAGTCCTAATACTGGCTAATTTTCTAAGGGTTTTTACTATAAACCATTACTATAACAGGAAAGAACAAAATTTTAAATTGTTTTTCTAATTCTTGACTTACTTTATCTCACGTTTTACTACTATATGATTAAAGAAAACATTCCCTGAAAATCAAGATTCAACAATAAAATGTGAAAGAAAAAAAAATATTAGGAAATAGGAATTATGGCAAAATATTCTTGTCATGTTCAGATAAATGATAATGCAAGATCCCTTGATTACTGCTTTTGCTTTTATTCCTCAATGTAGGACTCACTCGCCATCGTTCTTTTATAATCTTGCTAAAACAGAAAAATTATAGGACCTATATATGGTGAAAATCTTAAGACCATTAAAGAATGTTTTAGATGATTATTTAATATCAAAAATATTCAAATTATAATAAAAACACTTAAGCATGATGGCATTTTGACTAACATACTCATTAAAAAGATGTGAAATAATGTAACAATTAGTTATTATATCTGGCTGGTATAACAGATGAATTCTGTTTTCTATTTTGCTTTTCAAAATAGTTTCCACCTGATGACTGGTTCCAGTAAATGTGATATATATGCACAATGGAATACCATTTGGCCACTAAAAAAGATAAAGTCCTATCACTTGTGACAATATGGATAGGCCTAAAGGACAATACTACATGATTTCACTCATATTTGGAATCTAAAAAGTTGATCTCATAGAAGTCAATGGTAGAGTGGTTTACCAGAGGCTGGGGAGAGCAGGCAGGTGGAAGAGATTGGGGAAAGATTGGTCTCTGGAGACTAAATGACAGGAGAAATAAATTACAGGAGAAACAAGGGTGGAGTAAAATAACAATGACGTGTTGTACATTTCAAAAAAGCTAGAAGAAAACATTCTGAATGTTTTCACCATGAAGAAAGGAGACCCCAAGTTACAGATATGTTTACCCTGATTTCAACGCCACACAAGGTACGTGCATGTTGAAACATCACATGGGACCTACCCCATAAAGATGTATGGTATAACGGGACGTCATTCAGTCCTCAAGAGGAAGGAAGTTCTGATGCATGCCACAACCCGGAGGAATCTCAAAAACATTATGCCCAGTGAACAGTCAGATACAAAAAGTTTGTATGATTCCATTTACATGAGATACCTGGGGTTTTTGAACAATTAAAATAAATAGTAATAGAAAGAGGATGCATGCAGGGGTTACCAATGGCTGGAGGAGGAGGAGGAATGGGAAGTTACCATTTAACAGGCAGAGTTTCTGTCTGGGGTGATAGGAAAAGATTCCAGAAATGGACAGCGGTGATTGCTACATGGCACTGCAAATGCGTGCACTTAATGCTACTGGATTGTGTGTTTTAAAAATGATTTTTAAATGAAAAATTGTGTTATTTTTCCATGATGAAAAAAAGATTTTAAAAACTTAATACAAAAGGGATTAGAACATTAAGAATTTTCCATTAATGGCTTTTACTTATGGAGAGATTAGTATACTTGCTCAGAATATTAAAATTTATTACAAAAACTATCCTCTAGAAGCAATAGAAATATTATTTCTATGTTACAGAAATTGAAAAAAGTAGTTTAAAATGTCTCATCAGGAGAATATGTTAGGCCCCCAAATTAATTTCAATGAGTAGCTTTTCTGCTGATAAACTCCTACTCAACAAATAAGAAAAACATTGTGAAAAATTTTTAAGTAAAAGGCATAAGAATTTTTTCACAGATAAACAAATGGCTAGTATATAATGTGATACTCAAACAAAATAATTTATACAATATGAATCAAGAGCATGATGAGATTTATTTTTACCAATTAAATAAATATAAAAAAGTTAAATTCAGTCATGTCAAATATTTAAAAGAATGCATTAGTGGGATATTTTTGGATTACTCATCGAGTGTGAAATAGTTTAGCCACTTGGGAGAGAAATAATGACTCATAAATTTAGCAAACACATTAATATTAATTATAACTCAAAATTTGACTCCTCAGTATATTTATAGGAAAAAATATTTGCCTATGTGGAAATATTTCATGTCATCATGATTGTAAGAGACAAACCAGAAGCAACTTAAATTCTGTTAAGAGTATAATGTGCTATAGTCATGTGATAGAAATCATTTACAATTAAAAAAAGATAAACTACAGTACAGTTACAGGCAATAATATGAACAGATCTTTGCAAAATAATATCAATGAAAAAAGCATGTCCCAGAAAGCTACATGTAATTAAAATCTTTCTTTCCCAAAGTTTTTGAACAATTAAAATAAATAGTAGAATAAAGTTAATAAAACAAGGAAAGGAAAATCTATGAGATGATAAACACAAATTTCAGGAAGATAAGAGTAGGAGATTGGATAAGCTGCTGCTACTTAGGTAGACCCAATTTGTCAATTCTAGTTCTCAGTGGTCATAAAATTCAAAATATTATTTTAAAAAATAATACGGCTCAGCCTTGTATGGACCGGCAGTTACAGAATATCTTGAGCCAAGGATTAATGTCTGTACAATTCAGAACTGAAGTTCATTTAGGGGAGAAATAAATGGTTCAGCTGCATCCATTGACCCCCATTAAATCCTCTTCTCCCTTGTTTTCATATCTGCCATGACTCAGAGCAAGATCCCACACTAAACCCCTATAAGTCTTAAAGTAGAGGTGAAAACTGAGTTGGCAGACTACTTGCCTAGCAGGCATGAGAAACTGGGTCTGATCCCCCAACCTGGGAAAAAAATAGAAGGGAAAGAAAACAAGATGAGAAAGGTAACCAAGTCTAAGAATCTTCCCTACTTTTTATATTTGGCCTTTTTAAATTAACATTCTCACTACAGCAAAAAATGTTAGCAACAGCTATGATAGCAACAGAAAAATAACATTAAGTGGAAGGCACCTAATGAGCTAATTATAATGTGCACATTTAAGGAATAAGTCTGTGATGTAGGGATTATAGTCCTGACTTTGAAGTGGGAGAAACTGAAATTCAGAAGAATAAAGAAACTGGCCCAGGGTCACAGGATGTAATCAGTAGTGTATGGATTTGAAGCAATGAGAAAAGGTTGTTTTAAACCATTATATAGATCCAATTTAAGCAAGATGCATGAAACATTTAAGAACCTAAAATCCCGAGAAATGGGGAAAAAGACACACACACACATACACACACCACACACACACAACACAACCACACAAGAAAAACGCTGATCAGCTACAGTTGCCAAAATAATTGCAGAGTTTTTATTTAATGGGAATAAAATGAAAAGAGAAACTGAATTTGCATTCAACCATAAAGCATGTTCTTTATTTGTAACAGAGAGGAAGGACGGTTCAGTGCCAAGGGGATAGAAATCCCCACCTGTCAGACAAAGGGCACATAAGAGGGCTGTCTTTGTTCCTCTATCTTCAGCCTTAGGAGACTTGGAATCAGGGTGGTTCTTGTTTAGAGAGGAGCAGTTTAACCATTTCTGAAGAGCAGCCACTTTTCTGTCACACGGCATTCCAGGCAGGGTAGGGGTAAAGATTAGTAAGGGCACCAAAAAATAAATAAATAAAAGCATGCTAGTAAGATGCGGAACCCCTGGGCTGGGGAGAAACATTTGTGTTTCATGTTGTGAAAGTTTCCAGGGGTTGGCTGAGCTCTTGGGGGGCTCTTCTGGCAGCGTGGGGGTTGCTGCACAGAGGGGACTTTGCTGACACTGTTCACACTGGTGCAGCACAGTCGGGCTGTTTGAAGGGCCCTGGTTCCAGATGGTAGTGCAGGAGGTAGCTTCCAGGTCTACAGTGTCTCAGGGAAAGGTGTGGAATCCACGGGGTCATGAAGAAAGTGTTAAGAAATCAAAGCAGATACTTGAAAAAAAAAAAAGGGGGATGATTACACAGAGCTCAGTAGTTGAGTGCTGGCGTCTCTCTTGAAGGAGTGTCCCTCTACAATCATCTTATTGTTTGGGAAGGTTGCCTCTTCTGCCGCTGATGCAACCAGTTTTTGCTTTGTTTTGTGTTTTTAAAGTGCTGCCATTGGGCTTATGCAAGAAAAGTGTCTACTCATGTCAGAGAACTTGTCCCAAGAAAGACTATGTCGGCTCCACGTGTCTCCTTGGAGGGTAGGAACCGTGCCAACATGTTTTCCAAGTCACATCTCTACAAACGTTTTAAGTGATTACTTCATTACTTTTTCATTTCCCATTTTATTTTCTCTTGAATTTCAATACAATTCTCAAAAAAAAAAAAAAAGCAAATAACCTACCACCACCACATGTTGCTTCCATTGACTAAATAACATGAAACAGATCTACACAATTTGGACCTTATAAATTAAATCAAACACTTTCCTAAAGCAAGGTGTAACACCTCCTCTCATCCCACCAGACTCTACGAGTTCTCTCAAGCCAATGTGGAATGGAGGTGGTCCAGCACTGCCTGCCGAGAACCCAACTGGGGTAGGACGGTCCACACCTAGGCTTTTGAAACAGTGGGCAACCCCAGTGTAACCCGCCTGGAACTAAGAGACTTGACACCCCCTGGTTCCTGGAAGTGTCCTGCCTCGACCCTTTCCCCTGGGGATGTGCTCAGCCAGACACTTGCCTGAATCCCTGCGTCACCTGGCATTCCCAAGGCCTTGTCCCAGTTGGAGGATTGGGAGTTCTCCAGTTGGAAACCGAGGTGATGCTTGAATGAATGAGGTCAGCACCCTGTCCCCGTCCTGGCCATGTTCCCTGACCTACTGGACACCTGGCCCCACCTAGACATCTCTCCCAATCAATCATGACCTCCCCATCCCCTTCCCTTAGCCTCAGTGCTCTTTCTAATGATCACTAATGAGTCTGTGACACTGGGAACACTCTCCTTAGACATTTGTTACATAAAATTGGAGAAATGACTCCAACACCGATTACCAAGACCATAGTTTTTAGATCAATAATTCCTTACCGTTTATTCTCCTCTTACAAAAGACACACACACACACACACACACACACACACCCCTCTATAGCATATATCATATTTAGCAATAGCCAAATACACATTTTCTTGGCATTCCCCACAGGAATAAACAAATGAAATCTTCAAAGGCATATTCATCCCACTCCCTCTTGCCTTCTTTATTTAAAAAATAATAATTATTTTAATTCACAATTTTTAACAACAGAGACTCAAAAATGTAACACAAGTCTGCTCAGGGACCAAAATATCTAAACCAACAATTTTTTTAAAAAAAACATGTGTATGCATATATGTGCATGCATACACACACACACACACACACTATAATATGATATTGCCCAGAAGGACGAGTTATTACAAGTTTTTTATTTCTTATAATTTGCATAGAGTCTGTCCTGTTCAAATCTGCATGGCAAATAGAATATAAAGTTGAAAACATTTAGAGAGAAAAAGATTAACATTTAATATGTGAATATTTATTTAAACATAAACACACACACTTTCCTGTCCTAAGATAAAACATTAGTACACACTGAACAACAAAATTCTGATCTCTTTCCTTGGAGGTAGTATAGAAGGCAGACAAATACCAAAACTATGTGGGACCAAATTTACAAAATGTGAACAAGTAGGGTCAGCACCCTGTCACAGTCCTGGCCACAAAATTTGAGCAATGATTAATATTCAAGTGATTAATCTTTTACTAAAATTTGCCTCTAGAGCTTTGCTAATGCTTTCAATTAAGTATTCTTATTTAATGGCCTTTCCCTCAAGTAGAAATTTTTACAACAATCATTTCAAGTCAACAAAAGGGGCGATTTTCCCCTGCTCTTTAAGAAATTATTTTTAAAAATCTATTTTAAGTAATTCCTTAGTTGATGCTCATGTAATTTACCAGAACCATATTTTTACAGGCTGTTTTCCTCCAAATAGAGCACCAACATTCTCTGGGTTTGGCAGTCTTAATAAAGCCTGCACCACTGTGGCTACTTGAGATTCACCAGGACCCCAGGTCTCCTGCGCTGCCCATCTCCAGTACCCAATCCCTGGTCAGCACCTGACCAAGTTCTCCTGACAGCTCTCCAATACACCCTTACACTGCTCCTTCTCACAGAATTACCCCCAAATGACTCTTCCTACTCCTTCAACTTCTGAAGGACGCCTATATAAGGACTTCCTGTCCTATCTGAAAAATCTAGTCTCTGAGTAACCGCTTTACTCAGTCATTGTAAGCACCAATATATTTGCTATTTTAATTCAGGTATTTAAATAATGATCAAGTGGTTACTCCATCCTTATTCTCCAATAGAATGATTACTTGTAGCCTTTCTTTTTAGTGATTTAAATATTTTTACTACTTATAAAGAGAAATGTTTCATATATTAATTTAATACTTAATGAGATGAACATGTGCTTTGTAAGAGGCAGAACCTGCCTTTCAGTGCTACAAGGTAGTGGTGGGGCCAGGCAGACATCACCATGGGTACAGAGCTCCAGGGTACCCCACGAGGCAGTGACCGACCAGCAGCTTCTGACACGCGTTTCCCTGCCATCAGCCCCACTAGTTCCTGCTTCCTCCGTCTCTTCCTTAGCCACCTTTCTTTAACCAGAGAAGAGCACCGAGGACCAGCCCACTCTCTCCTCCAGTACCAACTCAAAATATCTATTCCCAGCCTTTCATTTCCACTCCACACTGAATTTAATTGATCTCGTGACATCATCAAAACCTTTCCTAGGATATAGTTTCCAAAGGGAAAAGAAATGTGAGCAGGACCATATGAAGAAGGAAGCCCGCGCCCACTCCCTGGCTTTGTTCTCCCACTGAGCACGGGGGCAGGGCTCAGAAACACTGAGTCACCTAAGCTCCCACTCAGGAAACAAGGTACCCGACAGCCTTCCTTGCAAGGAAGCACGGAGCTTTATGTGAAGTCAGCATTTTCAAAACTGCTCAGGAATAAAGCTACCACCTTCAACAGCTTGAACAGACACCTGTAAATAAGATCACCAGTAAGTCCACAACTGTAACATGGACTCTCGGACACACCAAGGGACTTTCCCCAGCAGGAAGTGATTCCTCGTAACACACCCAAAACATGATCCAAAATTTGTGAATCATTTACCTAAATCTGGGTCACATTGACACACAGCAGCATATGCATTCCCAAACGGTGGCTGCTTTCCATGACATGAAAATGCTGATGTTTCTTCGGGTTTAGTGCCCCAGGCCCTTCAAAGCAAAAGTTCATTATAAGCAGGACCCCTCCTCAGGCACCAAGTCATTCCTGGGAGCCGCTGCTTGGACCACCCAGTCAGTATTGACCCCCCGAGACTCCTATCGCAGACAGCTCCCCTTGGCTAGTAAGGCGTTCCTTGTAGCCGATTGTCAGAGAACAGAAGCCCAAACACGATGATTGGCTGAGCGTAGGGGTGGAAGCCAAAAACGAACTTCCCCTTCACAGCAGTCCCCCTCCAGGATGGGCCTAAAGCAGAGCTGAGGGAAACCCACCAGAGAGGAGGAAGAAATAGAGAGCAAAGGGCAGCTGGATGTGAATCATGTAGATACGATCCCCCAGTTTGCTAATAAGGATGTGAGGCCTGAGGTATGCATGACGAGAGCCCGAGACTGTCAGCACACTAGGGTTCCTGGGAGTTTCCGAGCAGGAGTAGAGGCACTAATATATATTAGACTGTAGTAACTCAAGAATATAGGTTACAATCTCTGGAGCATTAGCTAAATAAATAATAATAATAATAATAATAATAATAATAATAATAATAATAAAAGGAATTAACAAAAGGGATCTTACAAAAATGGAAGACCAATAGAGTAGAGGAAGGGGATTGAGGAGAGGAGGGTAAGGGGGGTACTAGGGGATCAAATCTATCACAGTATGTTATGTCCATGTGTGAACATGCCACAGTGAACCTCCCATATATAATCATAATGTGCTAGTTAAAATAATACGGGGGAGACCAGTGGAGGAAAAAAAATCAGGGGAGGGGGAGAGGAGCAAAAGGAAGGTAAAGGAAAAGAGATGGATTCAATTATGTTGTGTGCAAGTGTGAAAATGGCAGAATGAATCCCACTATTATTTACATTTATAATGCAACCACAAAAATGGTCAGAATGTCTAAGAAAAAAAATGTATCCAAAACTAACAGAGATGGGACAAAGGAAGATGGCAGAGGAAGAGGGAAACCTCCTTTCTCATAGCCCAGTGACCCAGGAGTCAAGCAAAGGAAAATGAAGTCAAGCTGCTTGCAGGAGCAGTGGCCTCAATACACAAGGACAGAAAAGGTGGAGAAACGCAACAGACGCCCCAGTGCAGAAAATCCTGAGACTGGAGGAGCACCCTGCCCCAGGTGGATCAGAGGCCCTGGGACACAACAAACTGGTGCTCAATGGATGCCCGTGTTTGACCGTAGTTCACGGCAAGCCAAGCAGGAGCCATGGCTAGCCAAACACTGCAGCAGCCGGCAGATATGGGAGCCAAGAACTCAGAGCCAAGAAAACAGGCCTGGCTCAGATACACGGTCCAGCTAGAAACCAACCACGTGAACCAGTCTGAGCTTAGCAAAATCCAGTGAAAATTGGGCATGGAAAGAATGTTACTTGTTGGGGGGAACAAGTCAGAGAGCTCAGGGGGACTCTGGCTCCCTCCCCTCTTTGAGTTCAACGGCTCCCAGAACTAGCTGCAACAGGTTGGGAGCCTGAACGTGTGGGTATATATGTGCTCAGTCTGAACCCAGGGCACTGAGAAAGACAGGACCAGCTGCGGTAGGTCAGGAAGCTAAATGAGCAGGTGTGATTTCACCTAAGGGATGGGCCCCAGGAGGCCTAAAAGGGCAGAATCCAGAGTAGCAGAAGCCGCATGGACTGGCTCCTCCATCTTAGGGGTGGATCCCTGGGGAAGACTTCTGGGGTACAGTCTCTCAGCACAGTTAGGCATCAAAAGGGCTCTAGGTAAGTGGATTTAATATCTTCAGAGAACTAGCTGCCCTATAAAGCACTGGGGCCTCACTAGATCTAAGCCCCACCCCCAAGAGCTCTCCATCTACAGGTACTCATCTCACACAGCCCAGCTACGTTTCACCCTGGAGCAGAGCTGACATACTTCCCGTCCCAAACTTCATCTTACCACCAAGAAGGTAAGCAGATGTCTTTGAAGTCCAGCTAGCATCTCTGGGAGCAACACAATTAAAAGAAGGAAGCAGACAACCCACAGCCCCTAATCTTGCACCTAGTACATAGCTCAGGAAGAATCAAAAGAAAGACTGCTGACAGTTGGGCACAAGACAGCAAACATATTCTCATTGACATTTTTGTCCACCACAATGAAAATGACCCCTTAATTTTGCATCAAGATTCTTTTGTTTGTTGGTTTTTGTTTTTTTGCTTTTTGTTTTCTTCCTAGTGTGCTGAATATTCATGGACATTTATATATACACATATTTCTGTTTTCTCAATTCTAGCATTTTCCCAGCTCCGTCTGTTAACGGCTCAGATACACGGTCCAGGTAGTCTGTTAATGGTTGGGGTTTTGATTAATATATTTTGATTTTGTTTTATATTGTCTTCACTATTCTGTTCCCCTTGTTTCTCTTTCTCCCTTTTCTCTTCCTAACAGCCACATTCTATTATTCTTTCTTCTACTCTTCTTTTAATTTTTTACTTATACTTTTCCCACCCCTCTGAAAAACCATCTCATCCTACACCACTTTTGTATCTTCCACATTCACCTATTGAAACTGCAAACACTTTCTACCCTCCTATCTCTTCATATTTCCTATTAACTCTGTTCTTAACATCTCTTAGTACAAATTGGTATACACAATGCCAGACCCCACCACTAATGCAGTAGTAATAACACTACAGAAGTCAAAGATCACAACTATTGTGTGATTTTATGCTAGACATAATTCATAATTACTTACTACTCACTGATGGAAATTAATAATTCTGTCAATTCTGTTTATTATGCCAGTCAACAGTATAGATGTCATAAAAGGAATTAAGAGCTTAGTTTATTGCTATATATTTTTAACATAGGTCATTACTATTATTTGGTTCCCCCTAATCTGTGAAGTACTAGAAACAAACAAGGACACTAAGTTTATAGAGTAGAAACTTTGCTCCTCAGATCCTTTCAAATAGATGAATAAACAAAAAATATAAAAAGTCAAGGGAAAAAAATCCCAAACAACCCAGAATGTCTCAACAACAGAATCCATTGACACCACAGTAGAGGCAATATCAGAGAAGGAATTTAGAAAGTTCATAGTTAAATTGATCTGAGGTAAAAGATGAGGTAAGGAGTGAAATCAGAGAAAATTCAAGAAGTAAAAGAACTCCCTAATCAGGAGATAGAGATCCTGAAGAAGAATCAAACAAAAATCCTCAAAATGAAAGAAATTAAGCATCACCCAATGAAGACAACGTATATAATCATGAAAATAAATTTGATCATAGAGAAATGATGTTAAGAGACCATGAACAGAATTTAAGAAATATGGGATAACATTAAAAGGCCAAGATTCATAGGGATAAAGGAAGGCTATGAAATATAAACTAAAGGAGTTCACAAACTTTTCAATATTAGAAAATTTTCCAAACCTTAAAAATGAAATAGAAAATCAAATTCAGGAGGCAGAAAGTACTCCAAATATACAAAATTACAACTGATCACTCCAAGGCACATTATTATAAAAATGCCTAACATACAGAATAAGGATAGAATTTTGAAAGCTGCTAGAGAAAAATAACTAGTCATATTTAGAGGTAACCCAATTCAGATCTCAGCTGATTTTTCAACCTAGACCCTAAAAATCCAAGAGGTCTTAGAATACTATATACCAAGCTCTGAAAGTAAATGGACACCAACTAAGAATATACTATACACGGCAAAACTAAGCTTCAGAATTGAAAATAAAAATAAAAGCCTTTCATGATGAATAAAAGTTAAAAAGAATTCACAACTAGAAAGCCTACACTGCAAAACATACTCAATAAAACATTTCTCGAAGAACAAATGAAGATGATGATGAACTGGAGAACAAGGTAAACAGTCAAGCAAAGGGAAATATAATTCAAGTTAAAAACTAGAAATATATGAAAATGACAGGAGATAAATATCATCTCTCAATAACACTGAATGTTAATGGACTAAACTAATCAACTAAAAAGACACAGGCTGTCAAACTGGCTAAAAAACAAGATCCAACAATACACTGTCTCCAAGAGACTCACCTCAGAGGCAAAGACTCCAACAGACTGAAGATGAATGCACAAGCCATCCCTCACATGGATCTCATAAACAAGCAGGGTTTCTAATCATCTCATTTACAGTTGACTTCCAGCAAAGTTAGTCAAAAAGAGACGAAACAGGCCACTTCATGCCTGCTTAAGGGAATCATACAACAGGAAATAATAATCGTAAACATCTATGCCCCAAACAATGGAGGATCCGTGTACATCAAAGAAACTCTTCTCAAGAATCAAATAGACCACAACACAATAATACTGGTTGGCTTTAACATGCCTCTCTCATCACTACCTAGGTCTAAACAAAAACTTGTTAAAGAAGCTACGGAACTAAAAAATACAATTAAAAATTTAGAATTAACAGAGTATTTCATACAAAGACTGAATGCACTTTCTTCTCAGCAGCACATGGAACATTTTCTAAAACAGACCACATCTTAGACACAAAGCAACTCTTAGCAAATACAAAAAAAGATAGAGATTACATGCTGCTTTGTATCATATAAACGAATGAAATTAGAAATCTGTGCTAAGATAAAAAATAAAAAATAATACCTGGAGACTAATTCATTATTGAATAATAAATGGATAGCAAAGGAAATAAGGGGTAAAATAAAAAAATACTTAGAAACAAATGAGAATATATAGCATATCAAAATTTCTGGGACACTGTGAAGTTGGTTCTAAGAGGAAAGTTTACAGCATGAATTCATTCATTAAAATAGAAAGATACCCAGTAATAATCTAACATTACATCTCAAAGCCCTAGAAAAGGAACAAGCCAACAGCAAAAGCAGTAGAAGATAGGAAATAATTAAAATCAGAGCTAAAAAAAAATCAATTTGGAATTGATTAAAAAAAAATTTTTTAAAAATCAATGAAACAAAAAGTTGAAAAAATTAACAAAATTGGTTAAATCCTTAGCTAAGCTAACAAAAAGAAATTTAAAAAGCTCAAATTGTTAAAAGCCGGGATGAAAAAGGAAATATCACCAGAAACATTACTGAACATAAAGAATAATCAGAAACCATTCTGAAAATTCATACTCCTATAAGCTAGAAAATCTTGAAGACATGGCAAACTTCTAGAGACATACAACCTACCCACAGTGAATGAGGACATAGAAAATTTTAAATTTAAACAGATTCCATCAGAAGCCTATCAACAAATAAAAGTCCAGGACCAGAAGGATGCTAAGCAGAGTTCTACCAGATTATTAAAGAACTAGTGCCAATCCTCCACAAATTACTCCATGAAATAGAAAAGGAGGGAATCTTCCAAACACATTCTATCAAGCTGGTATCATCCTGATACCAAAACCAGACAAAGACACAACAAAGAAGAAAATTTCAAACCACATGCCTGATGAACATAGATTCAAAATTTCTTCATAAAATATTGCCAAATCACATAAAAGCACGTTAAAAAGATAGTACACCATGATCCCAGTGATGCAAGTTTGGTTCAACATATGGAGTCAATAATGTAATTTATCACATAAATAAGCTTAAAGACAAGTCACATGATTAGCTCAATAGATGCAGAAAAATACAGCATCCATTCATGTTTAAAACCCTAGAAAAAAATAGGGATAAATGGAATATACCCAAATATTGTAAAAGCTATATATGATAAACCCAAGACCAACATTATTCTAAAAGAAAAATTGAAAGCATTCCTTCTAAAAACAAAAAGACAAGGATACCTACTTTCACCACTTCTTCTCAACATAGTCCTTGAAACTCTAGCTGAGCAATCAGGCAAAAGAAATCAGAGATTATGAATAAGAAAAACAAAAACCCAAACTACCTCTGTTTGTCAACAACATGATCCTACATGTAGAAGACCCCCCAAAAAAAACTCCACCAGAAAACTTATAGAACTTAAATGAATTCAGTAAAGTAGGATACAAAAATAACATCCAGAAATCAACATAATTGATACTACAGTTGAAAGAGAAATTAAGAAAACCATACCATTTCATAGCCTTAAAAATAAAACTTGGAAATCAGTCTAACAAAGAGGTGAAGGAACTCTACAATAAAAACTACAAAACATTGAGAAATAGAGGAAGACCTTAGAGGATGGAAAGACCCATGTTCTTTCCATTATCAAATCAAAATAGCTGTTCTACTAGAAGTGCTATACAGATTAAATGCAATTCCACTCAAAATTCCAGTGACATTCTTCATAGAAACAGAAAAGGCAATCATGAAATTCATTTGGAAAAACCAGAGGCCCAGCATAGTCAACACAATCCTCAGTGAGAAAAGTGAAGCAAGAGACATCCCGATACCAGACTTTAAATTATACTAAGGAGCTACAGTAACAAAACAGTATGGTATTGGCACCAAAACAGACATGAGTAACAATGGAACAGAATAGAAGATACAGAGACAGACCCACATAAATACAGTTATCTCCTATTAGATGCATGCACCATAAATATACAGAGGAGTAAAGATAGCCTCTTCAACAAAGGTGCTGGGAAAACTGAAAATCCATATGTAGTAGATTGAAATTGAACCCTTATCTCTTACCCTGCACAAAACTCAAAGTGGATCAAGGACCTAGAAATTAGACCAGAAACACTGTGCCTACTAGAAGAAAATGTAGGTCCAACACTCCCAACATATTAGCTGAGGAATCAACTTCCTTAATAAGACTCTAAAGTGCAAGAAATGAAATCAATAATCAATAAATGGGATGGCATCAAACTAAAAAGCTTCTCCACAGCAAAGGAAACAAGATCATAAAGAGCCTACAGAAAGAGAATCTTTGCCACCTGTACTTCAAATACAGCATTAATCTCCAGGATATACAAAGAACTCAAGAAATTAACACCAAAAACACAAATAACCCAGTCAATAAATGGGCAAAGGAACTCAACAGGCACTTCACAGAATAATATAGTCAACATATGAAAAAAATTTTCAACATCTCTAATAATTAGAGAAATGCAAATTAAAACAGATTCCATCACATTCCAGTCATAATGGCAATTATCAAGAATACAAACAACAATAAATGTGGGCAAAGAGGTGGAGGAAAAGGTCCACTCATACATTGCTGGTGGGACTACAAATTGGTGCAACCACTCTGGAAAGCAGTATGGAGAATCCTTGGAAAACTTGGAATGGAGCCATAATGTGACCCAACCCTGACTCCAATTTATTTCCAAAGGTTTTAAAATCAGCATAGTATAATAATGCAGTCATATCAATGTTTATAGCAACTTAATTCACAATAGCTAAGCTATAGAAACCAAACTAGGTGTCCTTCAACAAATGAATGGATAAAGAAATTGTGGTATATACATAATGAAGTACATATACACAATGGATGGATCTGGAGAATATCATGCTAAGTGAAGTAAGCCAATTCCCAAAAGCCAAAGGTTGAATGTTTTAGCCAATATGTGGATGCTAACCCACAATAAGGAGGCAGAGGGGAATAATAGATATTCCCTTTTGTCTAACCTACTGAATAAAGGGAAGAGAAGCAGGGATAGGGAAAGAGGGTGAAATGAATGTGACATAGTTTTCCTCTGTATATATATGAATATACCACAGTGAATGCCGTTGTCATGTACATCCAGAAGAATGAGGTCCTAACTAGAATAAGATATAGTTCATGCTTGTACAATTATTTTAAAATAAATTCTGTCTTATATAACTAATAATAACCAATTTTTTTTAAGAGTGCTATCCCACAAGTCATACCTGCCTAATCTGGAGAGAAGAGGAAAACCTAACCAGCCCCTCTTATTACCAAAGTCGACTTCTCCCGTGATCACTGGTCCATCTATGTCCTCATGTACTAGTCCCTGAGGTTGACGGGATTCCCTGCACTTCCTACAGTTTTCGAGGAGGCTGTGAAGTAAAGGAAAATCTTCCTTCAATATTCATAATGTGGCCAGAAGTGGCACATTGGACATAATGACCTCCAGTTCAAATAGACTGTGGTTTAATTGCTCTCATGTAGAGCTTTAAGTCAGCTGTGTTCCTTTTCAACATCTTAAAGACACGAGGATAGACAAATTATTAAAATTGAGTTGCAAATGCCCAGCATCACAGCAATGCTCGGGTAATGTTGTGAAGGTGCATGGCACCCTTTACAGCACTATCTGTCAGCATTGAATCGTCATAAAATTGGATATTCTCCTCCTCCTCCTCCTCTTTCTGAACTCAACCAGGTTAAGTAAATTTTTCAAAATACAGTTGGCAAACTGAATATTTAACAAATGAGCACCGTACTAAAGGAACAAACTGTTCTCTATTTCTAGTTTAAAAAGTAATAGAGATGGAAGAATTATAACATTCAGTCAATCTAGAAGGAGATAGGAGTGGAGAGAGAGAAGAATCTAGGGGGTAAAAGGGGAGAGTGCCGCACTGAGGATATAGAAGTTAGAGAAAGCTGAGCTCACCCAGCTGAAAAGAAGATCCACATCAACTACAAAGCACATAGTTCTCCAACCCACAACAGCAAGGGCTTTGAAAGAACCAAAGGGCTTGAACCTCATCGAGAGGCAGGAGGAGAAGTGGCTCACCGAGCCAGACGTCAGGAGGAAGAAATGCCTGGTGCAGGGCCAGCGCAGGAAGAACTCGGCCCCCTGTGGACAAATGAGACCCAGGCCAGACCAGTCAGCGCTACCCTGAGGAACCCCTGCCGCTGCAGGGACCAGACACCTCGCACCCCCAGTGGGTCCTTCCCCATGCCTCTCTACTCACGATGAAATAAAAGATATTTTAAATCTCCGAACAGATGAAAATGGATACACACTTTACAAAATCTATGGGACACAGCAGAAGGATTAGTAAGAGGGAAGTTTTCTAGCAATAAAAGATAGGAAGATTTCAAATAAATAACAATGTATCCCAAAGGTCTAGAGAAGCCAGGGCAAACCAAATCCAAAATAGAAAGAAAGATCAGAACAGAAATATATGTAATAAAGACTAAAAAATACAAGAGATCAAAGACATGGAGCATGAATTGAAACAAGAGTCTTTTCTATGAACAGTGCCTTGGAGAAAAACTAAACGGACATTTCTCAGAAGAAGAAATCCAAAAGGCCAACAAATATAGGAAAAAAATGATCAACATACCTCACAGGGAAATACAAATCGAAACTACCCCGAGATCCCACCTTACTCCAGTCGGATGGTAGTTATCAAGAATACAAATGATAAGCGAGTTTCTGTTATGCATATTAGTGGGGTCAGTTTTGACATGATCATACATGCACTGAATATAGTTTGCTCCACTTCAGTCCCCAGTACTTCTCCTCCCCCCTCCCCCCTCCCCCTGCTCCCCTTCCTCCACTCTCCTGGTCCTCTGTCTATTGGTTTTTAATTGATGCTTTAGAGATGTGAACAGGTATCATTATCATTTGGTCAATGTCTTTCCAGGGTCCCTCCCTCTCCTGTCCCTCCTCCCTGCCCCTTAATTCCCTTCCCCTTCACTGATCTCCTGTTTCCCGTCTTTTCCTTTAACCTCTGCATCTAAGATAAAATATTTGACCCTTGACTTTGAGTCTGGCTAATTTCACTCAGAATGGCAGCTTTATTTGTGATGACTTCAAATTACCATGAAATCTACAAAAAAATTATAGTAGATAAGTCAATTGTAGGATAAGCACACAAAGCAATGTCAGAGAGCAGTGAATTGCTCGTGTAAAAAAAAAAATTGCACCTCCAAAACATAACGCCAGGTGACCGATATCAAACGTGAAAAGCTATGTTCTACACGATTCCATTTGTATAACGTTCAAGCCATAAGCAAACCCAGCCCTCAGTAATGAAGTCAGGAGTGTGGTGACCTGTGCAGGGGAGCCTGAGGAGTGCCCAGGAAGAAACTTAGGGAATTTCTATTTTTCTAGTAATTGGCAGTTACACAGGTGGGTCCATTACATGAAAATCCAATCTAGTGAGTGAAAGAATTAATCATTATAAAAAAACAGATGACTCTGATCTTTTCCATTCCAGGGGCTTTGACTTTGGGCTTCCTTTCTCCCCACCAGAATCTACCAGGATGCTGATAGACACTCCAGCTCTGAAACTCCCACCAGCACTTCATTTGTCCGAGGGGGAAATAACAGGATAATGAGAGAACGGGAGCGAGCTAGAGAATAGGTCATGGCTGGGAAAGGATATGGTGAGATGCCAAGCAATTTGGATCTTAAATATATTGTAATTTCTACACTCTGATTTTTTACAAATATTTTTTATTTGAGAGAGAAGGTTGCTAAATGTCAGAAACTAAGTGATTAGTCAGGTATAAATTCCAATACCAGAAATTGTGTTCCCATCCCTAATAAGATCATCCAAATTAAATCCATTTTTACCTTCATTTTGAGATTCAGAACTTGAAGGTCATTTGAAAATGAAAGCAGGGGACACTAAATGACCACATACAGCAAAGGAGATTCAAACAAAATGCTAAAATGAATCTGCTCTAGCACAACATGCGTTAGTAATGAAGCAGAGACAAACGTATAGCTTCCTAGGTGATGAAGACAAGGCCCCAGGTACCAAAGTGAAGACAGAAAAATATCTGGGTCCACGTTACAGCAAGTGAATCAAAATAAAAGATCAAGGTTTTTCACTATGATTGTGACATTCAGAAAAGCCCATTGAAAACCTGAAATGGGCTAATGTATTCACAAAGATCTTCTGTCTACATTATTCCTACCGATTTCTTTATTATTTAAATAAATAGCAATGGTAAAAATAATAACAAAATGTAACTACAGTTTATTGTATGTTTACTGTGTGACAAATACTGTGCTTTTTTTTGTGTGTGTGAGGAAACAAAAAAAAAACCCTGGTAATCACTCAACAGATAAGTTAACAAACAGAACTTTGATGTCAGAACAAGACCAAAAGAAGTAAAGACTAATTTATCATGAAGATAGAAACCACAATAGACAATAAAGGAGAGTTCATATGCTATATTCCAAAAATATTGGTCTTGATGTTGTACACACTCTTCTGAGAATTCTTCTGGCTCTGGGAACCTGGACATTGCTAAGCCTGCCCATAACTTGGCTGCATGCCACAGGCAGACACGGCTCCCAAGGTGTGACGTCCACTTCAGGAACAAATTATTCTGTCGACTGTCATTGCAGGCAGGTGAGAAGCTAAGGGTTAAAGAAGTTGTCGGGTGTCAGGGTTTTTCCTCATTGCATTGAGAAACTCGCTTTCAACACATGAGCTTCTGCAGCAACATTTCAGACTCAAACCATAACAGCTTCTCTCCTGGACCTAAGAGAATCTGGGGGAGTGGGACAGAAGGTGATAGTGTCTCCAAGAGCAGCGCTCCAGGTGGCAAAAGTCATTTGGATGAGCTGGACAAATATCCCTTCAGTCTCCAAGAATCTGCTTATATCTTGAAACAGTCTAGGATTTTGAGTAGATTTCTGTCTTATAATTCTTTTATTTCAGGACTTTATTCTTTCTTTTAGACACAATCAACATTTACTTAATAACATTTTAAACATTCATGAGTAATAAAGCAGAAAGTCTTTGCTATAGAACCTCTTCAATATAAAAAAAGATGGACTTTTCCTTTTCTATATTCCACCAGGAACTTTATAATTTGCATGCAATGCAGGATATTACATAGTGACCTTCA
The DNA here is from genome assembly GCF_047511675.1 of Marmota flaviventris. NCBI lineage: Eukaryota > Metazoa > Chordata > Mammalia > Rodentia > Sciuridae > Marmota > Marmota flaviventris. Next base: position 120,801,996 of record NC_092507.1, on the reverse strand, counting down.
TTTAAAACTTGGGAATCATGAAAACTAGTAAGTCTAACTAGTGACAAGGGAGATTTCAAAATCAGACCTTAAAAATATGAATAAAAATCATAACTTAAGTCCATTGAGATCTTATCACAAAGAAAAAAAAAAAGTTGCCTAAGCAATGAATCCTTCCTTTTTCTTCAGCGAATTTCAGCTAGTTTACATGACTCAAATTCTAAAACCAGTAGTTACTGTTAAAAAGTAATGTTTTATACATTAAATCATCTTAGCGCTGGGTAGAAACATGATTTGAAGAACTTTTTTTTTTTTTTTTTTTTAACTTTTTTTGTTCCACCACTTTTTAAAATAACAATTCCCCTTGTTGTAAAGCAGCAAAATGTTGCTAGAATATGAATATTACTGCCGAAATTTGAGCTAATTCCACAGCAAATTCCTTCCCCACCCCCCACATAAGGTCCCGATTGTTCATCTGAGCTAATGACAGAACTAAGCCACAGGCAGTTCTAGGATCAGCTCTAGAATGACAAAGCCTCACGCCCATCACCTAGGGCTTGCACTCCAAAAGACAGATGTTTTTGGAACTGAAATGGAGCAGGAGGTAAACAAAATTTACTACCTCTTACTCTCCTTCCGTTTAATGATGCCCTTCAAACTTTATTTCCCTTATAGACTTCAGTATTAGGCACCAAATACCAGTCAAGATGATTTAATTATACCATTTCCACAATCCCATTTTCTTCTTTTAAGTATCAGTAATTTAAACATCAGTCCTTTCTCTCGAGACAAAGCCCTAACACCATCCAAGTGCTCAAGAAGTCTCCACAAGTCATACTCACCCAAGTCCCTAAAGATTTATAGCTCAGTGTAGACAAAAAGGCAGCATTATGGTGGAGAGTCCTATAAATAGGAGCCAGGAGACCAGTCATAGAGCAAAGCAGACCAGGATATACATGTATTTCCTAACAAATACCATCTGCCTGGAATTCCAAAGAATGAATTGTCATACTCTGCTAATATGAAACATGCAAGCCCATGACGACCTTTGGCTAGACGGCAGAGCTTTGTCATATGGCATGACAAGAATATGAGATGTTGTCTTCCAGACTTATTGGTAGAGGTGCCTGCCCCGGCCCCTTCCCAACTCCACAACCCTTCATGCTCCCTGCAGATAAAACTTGCTTCTCGTTCAATTTCACCTGCTCAGTATCCAGCTTTGTGCACTGGAGATACCAGAGATAGGGTTTGCCCACCCTGGTCACATCATATCCTTATCCCAGCTTATAGATAGATGATAGATAGTATGTTAGTCAATTTTCCATTACTGTAACAGATTCCAGAGATAATCAACTTATAAAAAGAAAAGGCTTACTTTGGCTCTTGGTTTTAGCCAAAAACTCCTTTGGTTCCATTAATTTGGACTTTTAATGTGTCAGACACATCATTGTGAGATAATAGGGGGAAATAGGGGTGGAGAAGGAGCTTGTGCAAATGGCTATGAGCTGGCTTCATACAGAAGCTGCTTCTGGCTTCACCACAGGCATCCCGTCAGCATTGGATTTGACACACCAACACTCTACCTAACCACCAGGTGGCCATATTCCTGAGCCAGTTCCAGCTAGTTCCTCACATAGGTACATCACCTTTCTGCTCATTAAGACCGAGTACCACGTGTACTCACACAGCCCTTAGCTGTTAATTAGATGCTGATAAAGCTGAGCCGGGTTCCGTGAAGGTACCTCCCAATTCCAGAGAACTTCATCCATATTCAACCTGTTTATGAGCATTAATTTCTTAACATAAACCAAAACTTGCCTGTCTGGGCACCGCTCAGCACTTAAGTTCGCCCACACCCCCCTCAAGTGTGTCTTTCACTTGTGCAATACACCTCTTCCTTTCTACTGAAACCTGATGAGTTTCAGTCCTTTGGGCTTCAATAGCCTGGAGGGTTTAAGAAGTCCCCTCTGCTCCAAGAGACCTCCTTATACTCCTGATGACAATAGCAGGAGTATGTGGTGAAGCAAAAATCACTCACCTAGTGTCCTCCGGGAAGCAAAAGAAAGCAAGAAGGGCTGGGTTCTCACTGTCCCCTTCGAGGGCAGGCCCTCAGTGACCTGAAGACTCCCCGCAGGTCCCACCTCTTAACGGTTCCCCACCTCCTAACAGAGCCAGTGTCTGAGGACCAAGTCTTTAACAGATGGGTCTGTGGGGGACAATCTGGATCCAAGTTATAGCAGATAGACGACAGACTGATAATATAGATACAAATGACATGGAGATATAAATTTTCTTCATATTTAATCATTTTGATCACCACCACAAAACCTTCCCCTCGACCTTGCAAGCCGTGAACTGACATGCCACATACTTCTGCACATGACTCCATGGGATGCATATTAACACAGAGACCTGGGTTTTGTGGTCTTCGTGACCCTGGGCCTCTGTGCTTCCCCATCCACCCAAAGTCATTGTCCATAATTTTCTTCAAAAAGTTTTCAATACCTGAGCTCTACAACTATGAAGGTTTCTTGCTCTGTTTTCCTAAATACTTTGCACTGCCTTCTCCTAAACAAATTACTTCAATCGATCCTTACAATTTATTGTTACATCAAGTAGCATTCAATAGACTTTCTTTTAGCACATTCATGGAACTAAGCTCAGTAAACTCTGACACCACTCAACGCATTGGATAATTCTTATTAAGTAAATAGGGGCTATCACAGAAACCACTGATAATTCCTCAATAGAGTAAACTCACCCCCAGTAATGTTACTTTTATTCCAACTTGGAGGCTTGACTATGCAGTCAGTGTGTGCCACTGTAGCGTGCCCTTAAGTGTTTCTGAACCTCTCTAAAGCTCAGATTTGAGCTCTAAATTTGAAAAATTGCAATAACCAAGTCAAAGTTTTCTACAAAAATGAATTGAGAAAATAAATCTTAAATTCTAAGCACAATGCATGTTACAGTGTGTTCTCAAGAAACATTAGCTCTCTGAGGGAGAAAGAAGGACATTTACCTAGTCAGTCATTTAAAACATGTACCCCAAATGACAGATGGCTGCTATTCCTCTAATGGGACCCACTGCTAATTAGAGGTGGATCTGTACCTGGCTTTCCCCGAGCAGGACCCCCTCCTTGTTCCCCAAGAGAAGATGTCATGCCGTGTGCTCTTTACTTACAAGAGATGATGCTGGGGCACATCTGTGCTGTAAAGCTGGATTGGGCTGGACAGTAGAGAGGGTAGAAGAAAAAGATGACTCATGCCGTGTATGAGGAAAAGGTCCGGAGAAGGGGCATGGAGCCTAGGAAAACAGAGGTAACAACCGTATTGAAATGGGCCGTATTCCTATTCTCTTTCTCCCATTCAGGAGGGACAATAAGGGCCAAGATGTCCTTCCACACACCCCCAGTGGGGGGCAGATTTCAGCAATTCAGTCATTCTAGGGATATTAGGAAACTAAGTTCTTCAGAGATCCCAGAAGGAACAGGGATGCTCTCAGGTTGTGTGAGGCACATTCTCGGTTGTGTGAAGATACTAGAAATTAGAAACAGCACCTACCTTAGGTTCAGGAATTATTTCAGGAGCATGTGATTTCATCATCAAATCTCCTTTGGAAGGACTATTCCACAAATCAGTATGATTCCAAAAGCCATTTCTTCCAGAAGGAGGAGGAGAGAGAATGAGACCAAATTTTTTTTTTTTTTTTTTTTTTTTTGCCAGAGCCTCACACATGCTGAGCAAGCATTCTGCCACAATCCTCCTTATTTTGAGACTAGTTCTCACTAAGAAGTCCCGGCTGGCCTCAAACTTGTGATCCTCCTGCCTAAGCCTTCCAAATAGCTGGGATTATAGGTATGCACCACCAAGCCCAGCATGAAGAAATATTTAAAGACATAATAATCAAAAATATTTAGAAAATTAAGTTTTCAAGAATAACCAATACAAAATTTGAAAAAAAGATCTAAGAGTACTGGCATATCCTTCCAGATATCAAAAAGTAGATTTAAGCTATAATTAAAAGCATGCTAGAAAAGGATTAATTTGGTTTTAATGGTACAGAATAGAGTCCAGGAACCCAATTATGAGTATGGGAACTTGCCACGCAATGATTGTGGTATTACAGATCTATAGAGAAAGAATGAATACTCAGTAAACAGTTTGGAATTAACTAGCTTTCATAAATCAACCTTTATATTGACCTTTATCATATACAAAAAGTATGGATCAGATGCAAACTATTAGAAAAATACAGAACATCTTCATAAGTTTGAGATGAAACAATGTAACATGACTTAAATGTAACATGACTCACACAAACAGTAAAGGAAAAAAGCACAAATATGGGCACATCAAAATTTAGAACTCATACATGGTAAAACCCCAAACAAAATTGTAAAGAGCACATAAAAAAATTTACAAAATCCAAACGAATTAATGCCAAAAAATAAACATTTCCTACTAAGTCAAAGAGTACTATAGAAGTAATGTCATGACCATGAATTTTACCCCACAATAAAAGTTTCATTACATCTTAAGTGTGTATTATGTGCGTTGTTAAAGCATTTAACTCACTGCAGTTAAATTTCAAGTAACGTTTCAATTAAAGAAAGATATCATATTGTCAAGAAATACTTCTTTAATATTTTACTGGAAAAATATTTTTAATTCTTTCAAACAAATGCTACCTGCAAATGTTAAAGACATTCATTTAAATTTAGCTGAACTTGATCTAAAATATTTTCCCCTCCCTTGAGCATCCCTAGCCCTCCCACTCCCCCGATTATCACAAGATAGTTCTTAGACAGTTCTTAGATTGTGTCCTGTGTTTAAATAAATAAAACTTTAAATGCTTGTAATCAAGTGTGTTTGGGACATGGAGAACTGACGAAGTCTATTTTTTTTCTTCCTTCAATACAGAGCTTAATTAACTACAAAGTTGTTAAATTTCAAGCATGCCAACTCATTTCCACCAAATACTGTGCCTTCTATCGCATCAAACACATTTAGTCTCCATAGTAACCATTGAGGTATTATCCCCCATAGATGAAGAAACGGGAATATATGAATATATGCCCCATAAATATATACCCCATAACCATGCCCCCAATTAACCATTTTCTCCAGCCACACCCCACCTGCCTCCAATTCCACTCAGTTAATCCCACCAGGGATCAATTCACTCATTGGATTAAGACTCTCACAGCCCAATCGTTTCTCCTCTAAACCTCTAGTACCATCTCTCACGTGAGCTTTTGGGGGACACCTCACATTAAAACCATACATTCCACCCCTGGGCCCCAAAAGCTCACAATCATCTCACAATGCAAAATACATTTAATCCATTTCCAAGAGTCCCTATAGTCAACAGTTCCAAGATTGCTCAAAGTTCAAGTCCGAAGTCTTCTCTGAGGCTCAAGGTAATCTCGCAGTGTGAGCTCCTGTGAAATCAGAAGCAATTTACAAATATCCAACATAGGAAGGTCAACATTTCCATTTACAAGAACAGGGGCATAGAAAGGGATGGGACCAATGCAAGGCTGAATCCACTGGGCAAAAGCGTCCTGTAGCTCCATGTCAGGTTCCTGGGGCACATGGCATCACGATGTCCTCTCTAAAGGGCTTGTGTAACTCCACCCCTGTGGCCTTGCAGGTTGCAGCCCAAGTGGCCTCTCTGTTGGCTTCTCCCTGCTCAATTCCTACAGCTTTCCCAGGACTATGCCCCAAAGACTGGCGTTTCCTAATCTCTGGGGTCTCCACTGCAGCTCGGCTCCCTCCCCACATCTCCATGCTTTGCCTTCTCAGGGTGCCTGCAGGGACTCTGACCCTGCTGCTCTGTGCCTGACCTCCCAGGCCTTCCTTTGAAACCTTGGTGGAAGCCTCCATGACCCCTAAGCCCAGCATCCTGCATTCCTGCAGAACCAGCTCCTGTGGTTGACACAGAGGTCTGCGGCCATCTGAGCAATAGCCCAGCCTCCAGGGACTCTTACTGCAGCAGCCCCCGGGGGTCTGGGTGGCTGATCATGTTGAAAAAACTTCCTAGGCTCCCTGTGCAAGACGGATTCTCCACTGCTCTCTTCAAGAGAATTTTCACTTTTACTCCCTGGAGCCTGAGATGGGTGTGGTCTTTCCAGCTCCTGGGATGCCCTCAGGCCATCTTTCTTATTATCTCTAGGCAAAGTCTTCAGCATTTCCCTAGTGGTTTACTCTGGCCTTTCAAGTTCACTTTTTCCAGATCCTTCTGCTCTGCTTTCTGCTCCTGATATCCCAATAAATTCGGCTAAAATCTGCTAGCAATATCCACACCACCACCTTACCATTATGCTGCCTAGACATTTCTCCCGCCAGATGGAGAAGTCCATCTCTTCTAAAAGCGGCCTCACAGAAAGTCTCGGGACTCGGGCAAAACAAAGGCAGCTTCTCAGCCAGAACATAACACAAGTGGCCTCTTCTCCAAATTCCGGTAGAGTCCTCCTTGGTTGAGCCCTCTTGAGTCCTGTCTTCCCTGACCACAGCCCTATTGCCCTCTGGTTTTCTGAGCTCCCACCAGACTTGGCCATGAAATTGTTTCCAACAATCTAAGGCATTTCCCGATGGCACTGCTACGCATCTCAAAATTCTCCCCCCAATTCCAAAGAGCCCCAAAAGCTTCTGAGCCACATGGGCAGGTTAGGCCCAGCAACGACCCCACTTCTCGGTACCAATTTCTGTTTCAGTCGGCTTTTTCCACTGCTGGGACTAAAGGACCTGGTCAGAACAATTGTAGAGAAGGAAGAGTTTACTTGAGAGCTCACGGTTGCAGGGGTCTTAATCCAGAGAAGGCCGGCTGCATTCCTCAGGCTGAACATCCCCGAGGGAGAGAAGGACAGCGTGGTGGCTGAGGGAAGCAGCTCCCATCATGGTGATCAAGAGACAGAAACCCCACTCTCCAGATACAAAATATATACCCCATAACCACGCCCCCAATTAACCACTGTCTCCAGCCACCCCCACCTGCCTCCAGTTACCACTCGGTTAATCCAGCAGGGATTAATTCACTGATTGGGTGAAGACTCTCACAGCCCAATCCTTTCTCCTCTGAACCTTCTTGCACAGTCTCACGTGTGAGCTTTGGGGGACACCTCACATCCAAACCACAATAGAAGGAAAAAGGAAAGAAGGAAACAAAAGAGGAGCTAAAAATAACGCTTTTTGATCCCTCTCAAAACAAACAGTTGTAATCTTTCCTCTTAAAGAAAGGATCTGTTTGCATGTGTTATATTTTAAATATTATTCCTCAGGAACGCTCCTAAGTGTTGACGGCTCTGCCGTATGGATGCTAAGGAACACAAAGATCAAAGGAGCATAAGCTGAACGTGTGGCAAACAAATCAAAGAAAACACCTGGTGAAACTGATCATTTAGTTCAGGACCTGGTTATCTCTAAGGGATGTGCTACGGTACCAACTAACAGTGTGTGTACAGTAGGTGTGAAGCACATGGTGTACAAGGAGAGGCCGCACACAGAGTTATACAAAGAAAAATAATTTTGTCTCCCATTCCATCATTTTGTGACCCAGCTTTCTGTCCTACTTGTGCTTTTCTGAGGGCGGGAAGGAGGAATAAAAATAAATGAGGTAGATTTCAGAGGTGGACTTTGTAGACCAGTGTGGAGACTTTGGCTCTTGTTCTGATTTAGAAGGCAATGGTAAAATACGTCATAAGTAGTAACAGGCAATTTGAAAATAAAAATTTTAAACACCTCTTAATAGTCCTGTTACCAAAAGCCCAGTCCTTGTTCTAGTTACCAATCAAATAAGGAGGACGAGGAAAAAGGAAAAAGATACTTTGTTGCTTTGTTAGCAAAAGAGAAACTCTGGAGGCTGTGATTCTAACCATCAGTGGCAACAGAAGGCTTTTAAAAGAAGTGATTTAAAGGTTACATTCCATCTGTGCCCTGTCAGGAGTCCTAATTCACTTGCGACCTTGACAGAGAGACTTTTTCTTAGGTCTTCTGGTCCTGAAGGCTTATGACATCATTCCTGTGGTGTGTGAGTCCAAAGACGGGCAGGTGACTCAGCCTAGGATGGGAAGAATGTTAATCATGCATCCTCCATGGTTAGGGGCTATGGAGAGGAAGAAGAGAAAGAGGGGGAAATCCATGCCCCTTTTAAAATAAGCCACAAAGGCAGAACAGCAAGGGTCATGTTCAAAGCATGAAGTGGACCCCTGTTACAACAGCATCAAAAATAGGTACACAAAACTTTAACAAAAAAAAAAAATGTATAAGACATTTGCACTGAACACTGAATTTTTTGTTGAGACAAAGTAAACAAATGAAGAGATATCCCTTACTTATGGATTAAAACCCTTAATATTGCCAAGTTATCAGTTCTTCCCCAACTGGCCCATAGATTTAATATGACTCTAATCAAACTCCCCTTGAGAATTTTAAAAGAAATTGGCAAGCTAATTATAAAATGTATGTGGGAATATTTATACTCAGACCAGTCAAAATCATTTTGATAAAGAAAAATAAAGTTGGAAAACTGATACTATCCAATTTTAATACTAATTATAGAGCCACACTAATCAAGACAGTATATAAACATAATAATAAGCATAGAGAGCAACAGAATAAAATAGAAAATCCAAAAATTGACCCAAACACCACCCCACACACAGTATTATGTATATACACACTCACATACATGTGTGTATGTGGTCAATAGAATTTCAATGAAGGTGTAAATGTAACTCAATGGGAAAAAAATCTTGTCAGCAAATGGTCCTCAAACAATTGAGTATTGGTATTAAAAATACTGAATCTTGATTCTTACTTCACATACATGAAAATCAATTCAAAATGTGTCAAATATTTAAATAGGTCTTAGATTTAAATAGGTTTAAACAGGTCGCAGACTATATAATTTCTGGCAGAAAAGATAGAAGAAAGTCTTAGTTTCCATGGGCTAGGTAAATCACTATTAAAGATCAGTATCCAAAATATGTTGAGTACTCATTTAAAAATCAGCAAGAAAATTGGGTAAAAGCCTTGAGCAGGCACCTCAAAAAATCATGTATTCAAATGGCTAATGAACATTTTTTACTTTTAAGAACTTTTAAAAGCCATTCATCTTTAATAAAGAGCATATTTAAAGTACAACCAAAGATCATTACACACACATCAGAGAGACAAAACTGTCAGAAGTATAACAATGGTCTACTCATTTAAAGTAAGAGAGGAAACAGAAAACCCACTAACAGCTGGTAAGAATTGAAAGTGGTACATGCATTTTAGAAACAGTGTGCCACCTAGCAAGATTCAATGTATAGACTTCTGGGAGTCTACCCTAGAAAATATGTGAACATGTACACTAGTGGTCATGAATGAAATATCGAAATGGCACATCACCCGATGTCAATCAAGAGTAGAATAAATAGATAGATAGAGTTGCACACTTGTGCAATGGTATACTAACATACAGTAATGAATAAACTAAAACTACATAATGTTGATTGGAAGAAGATAGACCAAAAAATCATATATCATGGTTCTGTTTAAGTGCAGTTCAAAAACTGGAAAAAATGCATATGTGCGCGCACACACACACACACACACACAGGAAAGGATGCACATTAAAAGTCAGCATGTGATTTTGTGCTTACCTCCAGAAGTAAGAGAGTGGACTGTCATTGAATAAGCAATTGGGCGGGGGGCACTTTTGGAGGATTGGCAATATTACTTTTGTTGATTGGGGGGTTGGTTGCACAAGTGTTCAGTGTAGGATTATTCACCACATACAGCTAAAGTTTATGAACTTTATGAATGCTTTATTATGTTTCCCTAAAATATGAAGATTGCTTTATTTTTTTAGAAACCAAATGGGGGATGGAGGAAAGCTCTAGCAACAATATTAATCCCGAGCTCTTCTTAAGAACTTACTGTTGGGATAATAACTTGAAGTCATTTTGTGTTTCCTTCTGTAAAGTCTGCTTTTCCTTTAGGGATAAGTGCCCGGTTTCTGTTCTCACGACTAAAAGGCTCAGGGGTCACTCTAGTTAAACTGGGCTGACTGGGCTGCACGAAATAACGCCACAAGAGACACAAATACCTTTTTCTTTGGGGTTGCTGTGACAGCTTCTCTGACCTTAAGGGTCCGCAGAAAGAGAGCGAGAGAGAGAGAGAGAGAGAGAGAGAGAGAGAGCACCTGATGACCACTTTTATCAAGGAGAAGCTATTCAAATGAGGCAAGGGGTCAGGTTTCAGGGGGCTGAGTCTATCTTCATGATGTCCACTGTCAGCAGGTTGACACCTGGGTAGGCCACACCCAAGGGCACAGTAAGAGGAGGGGACACACACAAGGCACTTCCATGGAAGATTCTATCCTAAACAGGGCAAGGGGTTAGATTACAAAGGAACAGGTGAGCCTAGCTTCACCCATGGGGCTGTAGCAAGACACACCCATTTCTGTGACTGAGCGCCTCAGCACCCAGCTGGGGAGTGTAACTCAGTCACCCATAAGGTTGGCCTTCCCCAGATAAGAGTACATCAAGAACAAAATTCCCCAGCATTTTGCTAACTATGATTGAATGAAATTGATGAAATGGATTTCCCTTTAAGATGGTGCTCTAGTTCAAATGCTGTTCCTCAGAATTCATAGGTTGGAACATAATCCCTGAAGTCACATGTAAATGGTATTAGAAGATGGAACTTCACGGACAGATGAGTGAATGAATGGCTTGGTGAGATGTGGGTGCAGCGGCTTGTTATAAAGTGAGTCTCCTGTCTCACCGTGTGTTGCTCTGGGCTGCCTCAGAGAGAAGGGAAATGAACATACTCAGAAACTCAGAATCCAGTGTTTTCTCTCATGTGCAGAAGCTAGAGGAAAATAAAGGAAAGGGGCAGGGAAGGTAGGATGGCCTCAAGAACCATCAAACGTGAGTCAGTAGGAGAGCAGAAGAGAGTGCAGTGGAGTAGAGGAAGGAGAAGGGTTGGGGGTGGACAGGGAGGGGAAGGAGAGTCCATGAATGAAGTCAACTTCAGGCAGGTGTGAGTTCCTGGGATGAGCCCAACTATTATGTACAATACAAAGCTCTTAAAAAACTCTGCAGAGTCCCCACCAGCAAGAAAGCCCTCACCAGACACGACCCTTGAATCCTAAACCTTGGACTTCCCAACCTCTAGAACTGTGAGAAACCCACCACTTTTTATTGGTTACCCCGTCCTAAGTGTTCCATCACAGCAACAGAAAACTGACCTAGATACGTGGAATAACTAGTAGAGCTACTTGTCATTTGTTTACTCCTTCAAAGTAATTTTTCATTTTACAAGAGTTTTAACTTATTCCTTATTTATTTTACTTTTTAAAAATCACCATAAGTAATGTTAGGTGACCTTTCACACAAACCTTCAGCAGAATATGGCTGTCAATACTTTAGTGTGCACCAAATCAATACTGTTACCTAGAGATGACCTCACCTGCAGACAGTGTCCCCTTGACACTCTTTGCTGTTATTTTGCACTTCCTCAAGACATGTCATTCCCTCTCATTGGGACAGTCTACCCCCAGGTATGTCCATGGCTCACTCTTTATGTCTTTGCACAAAAGTCCCTTTAGAAGGGTTTTCTCAACAATTTTCTCTAAATATAACCCATGCATGCATAAATTTGATTTGTCGTGTGTGTGTCTGTGGGGCGGGAATATAAACTCTGTAAGAACAATGACTTTGTGACCGTCATCCATATTCCCAGCTCTTGGAAGACTGCCTAGCACAGGGTAGACAATCAGGAAACATTTGTGAATAATTTAATTCATTTCTCGGAGTATCCTGAGTTGAATACCTTCTTCCCTAGTTTCTGAAGAAACTGAAGCTAAGAAAGCTTAAATAATCTTTCAAGGTCATCAAGTTCAAAGGGGTAAAAGTGAGTTTCAAACCAATATGAGAATTATTTGATGCAATCAATCCAAAGGCATATTTCAAGCAAAACTGAATTCAATGGTTGAAAGCCTGATTCTAATAATGCAGTAGGCGTGGAAAAGAACACTCATCTAACACAGGTCACAGACGAGGTTTTTAAAAACACAAAAAATGCAAACAAAACTTATGCTGGCTTGACCAGGAAACGTGTGCTTTATTGGAGAAGGAAGATAGACAAGGACAGGCTCACAAGACGGGACCTCCATGGAGATCACAGACAGACGGGTGGCTGGCAGAGCAAGGTCAGGCAAGGACCCCACTGATCATCTTCCAGCAACACAGTATCAGGTGCAGGAGCAAAGCCCTCCCTCCGTCAGTGTCAAAAAGGTAGGAAATGAAGGAAGGTTCTGTCGCTCACCATGGCTGAAGGGAGGAGGAAGGAGTTTTAAGAAGAGTCTCTGGATCTTGTTGTTTCATGGTCCCTATAAATTCCAGTGCTATCACTCTTGAATGAACACTTCTCTTGGCAGGTGGTCCTGGTTGCACAGGAGGGCATTTCTGTTGACATGGTGGAGGTGTGCATTGCAGGTGGGCAAAGAGCAAGTGGACATTACTCATGGCACCTTGAAGTTGAGCATGGTTCTGAGCTCCTTAAGGGTGGGTAGGGCTCAGAGTGCCGTGGAGGATGGCAGGGCTCAGGGTGCCTTGGTGAATGGCAGGGCTCTGGGTACCGTGGTAGATGACAGGGCTCAGGGTGCTGCGGTGATAGACAGAGCTCAGGGTGCCTTGGTGGATGGCAGGGATCAGAATGCTGTGGTGGATGACAGGGCTCAAGGTGCCTTGGTGGCTGGCAGGGCTCAGGGTGCCGTGGAGGATGGCAGGGCTCAGGGTACTGTAGTGGATGGCAGGGCTCAGGGTGCCGCGGTGGTGGACAGGGCTCAGGATACTGTGGTGGACAGGGCTCAGGATGCTGTGGTGGTGGACAAGGCTCAGGATGCTGTAGTGGTGGACAAGGCTCAGGATGCTGTGGTGGTGGACAGGGCTCAGGATGACACGGTGGACAGGGCTCAGGATGCTGTGGTGGAAGGCAGGGCTCAGGGCACTTATGCATGAACCCGGGAGGTGGCTGGCAGGGCTGCTTGCACTGCTGCTGCTGGTAGGACATCTCTCCTGGCTCTCAGATAATCTGACAGACAGAAAAACAGTTCTGTTAGAGACAGAATCACTGGCAGAACAGATCCCTTGGACATGAGTCCTCCGGGGTCCAGGAGCCTGTTTTGATTTCTCAGTCTATGACTTTGTGTAGCTTCTCCATTCTTCCATTTTAGGATGTTTTACCCTCAACTCTTTGGTCTTTTATAGTTCATCTCATATTATACCAGTTTCTAAAAACAAAATTACTTATGTAGCAACAACAAGTACCTTTCTGAAAATAAATAACTACCTAGAGAAAGAAACTCCAGGTACTAAAATTCTAGCCAATCCCCAACAAGTGTCGCTTCTCACCTTTCCTAAGCCCTGGTTCCCCATTTAAGGGAACTGAGCCGTGGGTCTTTGAGGAGCGCTGCGAAGGCTCCAGCCCATCACTCAAGGAGATTTGCACTCGGAGGAGGATATATTTGGAATGAACGTGGAGCTGTTTAAAACTCTATCCATTTAAGATTTGACTCCATGAGATTTGCACCTTTGACTCCGTTTCCCTCACCCCCTTCAACGTCATCTGCCAAGTACCAGTTGAAAATCATTGCCAAAACCTCCTTGTCGTCTCCTCCCCCTTCATGAGCATTGATGGGTTAAGGGAAATGGCCACATTCCCCCCAAGTTAAAGCCTAAGATAACTGAGGGCCAAGAAAGGCCTCTAAGAGTCGTACTCACCAGATTCTCCAAAGAGGGTCCACAACTGAATGGCAGGAAGATGGCTCAGCGGGGCAGGGAGCCCTTTTATAAGGACCAGGAGGCCCCACACGGAGGAAGAGCCCAGGACTGGGACAAGGTGCTGATTTCCCAACCAAAAATATGACCTGCATGCCATCCCCAAAATGCCTTGCCACCCTCTACTGATGACAAGAACTTCCTTGTCCAGGATCCCCTCACCTGACCACATCAGTGATTCACAGACCTGATTTCAGGTTCTCGTTCCAGGACAGGTGACAAGTGGAAACTACGCCACGATTTCTGACAGCTGGGATGATGTTCCTTCACAGAAATGGCGCGTCACCTGGACCCAGCTGGTCACTACCTTTATGTAAAACTGCTCCCCATTCAGTTCCGCTTGCCCTGTGTCCGGCTTTGCTCCCTTCAATGAGAGACCCTCAGGCTGGCCATAGTTCACCCTCAAGGGCACTCTCTCTTTACACTCATTCTCCTTTGCCGGGCCCTGTTGGTCTCTAAGTTTTCCTCAATAGGTCCTTGGCTTGAACAGGCCACGGTCACCTCAGTTCCTCCCACTCGCTGACAGTCCCTCCTCTGGTGAGCTTCCAACTGGTCCTTTAGGGGGCTTCAAGGGCACCTCACTCCTCAGCTCTCTAGGCTAAGAGTCACTGCTGGGGTCCCTCCCCAATGCTCCACGTTTGTAGATTTACACGCCACCCTCTTCTCTGTGGCCCCTGGAAGCCAAGTGACTGCACTCTGTTGGAACCCAAATTTGTCTTCTCCCCCTTTCTTCAAAACTGCCTCGTGTCTGGGTTGCCACTGAGAAAATTTTCCACTCACACCCCAAAAATACTGTGTGCTGCTGTCTCCCCAAGGAGTCCACTCAACAGACCCCCTGACTGGATCCTCTGTTTTGAAATGGCAGTTAGTAGGATTTCAGGCCTTCTCCACACTCAAGGAACGAAGTTTTGCAATCTTTGTTTGATTGATGGGTATTTTTATTTCACTAAATTAAATTTGGCTGACACCGGAATCATTGATAATTTCTCAATATAATTTATTGAAATACAGTATGTAAATACTAGTACATAATGACATCTTATTATAATTTATTGAACCACAATAACACAGTTATTCTGGGTCCCAACGTGGTCCCAGCATTATTCATGGTCCCAACTTTGGGAAAACTTGGCTACCCTGGCTACGTACACAACACCCACCACTACTATTATGTCACAGTAAATACTTCCTGAACTCTTGAAAACCAGTTCACATAGCTAAAGTTTAAAGTAGGGACTACACCTTCCTCAAGAGTTTTCTACAAATCTCTAAGTGCTAAATGTAATACACACAACAGAGTGGTTCTTGAAGAAATATGAGGCAGAAAGGTAGAAAAACTAAGAATAACAAAATCATAACTAATCAATAATTTTAACCATCTCCAAAAAAAAAAAAAAGTCCTAAAGAACGGCATTGCAGTTAGGCACAG
Organism: Marmota flaviventris; assembly: GCF_047511675.1. Taxonomy (NCBI): domain Eukaryota; kingdom Metazoa; phylum Chordata; class Mammalia; order Rodentia; family Sciuridae; genus Marmota; species Marmota flaviventris. The sequence goes on along the minus strand of NC_092507.1, from coordinate 120,786,756 downwards.
CGGAGCACCCCTGTGACCCCAGCAACTTGGAGGCTGAAGCAGAAGGATTGAAATTCAAGGCCAACCACAGCAACAATACAGATGTCCTAAGCAACTCAGCAAAATCCTGTCTCAGAATTAAAAACAGAAAACAGAAAGGGGGCTGAGGGTGTAACTCAGTGGTAAAGCACCTCTGGGTTCTGTCCCAATACCAAAAGATGGCATTGTTAGCCCCCCTGGTGGCATACCCCTATAATCTCAGCTCCCTGGGGACTGGGACTGGAGGATGGCAAGTTAAATGCCAGCCTCGGCAACGCAGCAAGGCCGTCTCAAAATAAAAAATAAAGAGAGGGTTGGGGATGTTGCTCAGTGGTACAGCATCCGGGTTCAATCCCTAATGCTATGGGAAAAAAATTAAAGGCATTGTTTAGATTAGGGACTATTTGGTGACTTCCTTGCCCTGCTTACTCCTTCTTCTGGCTGGGTTCACTGCCTGTTAGAAGGACCTGGCGGCACCTGCAGGGGCTGCTCCTTCTTTCCCTGAGAAGGCCCCTCGGCCGCCTTAGGAAAGAGCTCACACCTTGGGATCTTACCCACAGTGCTGGGCAGCATCTGCAGTTTTCCCACCTTGTTTGGGCTGGTGTGGGACAGACGAGATGACTGGTAGCCTAACCTGGGGATTTGAAGGTAAAGGAATTTGTTTGGGTTGAGCCCTGATGTTGACTCTTGGCATTCCAAGGGAAGAACACCAAGCCGGTTGCTGCTCCCCAGCACCCTGAAATTCAGAATTGAGTCATCTAGATTAGGATCAGGAAACTGGCATCTCTCAGGGAGGCCCCAAGGAACAGGGATGCTCTTGGGATGCGTGAGATGCTCTCATGACATTCTTTTTGATGCTGAAATTCTAAGGCTGGTGCCTGCTGGAGCAAGAAATTAGATGTAGGAAGCGTGTGATTAAAACAGATCTATCACAGGGTGAATGGAGGCTGAGGAAGGGAGGAGAGTCCACACCTCTGTTCTTCCCGAACACGCACCACACAGTTTGAAGCACACGTATCATCTGTCTGGACTCCACCACCACTTTGCATAGTGTGGAAATCTCTCCAGAGGGAACTGGCTGGGGGTCTTGTGGTTTTAGAAACTTTTTCCTAAGGGATCTTTTTAATTCAACTGAATGCATCCAGGAGAAACGGGAATCTCCAAGCCAGTGCTCAGGGTGTATTACACTTCCCAGGGCACAGTGGGAACGCTTGGCTTGAAATGGTCCATAGTGCTTTCTTCTTTCTCATCATCCCCAGGTGAAGTCCAATGTATTAAGTATGCTGTTAGCCTGTCCCAAAGACAAAGTAGCATAGATTCAATAACAGGAAGAGTGGATTAAAAGGAGCCCCAAATAGTAAGATGTTAATTACCAAAATGTTGTTATTACGTCTCGTAAGTGAAAAAAAAATGAAGAATGGAATAAATGTGCTTGATTTCAAGATTCAATAAGCCATGAGTCAAAGAAAAAAATCATCATCAAATCTATATGCTGGAAGACCAAGGATCAATAAAATACACAGAATTCAAGTATAGAGTGTAATGAATCATGACACATATTTATGCTTTATCTATCGTTAAATGAACACCTAAATTTCTAATGTCCTATTAATATGAAATATCTTATTATTTCTACCTACACATCATATCAATATTTACCATGTCAATCCCTCTGCACACATCTACAAAGCAGATTTGGAGTTTAAATACACAAGGTCCTCAAGTCCACAGGAATTTGAATAGGAAACCCAGGGGCCACCTCACTCAACAATCTGCTGCTGTCCTTAGAAGATTGAAAAGCATAAAAAAGGTCCCATTGTGGGTCCTTGGATTCTGGACTCAGGTCAGATCCAGTTTCTGCACCCTGGGTATCCCAGGACACTTTTTCTGAACTCATGTGTCAAATTCCCTCTTTGCACTGAAAATGTAGAATTAACCACATCCCCCAGCTTTCTAGTAGAAGAGCCCTGGGGAAAATGTAGGAAACTGTATTATATCTCCATGGGTCTGATGGGGACGACTTCCCATGCCCCTCTGCCATCTGGGCAGGAACAAAGATGAAGAAGTGAATTCACCCTGTCCCTGACACAGTGGGGCACGGCTGGCCCCAGAGCATAAGGCTTAATGCTAATCCCCTCTCATGGACTTTTGGTTCCTTCCCACTTCATCTTGTAACTTCCTGCCACACAAGGGCCTCCCTGACTCAGGAAGGATCAAAGTCACTTGAGGAAGCCATTCAAAAGAATAACCAAAAAACAGTCTTAGGTGTTCTGGGTGGGAGAATGACTGCCATTCAGTCCCCAGCACCCGGTGTCACTCTGTCACAAGCACCAGGCTGAGGAAGCCAGAGCTGACAACATCTAACTGCAGGGTGACTTCTCTACAAGATGGTAGCTGATCCCACATGGTGACCTTAATCCCTTCCCATTTCACCTGGGGCCTTCCTGCTGTGGTGGAAGCCAGGAGGAACACACTCCTGCCATTTTGCCTTCAGTGAGACTGAGAAGCAGCCCATTCTTTCCCTCAGGTGGAACCTTCTCCGGTTCTTCTGTAAGCCGCTCTTTGAGTAGCCAGCAGGTTGGGGGACATTGACTAATTAAGGGTCAGGGGTAACTGGCTGGGAATCTTAGGCAGATGGAGACACAGAGGCAACAGCCAGGGCCCCTCTTTCTTCCTCTGATACTTGACTCTGCTCTTAGCCCTAAGCCACTCTCAAATTGGCCTGTCCTCAGGATGGTAAGGTCACTACGTTGTGTTTTCCTTTAAAGAGGGGCTTTCACTGAACTCTGAGACGTAGGTTCCTTCAGGACTTAACTCTGGACACTCTTTGATCTGTTAACACTACAGACTCTGCCAAGGAATCCTGAACTACAGGTAGGAAGAGATGGTGCCCAGGACTCCAAGGACCAGGTCTCTCTTGCCGAAAGGACCCCCTCAGAACACACAAAGATTATGGGACCAAAAAATGGGGGTCAGGGACCAAGGAGAAAGTCCTCCTCCTCCTTGGATGTGTGAGCGGTGACGTTAGCTCTCATGTGTCGACAGTCTTGGAGAAGGGGAAGAGAGGGGCAATGCCACTTTGCAGATGGTGGTTCAGGAGAAGGTCGGAGGCTGGTGCAGGAGGACTGAGTCAGGCCCAGAGCTCAAGACGGCTCTGGGAGGATCCCCCACATAGAATCCTGGTAGGAGAATCCCTTCACGTCACCTCCAGGTGGAAAGCCGGCAGCCCACTGAGGGTGTCTGCCTCCTGACACTGCCCCTTCACTCTGGGCACTCTCACGTCCCACTGCACCAAGAGCTCTCCTGGGCCTGAACTGGGCCTCAGTTACGTTGACCTCCCACTCTCAGGACCTGGTCACCCAGCAGCTTGCTCAGGGTCTTTGGGTAAATGATCTTAACTTCCCTGACCCCACACATCAGGGCTGGAGACATTGTGTGTGACGTTTACTCTGCATAAAACGTGAGGGGAAGCCTCGGGTATGGAATATGAATGCATTAAGGTCCATCTCTAAAATCCCTAGAAAAAGCCACAGCTACAGAAATCCAGCCCAGAAATTTCTTTCACCTTCTTTCCTCATATCATCCCACCTCCAGGAAGCCCTCAGGTACGCGTGAGGAACATGGATCTGACCTCACGTCCTCCACCCTACCCATCACACACACACACAAAGATCCTTCCAGAAGGAATAGGAACACTGTTATCCACCAAAGAGCTGCAAAACTGGACTTTTCAGTGCAAAGAGGGAGTTGGGCAAGATTTTCAGGAACTGGGTGCAGCATCAGGACGCCAGGAGACGGTGGGGAAACCCCTTTGGTTTCCTCCTTCCCAGGCTGAGCCCAGGATAAAAGACCCTGCTCCAGGCTGCCCCACTGCCTCGTGGATCCCTGAGGACAGAGCAGCCGGGAGAGCCGCAGGTGAGTGGGAGCCAGCGCTGGGGGGAGAAAGCCTCACGGGACCATCAACAGGGTCCCGATGGGCGTGATGAGGAGGCAGGGTAGAGCCTGGGGTTGGGAGGGATGGAGAAGGGACAGGAAGATCGTCAGAGTCAGCAAGATGAACAGAGGCACAGGACAGAGAAGGAAATAAGGACCAAGGGGGTCAGGCAGCCAGCAGGGAGAGAGAGGAGGAGACACGTCCAAGGTCAGCTGTAGTCCACAGGCCTTGGCAAGCCTAAGTCAGCCCCAGGCCACTTGCCACCAGTGTGTATGACACCAAGGTTTCACTGGGACACGGCCCTCATGTGGGTTTAGGTACTTTCTGTCACTGCTTTTCTCCACAATGACAGACGGGAGGAATTCTTACAGACATTGGCCTGCCACGCCTGCATGTCTCCTCTCTGGCCCTTGACAATAAATGTTGGCTGGCCACTGTTCTAAACCTAAGTGACTTTGAGCTGGAGGAGGTTAAGGACGCAGTGGAAGAGGACAAAATGCCGGGCCACTCAGTGGACGTTGGTGAAGCTGAGGCGTGAACCCAGCTTGTCCATCACGTTGAGTGTTTCTCCTTCAGTGACTGAGCTTCGGGACCCAAGATAAAGCTAATAAAACCCAGAGCTTAGGATGTGGGGTGCCCAACTGGGGCTCCCTACTGACGCAGGTGTGCTCCTGGATTCTAGTGCTCACTGTGGCCACCCCACGGAGGCTGGTTGTCCCTGAAGGAGCAGGATCAAGTGGCAAAGTGGTGGGGAGACAGGAAAGGCCTGGGGGAGTCACCAGAAGGCCTCTGAGTCAGGAGAAGAGACGACTTAGTGGAGAATAGGGGCCACGGCCACCCGAAAAGGGAAAAATATGACCCAGCCTCCCTCCAAGTTGGCTCTGCCTCCACAGATGGTTAAATGTCACGGTGTCCTGCTGTCCCCAGCCTTCTTCTCCTGAAGCCAACATCTCCAAAGACGTTCTCCCTTTTATCTCAAGGTCCACCTTCCAGAACTTTCCACATTTCTTATTTCCCTGGTTCCTTGGAGTATGAGAAATGTTCATTTAAAGAATAGCACACACTCCAGGCCCAATCTCCTGGGAGGGGGAGGCTGAGGAGACACTGGCCACCTGTGGGCAGAGCCACCAAACTCCTGGTGGTTGGCGGCTGTGGTCCAGAGAGGTTCCTGTAGGGGGACAGTCTTAGGAACATGTGCAACATCTCTCCATTGATACTTTAAGGGGTGAGGGGAGGGGATGCTCCTCCCTTGTTTTAGGCTTGGGGATCACTTCCTTCCCTAGTGCAGTCTCAGTCTAAAGTGCTTCTTCTTTCTTTCAGTTTACCTTCAACGTTGGAAAAATGTCCTATCAACAGCAGCAACAATGCAAAGTCCCCTGCCAGCCTCCTCCCCAGGTCCCAGAGCCCTGTCCTCCCAAGGTCCCAGAGCCCTGTCCTCCCAAAGTCCCTGAGCCTTGTCCTCCACCCTGCAGCCAGCAGAAGTGCCCCCCTGTCCAGTGCCCTCCATGCCAGCAGGACTATCCACCAAAGTGGAAGTAGCCTCAGGGGCCAGCCCTCTCTCTCCTGGACATGCAGACACTGCCCACTGCCCACCTCCTCCAGCTTATTTCCAGACACTACAAGGATCACCCTAGGAGAAGCTTCCAGTTCAGAACCAAGAAGAAAGTCAACTGGCTTCTCCTCCCCAAATCCATGCCTCCTTCCACCTCCTCTTCCAGGAGGCTGCAGGGATTAGACAGGAGGGTCACCTTCTCAGACCTTTGACCCGTGGTTCAAATATGCCATTATGTTCAGCTGAGACCTCCTCCACCACCCAGCCTCCTGCTGATCATGTGGATCACTGTAAGAACTCAGAACTTGCTCCTCTCTCTACCTCCTCAGCATGCAACAACTTCATCAAGGTTTCCTGGAGCAAGCACGACTTAAAAATGAACACAAGAAACTGTTTAAATCAATAGGAAAAAACGCCTAGAGCCTTACACCCCAGCTCCACGCCCTGTGGTGACGTCAATGACGTCTTCTGGTTCTGTTTCCCACTAATAATCTCCACCAACCCTGACGCAGCTCACCCCTTTCTTTGAACTCTGAACCTGGAATATTCTGAGACCTAAAAGGTTTCTTCTTCTCTGATTCCTAAATTAAAAATAAAATAAAATCCATGGTTGACCTTGTGCCTGTTCTCTTGCTGGGGATGGTGGACGTCACAGAGGGACAAAGGGCCAGTGGAGGGCAGCAGAGACTGAGTGGGAAACCCTTGGTAAGACCTGGGAACTCAGGGCCATATGAGAGTGACTGGGCGCCCGGGTCAAGCTAAGCATCTCCTTCTCCTCTGGCCGTCCATCTCAGTCCCTCATGTTTCCTGCCCCCAGGCCCCTCTCCATGAACTCTCATAGGGACTCCCCATGCAGGGACGTGGGGACTCAGGGCTGCAGACTGGGCTGAGCGTGAGGCAGGCCCTCGGGTCCATGCAGACTGTAGGACTCAGCCCTGGGACCTGGGACCTGGCTCTGCCTGGGGTCTGGCCTGTAGGGAATGGACTCCAACAGGGGTTATTTTTGCAGCAGTTCTCAAACTATTTGCACCCTTAAGATCATTGAGTATCTCAAGGAGGTTTTGTTCTTGTGGGTAATATCTATGGATATTTCTTGTATTAAAAATAAAATCCAGAAAAATTTAAACACACTGTCCACATGCAGATATTGCACTAACTGCCAGAGTGATGATGTCACTCATGTCACATACCCTCTGGAAAATTCTATGAGGGCTCCTTTTTTAAAAAGTGAATTAAAAAGACAAAGAAGATCTTATTATAGTTGTTAAAGTTTTGACCTCACTGATCCTGCTGAATGCACTTCAGGGACCCAAGGTCCTCACACACCTTGACAGCCACTAGTCTAGGAGTCAGGGGGAGCCCGACCCCCGTGTCTCCCAACATGAGCAGCACAGCAGCACAAGCTTCAGGTGGCTAAGGAAGCTCCCCTTGGGTCTGGGCACCCCCTTATTTATGGATGCACGTGAAGTCTGTTTTAATCATCCTGCCAAGCTGAGTTCCACACTTTAACACTCACTGGTCAGTGCCCATCTGATCCTGCTAAACTGCGTTCTGCACTTCTCCTCACCACCACTGACACCACTTAGAACATGTCTACCTTGATTAAAGACTGAAGACAAAGAGGACAGAACAGTGAACTGCTCTGAGATTCTGGAGAGGATTCTCTCAGGGGTCTGCAGAGGTCGTGGGCCCAGACTTGCTTCATGGGCCATTGAACTGATCTGACAGGGGCTTCCCTCCGGGTGCAGTCGGGAGCCTGGGTGCCCTGTGGGTTGTGGAGGTTGGGGAAGGAGGGGAGGCAGAGGACAACGGCTCCTGGGTTTCACACTGGGCTCCGCCTTGGGCTTCTCAGTGCAGTCGATGGACTTTCCCTGGGAGTGGAGACTTGAACCCAATCATATTCCATTTCCCGTGTGTTTCTAGCTCCACCAGCTGGGAGCTGGTGGCATGGAATGACCTCTGACCCTCTGCACCAGGGGAGCGCCTTGTGAGGCACACCCTGACCAGGTTTCCCTTCCTTTACTTTGACGTCTTTCTGGTGAAGGGAACCGAGGATGCAGCCTCCATCCCTGAAGAGGGCACAGGAAATCCCTAGAGCTCCATCTCTCCCCTAAGATTATAAATGGAAAAGTAAACTTCATGCTCTGAGGGCTGCAGAGACTGGGCGGCCTTCACCTGCTTGAGGGACCCGGCAGGTGCTCCCTGCTACGTCTCCCTGGCACTCTCCCTGGGGCCAGGCCAATGGGTGGGTCTGGAGAACAACGGTGAGCCATCTGGAGGCCACTGTCCCAGCTGTGGTCCCTGTCATGGAGGAAACTGACCCAGAGCTCGGTGTTAGGATCACAGGTTGGAGAGTCTCCTGGCCTGGTACAGAGGGTAGGAAAGGGGCTGGGGTGAGTCTCAGCATTGAACTGGGATGGTGGACATCAGAAAGGAGGGTTGGAGGAACCTAAAATATAATGGGCTCCAACGCATCACCAAGTTGGAATCTCCTCAGTGAGACTTGAACTGTCACAAGCTGCTGTCTGGGGACTGTGTGAGCCGGACACAAGGTCAGCTAGGAACGCCTGCACTGTGGGTCACTGTGAAGAGCTGGCCATTTCTATAGGGTATTGAGTCCTTCTCCACCTTCTTCTCAGTGGCCAAATTCTGCTCTTGAACTACACCTGACAGTCATGCTCCCACAAGGGGGTGTCCCCCACCAGGTGGACAGACAGGCTGCTGCTGGACCTGCCTCCCACGTGTCCCACCACCTCTCCTCCCCATGGACTCCTGCTGCCCAGGGAGCTCATCAGGACAAGACTGACGTCCTGAAGTCACCAAAACCTACCCTGACAACGGTTTATGTCTCAAGAACAAAGTTGGGGCCCGGGGATCCCAGACGGCAGGCTGGAGGGAGCTGCCTTCCGTGGGGCTCTGGGACCTGGGGTTGAAGCAGGGGAAGCTGTTTCCCTCTGGTGATTAGAGGACCCCACAGCTGTGTCCCCAGGGCTCCAGGCCTGGGGTCAGCACAGGACTCCCAGCCACTCACCCACCAGGACCTTCGGGTGCCCGAGCAGGACACAGGCATCAGCACCCGCGCAGGACTCCTGGCCACCCAGCCACACAGGACTCCCAGCTGCCACTGCCACACAGGACACTGGCCACTGCACATGTGCAGGAACTCCTTGGCCACTCCCAGGTGGACCCCATCCACCACCTGAGGATCCCCTGGTCGCCTCCATCTTGGGACACCACAGCCACTGCCCCAGTCCCCTCCTCGGTAGCCTGCACCTGGGGACACCTCACAGGGTCTGGAGACGGGGGCCACCAAAAGCCGGCTCCCCACAGAGCTGCATCTCTGCACACGCTGTCCACCGCCACCGCCGGGCCCCACCCGGCCCACACCCATGGCTGAAAGCAGCCGCCTCCATCTTGGGACACCCTCCTCGCCATCTTAGTTGGGGCAACCCCCATCTTGGGACAGCGGCTGGGGTTAGGAAGCAATATCAAGGTTCCTTTAGTCCCCAACTCCCCCCTCCCCGGTGGCCGCTAACCCAGCACAGTGCCTGTGGGTACCAGGCCTTCTGCAGCTCACACAGCCTGGCCCTGAACTGCCCCTACAAAACAGCTCCTGCAGGGGCGCAGCCCCCAGAGCTCAGCCCACAAGACCTGTAGAGAGGGGTGCCTGACTGGGAAGTAGAGAGGGAGGGAGGGAGATAGAGGTTAGAGGCCAAGTAAGAGACCAGGCATTGCTGGGTCTACAGATGAAATAGGGATTTAAGACCAGGCCCCACATCACATGAGTGGGCCCCAAAGGAGGTCCTTGGGGTGCAGTCTCCCACTGGGTCCAGCAAGTGCTATACCCCCCCCCCAGGAGCTCTGCCTCCAAGACCAGCCCTCACATCCAATAACCTTCACCATCCTGAGGCTGGAGATACCAGCAAACCACAGACAGCCCCACCTATTGTGGAGAGGGGAGGCAGGAAAGATACTGATCTCCAACCAAAACAATCCTTGTCTCTCTCTCTCTCTCTCTCTCTCTCTCTCTCTCTCTCTCTGTCCTTCCATCCTCACATCCCCAACATTTGTGGAACCAAGTACTTTTCATAAACTAGGCTGCTGAGTACTGGGATGTCTGAATAGTATATTACAGTTGTGCACTATATTCTTTTATCTCCTATTTTTTACATTTTTATTTTTCTTAATATTTCTTTCTGTATTTTTTTTTGTTTGCTTTTGTACTCTACTGTCGTCCCAGTTACTGGTCTTCCCAAAATCACTTTATCTCTCTTCTCCTGCTACTAACCAACTTCTTTAGATTCCTCTTTCATGCTTTCCAAGATCTAATACTCTATATCCTCACCTCCTACCCCCTCAACATCTCCTCCTACAACTCACCCCCACTTCTTTGACCATCATCAGAAACCGTCGACCCTTTCACAAACCTACTGTTTATGTTGTAGATAATTGAACTCGCCATTTCTGCATATTGTGACAAAACTGTAAACATTTTAATAGCAACTATTTGGTTTAAGGTTGTGTATTGTCTGTATTGGGATCTGTTAATATTGCTCTCCCCCTTAAAGGAGAGGTTTTAGGAACCTGCAGGGCACTAGAAGCCTATAGGGTAGAAACTGTAACACTCAGGTCCACAGAGCTGGAAGGGAGGACACATGAACAACATGAAAACACAAGGGAAGAAAGGCCCCCAACAAACCAGGACACTACACCATCACAACCCATGACCAGCCCCGCAGGAGAAGTGACAGAGAAGGAGTCAGGATGTGCATAATCAAACATTCTGTGAACTAAAGGATGATGTAAGAGAGCAAATACAGGCAGCAAAAGATCATTTCAATAAAGAGCTACATAAGCAAATAAAGGAAGCAAAAGATGACTTCAATAAGGTTCTGAAAAAAAAAAACAGAAATCCTTAAAATGAAAGAAATAATAAACCCAATTAAAAGCTCAATAGAAAGCACCTGGAAGACAGGACCTCAGACAATGAAGACAAAATATATAATCTTGAAAAGAATGTGGACCACACAGTGAAGATGGTAAGAAACCATGAGCAGAACATTCAAGAATTATGGGATAGCATAAAAAGGCCAAATTTAAGAATTATTGGGATAGAGGAAGGCATACAGTTACAAATCAAAGGAATACATACTCTATTCAATGAAATAATATCAGAAAATTTTCCAAACATGAAGAATGAATAGGAAAATCAAATACAAGAGGCTTATAGGACACCAAATGTACAAAATCACAACAGATTCACACCTAGGCACCTTATAATGAAAATGTCTAGCATGCAGAATATGGAGAAAATTTTAAAAGCAACAAGAGAAAGTAACCGGATACATATAGGGCGAAATCAATTAGAAAATATGCAGATTCTTCAACACAGACCCTGAAAGCTAGAAGATCCTGGAACAACATATACCAAGCTCTGAAAGAAAATGGATGCCAACCAAGAATCTTATATCCAGCAAAATTAAGGTGTAGATTTGATGACAAAATAAAAGCCTTCTATGATAAGCAAAAGTTAAAAGAATTTACAACTAAAGTCTGCACTACAGAACATCCTATGCAAAATATTCCATGAGGAAGAAATGAAAAACAATGATGAAAATCAGCAAAGGCAGGTGTTACAATAAGGAAAAACCAATCAAAGGAGAAAACAAGTCAAGTTAAATAACAAAAATAAACAAATATACCCAGGAAAACAAATTATGCTTCAATAATAACACTGAATGTTAATGACCTAAACTCATCAATCAAAAGACATAGACTGGCAGATTGAAATTTTAAAAGAGACCCAACAATATGCTGCCTTCAAGGTACTCATCTTATAGGAAAAGACATCCACAGGCTGAAGGTAAAATGTTGGGAGAAAACAGACCACTCACGTGGACTGTGGAAACAAGCAGGGGTTTCCATCCTCATATCACATAAAGTAGACTTAAGTTAATCAAAAGGGATAAAGAAGGACACTTCATACTGCTCAAGGGAACATACTCCACCAAGACTTAGCAATTATAAATATATATGCCCCAAACAAGGGAGCATCTATGTTAGTCAAACAAACTCTTCTCAAGTTCAAGAGTCAAACAGACCACAACACAATAATTCTGGGTGACTTGAACACACATTTTTCACCACTGGATAGATCTTCCAAACAAAAGCTAAACAAAGAAACTATAGAACTTAATAATATGATCAATAACTTAGACTTAACTGACAAATATAGAATATTTTATACTTCAACAAGCAAATACACTTTCTTCTCAGCAGCACATGGATCCTTCTCTAAAATAGACCATACATTATGCCACAAAGCAACTCTTAGCAGATACAAAAAAAAAGTAGAGATACTACCCTGCATCATACTATCCAGATCATAATGGAGTAAAATCAGAAAACAATGATTCAATAAAAAAGAGAAGCTACTCCACACTTAGAGACTAAATAATATGCTATTGGACGAACAATGGGTTGCAAAATACATCAAAGAAGAGATAAAAAAATTCTTAAAGGTAAGTGAGAACACTGATATAACATATCAAAATCTCTAGGACACTATGAAGGCAGTACTAATAGGAAAATTCATTGCATGGAGTTCATTCCTGACCAGAATAAAAAGTCAATAAATAAATGACCTAACATTACATCTCAAAGCACTAGCAAACAAAGACCAAATCAACACCAAAAGCAGTAGAAGACGGGAAATAATTAAAATCAGACCTGAAATCAATTAAATTGAAACAAAACAATTAAAAATTGACAAAACAAAAAGTTGGTTCTTTGGAAAAACAAATAAAATTGATAAGCCCTTAGCCATGCTAATGAAGAAAAGGAGAGAGAAAACTCAAATTACTAATATCTGTAATGAAAAAGGAAATATCACAACAGACACTACAGAAATACAGAAGATAATTAGAAATCATTTTGAAAATTTTTACTCCAATAAAATAGAAAATATCAAAGTCATCAACAAATTTCTAGAGTCATATGCTTTGCCAAAATTGAATCAGGATGATATCCACAAGATAAACAGATCAATTTCAAGCAATGAAATAGAAGACGCCATCAAAGCCTACCAACCAAGAAAAGCCCAGGACCCAGTGGATACACAGCTGAGTTCTACAAGACCTTCAAAGAACTAATACCAATCCTCCTCAAATTATTTCATGAAATAGAAAAAGAGGGAGCACTTCCAAACTCATTCTATGAGGTCAATATCACCCTGATTCCAAAACCAGACAAAGACAGACACATCAAAGAAAAAAAACTTCAGATCAATATCTCTAGTTAACACAGATGCACAAATTCTCAATAAAATTCTAGCAAATCAAGTACAAAAACATATCAAAATGATAGTGCACCACAATCAAGTGGGGTTCATTCCAGGGATTCAAGGTTGGTTCAACATAAGGAAATCAATAAATATAATTCATCACATCAATAGACTTAAAGAATTATATGATCATCTTAATTGATGCAGAAAAGACATTCAACAAAATACAGCACTCTTCATATTCAAAATACTAGCAAAACTACAGATAACAGGAACATATCTCCATATTGTAAAAGCTGTCTTTGCTAATCCCCAGGCCAACATCATTCTAAATAGAGAAAAACTGAAGGCATTCTCTCTAAAAACTGGAACAAGACAGAGATGCCCTCTTTCACCACTTCTTTTTAACATACTTCTTGAAACTCTCGCCAGAACAATTAGACAGACAAAATATGTGAACATGTGCACTAGTGGTCATGAAGGAGATATCAAAAGGGCAAATCAACCCCATGTCAATCAAGAGTAGAATAGATAGATAGATAGATAGTGTTGCATACTTGTGCAATGGTATATTAAAATACAGTAATGAATAAACTAAGACTACATAATGTTGATTGGAAGAAGATAGACCAAAAAATATAACATGGTTCTGTTTATGTGCAGTTCAAAAACTGGAAAAAATGCACGCACGCACACACACACACGAAAGCATGCACACTAAAAGTCAGCCCTGTGATTTTGTGCTTACCTCCAGAGGTAAGAGAGTGGACTGTCATTGAATAAGCAATGGGGGGGCCACTTTTGGAGGATTGGCAATATTATTTTATTGATTGGGGGGTTGGCTGCACAGGTGTTCAGTGTATGAGTATTTACCACATACAGCTAAAGTTTATGAACTTTATGAATGCTTTATTATGTTCCCTAAAATATGAAGATTGTTTTATTTTTTTAGAAACAAAATGGGGGATGGAGGAAAGCACTAGCAACAATATTAATCTCAAGCTCTTCTTAAGAACTTACTGTTAGGATATAACTTGAAGTCATTTTGTGTTTCCTTCTGTAAAAGTCTGCTTTTCCTTTAAGGTTAAGAGTACATCAAGAACAAAATTCCCCAGCATTTTGCTACCTATGATTGAATGAAATTGATGAAATGGATTTCCCTTTAAGATGGTGCTGTAGTTCAAATGTTGTTCCTCAGAATTCACAGGTTGGAGACATACTCCCTGAAGTCACATGTAAATGGTATTAGAAGATGGAACTTCACGGACAGATGAGTGAATGAATGGCTGGATGAGCTGTGGGTGCAGCGGCTTGTTATAAAGGTGAGTCTCCTGTCTCACCGTGTGTTGCTCTGGGCTGCCTCAGAGAGAAGGGAAATGAACATACTCAGAAACTCAGAATCCAGTGTTTTCTCTCATGTGCAGAAGCTAGAGGAAAATAAAGGAAAGGGGCAGGGAAGGTAGGATGGCCTCAAGAACCATCAAACGTGAGTCAGTAGGAGAGCAGAAGAAAGAGCAGTGGAGTAGAGGAAGGAGAAGGGTTGGGGGTGGACAGGGAGGGAAGGAGAGACCATGAATGAAGTCAACTTCAGGCAGGTGTGAGTTCCTGGGATGAGCCCAACTATTATGTACAATACAAAGCTCTTAAAAAAACTCTGCAGAGTCCCCACCAACAAGAAAGCCCTCACCAGACACGACCCTTGAATCTTAAACCTTGGACTTCCCAACCTCTACAACTGTGAGAAACCCACCACTTTTTATTGGTTACCCCGTCCTAAGTATTCCATCACAGCAACAGAAAACTGACCTAGATACGTGGAATAACTAGTAGAGCTACTTGTCATTTGTTTACTCCTTCAAAGTAATTTTTCATTTAACAAGAGTTTTAATTTATTCCTTATTTATTTTGCTTTTTAAAAATCACCATAAGTGCTGTTAGGTGACCTTTCACACAAACCTTCAGCAGAATGTGGCTGTCAACCCTTTAGTGTGTACCAATCATTACTGTCACCTAGAGATGACATCACCTGCAACAGTGTCCTCTTGACACTCTTTGCTGCTATTTTGCACTTCCCCAAGACATGTCATTCCCTCTCATTGGGACAGTCTACCCCCAGGTATGTCCATGGCTCACTCTTTGTGTCTTTGCACAAAACTCTCTTTAGAAGGGTTTTCTCAACAATTTTCTCTAAATATAACCCATGCAGGCATAACTTTTATTTGTCATGTGTGTGTGTATCTGTGGGGGGGGGGGATATAAACTCTATAGGAACAATGACTTTGTGACCATCATCCATATTCCCAGCTCTTGGAAGACTGCCTAGCACTGGGTAGACAATCAGGAAACATTTGTGAACAATTTAATTCATTTCTCGGAGTATCCTGAGTTGAATACCTTCTTCCCTACTTTTTGAAGAAACTTTAAATAATCTTTCAAGGTCATCAAGTTCAAAGGGGTAAAAGTGAGTTTCAAACCAATATGAGAATTATTTGATGCAATCGATCCAAAGGCATATTTCAAGCAAAACTGAATTCAATGATTGAAAGCCTGATTCAAATAATGCAGTAGGGGTGGAAAAGAACACTCATCTAACACAGTTCACAGACGAGGTTTTTAAAAACACACAAAATGCAAACAAAACTTATGTGGCTTGACCAGGAAACATGTGCTTTATTGGAGAAGCAAAATAGACAAGGACAGGCTCACAAGACGGGACCTCCATGGAGATCACAGACAGACGGGTGGCTGGCAGAGCAAGGTCAGGCAAGGACCCCACTGATCATCTTCCAGCAACACAGTATCAGGTGCAGGAGCAAAGCCCTC
This sequence comes from Marmota flaviventris, assembly GCF_047511675.1. Taxonomy (NCBI): domain Eukaryota; kingdom Metazoa; phylum Chordata; class Mammalia; order Rodentia; family Sciuridae; genus Marmota; species Marmota flaviventris. The sequence goes on along the minus strand of NC_092507.1, from coordinate 120,771,147 downwards.
CCTCCGTCAGTGCCAACAAGGTAGGAAATGAAGGAAGGTTCTGTCGGTCACCATGGCTGAAGGGAGGAGGAAGGAGATTTAAGAAGAGTCTCTGGATCTTGTTGTTTCATGGTCCCTATAAATTCCAGTGCTATCACTCTTGGATGAACACTTCTGTTGGCAGGTGGTCCTGGTTGCACAGGAGGGCATTCTGTTGACATGGTGGAGGTGTGCATTGCAGGTGGGCAAAGAGCAAGTGGACATTACTCATGGCACCTTGAAGTTGAGCATGATTCTGAGCTCCTTAAGGGTGGGTAGGGCTCTGGGTGCCGTGGAGGATAGTAGGGCTCAGAGTGCCTTTGTGGATGACAGGGCTCAGGGTGCCATGGTGGATTGCAGGGCTCAGGGTGCCGTGGTGGATGGCAGGGCTCAGGGTGCCTTGGTGGATGGCAGGGCTCAGGGTGCCTTGGTGGATGGCAGGGCTCAGGGTGCCTTGGTGGATGGCAGGGCTCAGGGTGCCTTGGTGGATGGCAGGGCTCAGGGTGCCTTGGTGGATGGCAGGGCTCGGGGTGCTGTGGTGGACAGGGCTCAGGGTGCCGCGGTGGATGGCAGGGCTCAGGGTGCTGTGGTGGTGGACAGGGCTCAGGATGCTGTGGTGGACAGGGCTCAGGATGACATGGTGGACAGGGCTCAGGATGCGGTAGTGGTGGACAAGGCTCAGGATACTGTGGTGGTGGACAGGGCTCAGGATGACATGGTGGACAGGGCTCAGGATGCTGTGGTGGAAGGCAGGGCTCAGGGCACTTATGCATGAACCCGGGAGGTGGCTGGCAGGGCTGCTTGCACTGCTGCTGCTGGTAGGACATCTCTCCTGGCTCTCAGATAATCTGACAGACAGACAAGCAGTTCTGTTAGAGACAGAATCACTGGCAGAACAGATCCCTAGGACATGAATCCTCCGGGCTCCAGGGGCCTGTTTTGATTTCTCAGTCTATGATTTTGTGTAGCTTCTCCATTCTTCCATTTTAGGATGTTTTACCCTCAACTCTTTGGTCTTTTATAGTTCATCTCATATTATACCAGTTTCTAAAAAAAAAATTACTTATGTAGCAACAACAAGTACCTTTCTGAATATAAATAACTACCTAGAGAAAGAAACTCCAGGTATTAAAATTCTAACCAATCCCCAACAAGCGTCGCTTCTCACCTTTCCTAAGCCCTGGTTCCCCATTTAAGGGAACTGAGCCGTGAGTCTTTGAGGAGCACTGCGAAGGCTCCAGCCCATCACTCAAGGAGATTTGCACTCGGAGGAGGATATATTTGGAATGAACGTGGAGCTGTTTAAAACTCTATCCATTTAAGATTTGACTCCATGAGATTTGCACCTTTGACTCCATTTCCCTCACCCCCTTTAACGTCATCTGCCAAGTACCAGTTGAAAATCATTGCCAAAACCTCCTTGTCGTCTCCTCCTCCTTCATGAGCATTGATGGGTTAAGGGAAATGGCCACATTCCCCCCAAGTTAAAGCCTAAGATAACTGAGGGCCAAGAAAGGCCTCTAAGAGTCGTACTCACCAGATTCTCCAAAGAGGGTCCACAACTGAATGGCAGGAAGATGGCTCAGCGGGGCAGGGAGCCCTTTTATAAGGACCAGGAGGCCCCACACGGAGGAAGAGCCCAGGACTGGGACGAGGTGCTGATTTCCCAACCAAAAATATGACCTGCATGCCATCCCCAAAATGCCTTGCCACCCTCTACTGATGACAAGAACTTCCTTGTCCAGGATCCCCTCACCTGACCACATCAGTGATTCACAGACCTGATTTCAGGTTCTCGTTCCAGGACAGGTGACAAGTGGAAAATACGCCACGATTTCTGACAGCTGGGATGATGTTCCTTCACAGAAATGGCGCGTCACCTGGACCCAGCTGGTCACTACCTTTATGTAAAACTGCTCCCCATTCAGTTCCGCTTGCCCTGTGTCCGGCTTTGCTCCCTTCAATGAGAGACCCTCAGGCTGGCCATAGTTCACCCTCAAGGGCACTCTCTCTTTACACTCATTCTCCTTTGCCCGGCCCTGTTGGTCTCTAAGTTTTCCTCAATAGTTCCTTGGTTTGAACAGGCCACGGTCACCTCAGTTCCTCCCACTCGCTGACAGTCCCTCCTCTGGTGAGCTTCCAACTGGTCCTTTAGGGGGCTTCAAGGGCACCTCACTCCTCAGCTCTCTAGGCTAAGAGTCACTGCTGGGGTCCCTCCCCAAAGCTCCACGTTTGTAGATTTACACGCCACCCTATTCTCTGTGGCCCCTGGAAGCCAAGTGACTGCACTCTGTTGGAACCCAAATTTGTCTTCTCCCCCTTTCTTCCAAACTGCCTCCAGTCTGGGTTGCCACTGAGAAAATTTTCCACTCACACCCCGAAAATACAGTGTGCTGCTGTCTCCCCAAGGAGTCCACTCAACAGACCCCCTGACTGGATCCTCTGTTTTGAAATGGCAGTTAGTAGGATTTCAGGCCTTCTCCACACTCAAGGAAGGAAGTTTTGCAATCTTTGTTGATTGATGGATATTTTTACTTCACTAAATCAAATATGGCTGACACCGAACTCATTGATGATTTCTCAATATAATTTATTGAAACACAGTATGTAAATACTAGTACATAATGACATCTTATTATAATTTATTGAACCACAATAACACAATTATTCTGGGTCCCAACGTGGTCCCAGCATTATTCATGGTCCCAACTTTGGGAAAACTTGGCTACCCTGGCTACGTACACAACACCCACCACTACTATTATGTCACAGTAAATACCTCCTGACCTCTTGAAAACCAGTCCACATAGCTACAAGTTTAAAGTAGGGACTACACCTTCCTCAAGTGTGTTCTACAAATCTCTAAGAAGTGCTAAATGTAATACACACCACAGAGTGGTTCTTGAAGAAATATGAGGCAGAAAGGTAGAAAAACTAAGAATAACAAAATCATAACTAATCAATAATTTTAACCATCTCCAAAAAAAAAAAAAGTCCTAAAGAACGGCATTGCAGTTAGGCACAGCGGAGCACCCCTGTGACCCCAGCAACTTGGAGGCTGAAGAAGAAGGATTGAAATTCAAGGCCAACCACAGCAACAATACAGATGTCCTAAGCAACTCAGCAAAATCCTGTCTCAGAATTAAAAACAGAAAACAGAAAGGGGGCTGAGGGTGTAACTCAGTGGTAACGCACCTCTGGGTTCTGTCCCAATACCAAAAGGTGGCATTGTTAGCCCCCGTGGTGGCACACACCTATAATCTCAGCTCCCTGGGGACTGGTACTGGAGGCCGGTAAGTTAAATGCCAGCCTCGGCAACGCAGCAAGGCCGTCTCAAAATAAAAAATAAAGAGAGGGTTGGGGATGTTGCTCAGTGGTACTGCATCCGGGTTCAATCCCTAATGCTATGGGAAAGAATTAAAGGCATTGTTTAGATTAGGGACTATTTGGTGACTTCCTTGCCCTGCTTACTCCTTCTTCTGGCTGGCTTCACTGCCTGTTAGAAGGACCTGGGGGCACCTGCAGGGGCTGCGCCTTCTTTCCCTGAGAAGGCCCCTCGGCCGCCTTAGGAAAGAGCTCACACCTTGGGATCTTACCCACAGTGCTGGGCAGCATCTGCAGTTTTCCCACCTTGTTTGGGCTGGAGTGGGACAGAAGAGATGACTGGTAGCCTAACCTGGGGATTGAAGGTAAAGGAATTTGTTTGGGTTGAGCCCTGATGTTGACTCTTGGCATTCCAAGGGAAGAACACCAAGCCGGTTGCTGCTCCCCAGCACCCTGAAATTCAGAACTGAGTCATCTAGATTAGGATCAGGAAACTGGCATCTCTCAGGGAGGCCCCAAGGAACAGGGATGCTCTTGGGATGGCTGAGATGCTCTCATGACATTCTTTTTGATGCTGAAATTCTAAGGCTGGTGCCTGCTGGAGCAAGAAATTAGATGTAGGAAGCGTGTGATTAAAACAGATCTATCACAGGGTGAATGGAGGCTGATTAAGGGAGGGGAGTCCACACCTCTGTTCTTCCCGAACACACACCACACAGTTTGAAGCACACGTATCATCAGTCTGGACTCCACCACCACTTTGCATAGTGTGGAAATCTCTCCAGAGGGAACTGGCTGGGGGTCTTGTGGTTTTAGAAACTTTTTCCTAAGGGATCTTTTTAATTCAACTGAATGCATCCAGGAGAAATGGGAATCTCCAAGCCAGTGCTCAGGGTGTATTACGCTTCCCAAGGCACAGTGGGAACGCTTGGCTTGAAATGGACCATAGTGCTTTCTTCTTTCTCATCATCCCCAGGTGAAGTCCAATGTATTAAGTATGCTGTTACCCTGTCCCAAAGACAAAGTAGCATAGATTCAATAACAGGAAGAGTGGATTAAAAGGAGCCCCAAATAGTAAGATGTTAATTACCAAAATGTTGTTATTACGTCTCGTAAGTGAAAAAAAAAATGAAGAATGGAATAAATGTGCTTGATTTCAAGATTCAATAAGCCATGAGTCAAAGAAAAAAATCATCATCAAATCTATATGCTGGAAGACCAAGGATCAATAAAATACACAGAATTCAAGTATAGAGTGTAATGAATCATGACACATATTTATGCTTTATCTATCGTTAAATGAACACCTAAATTTCAAATGTCCTCTTAATAGGAAATATCTTATTATTTCTACCTACACATCATATCAATATTTACCATGTCAATCCCTCTGCACACATCTACAAAGCAGATTTGGAGTTTAAATACACAAGGTCCTCAAGTCCACAGGAATTTGAATAGGAAACCCAGGGGCCACCTCACTCAACAATCTGCTGCTGTCCTTAGAAGATTGAAAAGCATAAAAAAGGTCCCACTGTGGGTCCTTGGATTCTGGACTCAGGTCAGATCCAGTTTCTGCACCCTGGGTATCCCAGGACACTTTTTCTGAACTCGTGTCAAATTCCCTCTTTGCGCTGAAAATGTAGAATTAACCACATCCCCCAGCTTTCTAGTAGAAGAGCCCTGGGGAAAATGTAGGAAACTGTATTATATCTCCATGGGTCTGATGGGGACGACTTCCCATGCCCCTCTGCCATCTGGGCAGGAACAAAGATGAAGTGAATTCACCCTGTCCCTGACACAGTGGGGCACGGCTGGCCCCAGAGCATAAGGCTTAATGCTCATCCCCTCTCATGGGCTTTTGGTTCCTTCCCACTTCATCTTGTAACTTCCTGCCACACAAGGGCCTCCCTGACTCAGGAAGGATCAAAGTCACTTGAGGAAGCCATTCAAAAGAACAAGCAAAAAGCAGTCTTAGGTTCTGAGTGGGAGAATGACTGCCATTCAGTCCACAGCTCCTGGTGTCACTCTGTCACAAGCACCAGGCTGAGGAAGCCAGAGCTGACAACATCTAACTGCAGGGTGACTTCTCTACAAGATGGTAGCTGATCCCACATGGTGAACCTTAATCCCTTCCCATTTCACCTGGGGCCTTCCTGCTGTGGTGGAAGCCAGGAGGAGCACACTCCTGCCATTTTGCCTTCAGTGAGACTGAGAAGCAGCCCATTCTTTCCCTCAGGTGGAACCTTCTCCGGTTCTTCTGTAAGCCGCTCTTTGAGTAGCCAGCAGGTTGGGGGACATGGACTAATTAAGGGTCAGGGGTAACTGGCTGGGACGTTTAGGCAGATGGAGACACAGAGACAGCAGCCAGAGCCCCTCTTTCTTCCTCTGATACTTGACTCTGCTCTTAGCCCTAAGCCACTCTCAAATCGCCCTGTCCTCAGGATGGTAAGGTCACTACGTTGTGTTTTCCTTTAAAGAGGGGCTTTCACTGAACTCTGAGACGTAGGTTCCTTCAGGACTTAACTGTGGACACTCTTTGATCTGTTAACACTACAGACTCTGCCAAGGAATCCTGAACTACAGGTAGGAAGAGATGGTGCCCAGGACTCCAAGGACCAGGTCTCTCTTGCCGAAAGGACCCCCTCAGAACACACAAAGATCATGGGACCAAAAAATGGGGGTCAGGGACCAAGGAGAAAGTCCTCCTCCTCCTTGGATGTGTGAGCTGTGACGTTAGCTCTCATGTGTCGACAGTCTTGGAGAAGGGGAAGAGAGGGGCAATGCCACTTTGCAGATGGTGGTTCAGGAGAAGGTCACAGGCTGGTGCAGGAGGACTGAGTCAGGCCCAGAGCTCAAGACGGCTCTGGGAGGATCCCCCACATAGAATCCTGGTAGGAGAATCCCTCCACGTCACCTCCAGGTGGAAAGCCGGCAGCCCACTGAGGGTGTCTGCCTCCTGCCACTGCCCCTTCACTCTGGGCACTCTCACGTCCCCCTGCACCAAGAGCTCTCCTGGGCCTGAACTGGGCCTCAGTTACGTTGACCTCCCCACTCTCAGGACCTGGTCACCCAGCAGCTTGCTCAGGGTCTTTGGGTAAATGATCTTAACTTCCCTGACCCCACACATCAGGGCTTGAGACATTGTGTGTGACGTTTACTCTGCATAAAACGTGAGGGGAAGCCTCGGGTATGGAATATGAATGCATTAAGGTCCATCCCTAAAATCCCTAGAAAAAGCCACAGCTACAGAAATCCAGCCCAGAAATTTCTTTCATCTTCTTTCCTCATATCATCCCACCTCCAGGAAGCCCTCAGGTACACGTGAGGAACATGGATCTGACCTCACGTCCTCCACCCTACCCATCACACACACACACAAAGATCCTTCCAGAAGGAATAGGAACACTGTTATCCACCAAAGAGCTGCAAAACTGGACTTTTCAGTGCAAAGAGGGAGTTGGGCAAGATTTTCAGGAACTGGGTGCAGCATCAGGACGCCAGGAGATGGTGGGGAAACCCCTTTGGTTTCCTCCTTCCCAGGCTGAGCCCAGGATAAAAGACCCTGCTCCAGGCTGCCCCACTGCCTTGTGGATCCCTGAGGACAGAGCAGCCGGGAGAGCCGCAGGTGAGTGGGAGCCGGCGCTGGGGGGAGAAAGCCCCACGGGACCATCAACAGGGTCCCGATGGGCGTGATGAGGAGGCAGGGTAGAGCCTGGGGTTGGGAGGGATGGAGAAGGGACAGGAAGATCGTCAGAGTCAGCAAGATGAACAGAGGCACAGGACAGAGAAGGAAATAAGGACCAAGGGGGTCAGGCAGCCAGCAGGGAGAGAGAGGAGGAGACACGTCCAAGGTCAGCTGTAGCCCACAGGCCTTGGCAAACCTAAGTCAGCCCCAGGCCACTTGCCACCAGTGTGTATGACACCAAGGTTTCACTGGGACACGGCCCTCATGTGGGTTTATGTACTTTCTGTCATTGCTTTTCTCCACAATGACAGACGGGAGGAATTCTTACAGACATTGGCCTGCCACGCCTGCATGTCTCCTCTCTGGCCCTTGACAATAAATGTTGGCTGGCCACTGTTCTAAACCTAAAGTGACCTTTGAGCTGGAGGAGGTTAAGGACGCAGTGGAAGAGGACAAAATGCCGGGCCACTCAGTGGACGTTGGTGAAGCTGAGGCGTGAACCCAGCTTGTCCATCACGTTGAGTGTTTCTCCTTCAGTGACTGAGCTTCGGGACCCAAGATAAAGCTAATAAAACGCAGAGCTTAGGATGTGGGGTGCCCAACTGGGGCTCCCTACTAACGCAGGTGTGCTCCTGGATTCTAGTGCTCACTGCTGGCCACCACACGGGAGGCTGGTTGTCCCTGAAGGAGCAGGATCAAGTGGCAAAGTGGTGGGGAGACAGGAAAGGCCTGGGGGAGTCACCAGAAGGCCTCTGAGTCAGGAGAAGAGACGACTTAGTGGAGAATAGGGGCCACGGCCACCCGAAAAGGGAAAAATATGACCCAGCCTCCCTCCAAGTTGGCTCTGCCTCCACAGATGGTTAAATGTCACGGTGTCCTGCTGTCCCCAGCCTTCTTCTCCTGAAGCCAACATCTCCAAAGACGTTCTCCCTTTTATCTCAAGGCCCACCTTCCAGAACTTTCCACATTTCTTATTTCCCTGGTTCCTTGGAGTGTGAGAAATGTTCATTTAAAGAATAGCACACACTCCAGGCCCAATCTCCTGAGAGGGGGAGGCTGAGGAGACACTGGCCACCTGTGGGCAGAGCCACCAAACTCCCCGTGGTTGGCAGCTGTGGTCCAGGGAGATTCCTGAGGGGGACAGTCTTAGGAATAAGTGCAACGTCTCTCCATTGATATTTTAAGGGGTGAGGGGAGAGGATGCTTTTCCCTTGTTTTAGGCTTGGGGATCACTTCCTTCCCTAGTGCAGTCTCAGTCTAAAGTGCTTCTTCTTTCTTTCAGTTTACCTTCAACTTTGGAAAAATGTCCTATCAACAGCAGCAACAATGCAAAGTCCCCTGCCAGCCTCCTCCCCAGGTCCCAGAGCCCTGTCCTCCCAAGGTCCCAGAGCCCTGTCCTCCCAAAGTCCCTGAGCCTTGTCCTCCACCCTGCAGCCAGCAGAAGTGCCCCCCTGTCCAGTGCCCTCCATGCCAGCAGGACTATCCACCAAAGTGGAAGTAGCCTCAGGGGCCAGCCCTCTCTCACCTGGACATGCAGACACTGCCCACTGCCCACCTCCTCCAGCTTATTTCCAGACACTGCAAGGATCACCCTAGAAAAGCTTCCAGTTCAGAACCAAGAAGAAAGTCAACTGGCTTTTGCTCCCCAAATCCATGCCTCCTTCCACCTCCTCTTCCAGGAGGCTGCAGGGATTAGACAGGAGGGTCACCTTCTCAGACCTTTGACCCGTGGTTCAAATATGCCATTATGTTCAGCTGCGACCTCCTCCACCACCCAGCCTCCTGCTGATCATGTGGATCACTGTAAGAACTCAGAACTTGCTCCTCTCTCTACCTCCTTGGGATGCAACAACTTCATCAAGGTTTCCTGGAGCAAGCACGACTTAAAAATGAACACAAGAAACTGTTTAAATCAATGGGAAAAAACGCCTAGAGCCTTACACCCCAGCTCCACGCCCTGTGGTGACGTCAATGACATCTTCTGGTTCTGTTTCCTACTAATAATCTCCACCAACCCTGACGCAGCTCACCCCTTTCTTTGAACTCTGAACCTGGAATATTCTGAGACCTATAAAGTTTCTTCTTCTCTGATTCCCAAATTAAAAAAATAAAATCCATGGTTGACCTTGTGCCTGTTCTCTTGCTGGGGATGGTAGACGTCACAGAGGGACAAAGGGCCAGTGGAGGGCAGCAGAGACTGAGTGGGAAACCCTTGGTAAGACCTGGGAACTCAGGGCCATATGAGAGTGACTGGGCGCCCAGGTCAACCTAAGCGTCTCCTTCTCCTCTGGCTGTCCATCTCAGTCCCTCATGTTTCCTGCCCCCAGGCCCCTCTCCATGAATTCTCATAGGGACTCCCCATGCAGGGACGTGGGGACTCAGGGCTGCAGACTGAGCTGAGCGTGAGGCAGGCCCTCGGGTCCATGCAGACTGTGGGACTCAGCCCTGGGACCTGGGACCTGGCTCCCCCTGGGGTCTGGCCTGTAGGGAATGGACTCCAACAGGGGTTATTTTTGCAGCAGTTTTCACACTATGTGCACTCTTAAGATTATTGAGTATCTCAAGGAGGTTTTGTTCTTGTGGGTAATATCTATGGATATTTCTTGTATTAAAAATGAAATCCAGAAAAATTTAAACACACTGTCCACATGCAGATATTGCACTAACTGCCAGAGTGATGATGTCACTCATGTCACATACCCTCTGGAAAATTCTATGAGGGCTCCTTTTTTAAAAAGTGAATTAAAAAGACAAATAAGATCTTATTATAGTTTTAAAGTTTAACCTCACTGATCCTGCTGAATGCACTTCAGGGACCCAAGGTCCTCACACCACACCTTGTCAACCACTAGTCTAGGAGTCAGGGGGAGCCCGACCCCCGTGTCTCCCAACATGAGCAGCACAGCAGCACAAGCTTCAGGAGGCTAAGGAAGCTCCCCTTGGGTCTGGGTACCCCCTTATTTATGGATGCACGTGAAGTCTGTTTTAATCATCCTGCCAAGCTGAGTTCCACACTTTAACACTCACTGGTCAGTGCCCATCTGATCCTGCTAAACTGCGTTCTGCACTTCTCTTCACCACCACTGACACCACTTAGAACATGTCTACCTTGATTAAAGACTGAAGACAAAGAGGACAGAACAGTGAACTGCTCTGAGATTCTGGAGAGGATTCTCTCAGGGGTCTGCAGAGGTCGTGGGCCCAGACTTGCTTCATGGGCCATTGAACTGGTCTGACAGGGGCTTCCCTCCTGGTGCAGTCGGGAGCCTGGGTGCCCTGTGGGTTGTGGAGGATGGGGAAGGAGGGGAGGCAGAGGACGGCTCCTGGGTTTCACACTGGGCTCCGCCCTGGGCTTCTCAGTGCAGTGGATGGACCTTCCCTGGGAGTGGAGACTTGAACCCAATCATATTCCATTTCCCGTGTGTTTCTAGCTCCACCAGCTGGGAGCTGGTGGCATGGAATGACCTCTGACCCTCTGCACCAGGGGAGCGCCTTGTGAGGCACACCCTGACCAGGTTTCCCTTCCTTTACTTTGAGAGATTATTAAGCTTCTTCTGTTCCACTGGCCAGTCCAGGACGTCTTTCTGGTGAAGGGAACCGAGGATGCAGCCTCCATCCCTGAAGAGGGCACAGGAAATCCCTAGAGCTCAGTCTCTCCCTAAGATTATAAATGGAAAAGTAAACTTCATGCTCTGAGGGCTGCAGAGACTGGGGGCCTTCACCTGCTTGAGGGACCCGGCAGGTGCTCCCTGCTACGTCTCCCTGGCACTCTCCCTGGGGCCAGGCCAATGCGTGGGTCTGGAGAACAACGGTGAGCCATCTGGAGGCCACTGTCCCAGCTGTGGTCCCTGTCATGGAGGAAAGTGATCCAGAGCTCGGTGTTAGGATCACAGGTTGGAGAGTCGCCTGGCCTGGTACAGAGGGTAGGAAAGGGGCTGGGGTGAGTCTCAGCATTGAACTGGGATGGTGGACATCAGAAAGGAGGGTTGGAGGAACCTAAAATATAATGGGCTCCAATGCATCACCAAGTTGGAATCTCCTCAGTGAGACTTGGACTGTCACAAGCTGCTGTCTGGGGACTGTGTGAGCCAGACACAAGGTCAGCTAGGAATGCCTGCACTGTGGGTCACTGTGAAGAGCTGGCCATTTCTATAGGGTATTAAGTCATTCTCCACCTTCTTCTCAGTGGCCAAATTCTGCTCTTGAACTACACCTAACAGTCATGCTCCCACAAGGGGGTGTCCCCCACCAGGTGGACAGACAGGCTGCAGCTGGACCTGCCTCCCACGTGTCCCACCACCTCTCCTCCCCATGGACTCCTGCTGCCCAGAGGAGCTCATGAGGACAAGACTGACGTCCTGAAGTCACCAAAACCTGCTCTGACAACGGTTTATGTCTCAAGAACAAAGTTGGGGCCCGGGGATCCCAGACGGCAGGCTGGAGGGAGCTGCCTTCCGTGGGGCTCTGGGACCTGGGGTTGAAGCAGGGGAAGCTGTTTCCCTCTGGTGATTAGAGGACCCCACAGCTGTGTCCCCAGGGCTCCAGGCCTCGGTCAGCACAGGACTCCCAGCCACTCACCCACCAGGACCTTCAGGTGCCCGAGCAGGACACAGGCATCAGCACTCACGAGGACTCCTGGCCACCCAGCCACACAGGACTCCCAGCTGCCACTGCCACACAGGACACCGGCCACTGCGCATGTGCAGGAACTCCTTGGCCACTCCCAGGTGGACCCCATCCACCACCTGAGGCTCCCCTGGTCGCCTCGATCTTGGGGCACCACAGCCAGTGCCACAGTCCCCTACACGGTAGCCTGCACCTGGGGACACCTCACAGGGTCTGGAGACGGGGGCCAGCAAAACCCGGCTCCCCACAGAGCTGCATCTCTGCACACGCTGTCCACCGCCACCGCCAGGCCTCACCCGGCCCACACCCATGGCTGAAAGCAGCCGCCTCCATCTTGGGACGCCCTCCTCACCATCTTAGTGGGGGAAACCCCCATCTTGGGACAGTGGTTGGGGCTAGGAAGCAATATCAAGGTTCCTTTAGTCCCCAACTCCCCCCTCCCCGGCGGCCACTAACCCGGCACAGTGCCTGTGGGTACCAGGCCTTCTGCAGCTCGCACAGCCTGGCCCTGAACTGCCCCGACAAAACAGCTCCCACAGGGGCGCAGCCCCCAGAGCTCAGCCCACAAGACCTGTAGAGAGGGGTGCCTGACTGGGAAGTAGAGAGGGAGGGGAGGGAGATAGAGGTTAGAGGCCAAGTAAGAGACCAGGCATTGCTGGGTCTACAGATGAAATAGGGATTTAAGACCAGGCCCCACATCACATGAGTGGGCCACAAAGGAGGTCCTTGGGGTGCAGTCTCCCACTGGGTACAGCAAATGCTATACCCCCCCCAGGAGGTCTGCCCCCAAGACCAGCCCTCACACCCAATAACCTTCACCATCCTGAGGCTGGAGATACCAGCAAACCACAGACAGCCCCACCTATTGTGGAGAAGGGAGGCAGGAAAGATACTGATCTCCAACCAAAACAATCCTTGAATATCTCTCTCTCTCTCTATCTCTATCTCTATCTCTTTCTCTCTCTCCCTCTGTCCTTCCATCCTCACATCCCCAACATTTGTGGAACCAAGTACTTTTCATAAACTAGGCTACTGAGCACTGGGATGTCTGAATAGGATATCACAGTTGTGTTTATCTCCTATTTTTTACATTTTTATTTTTCTTAATATTTCTTTCTGTATTTTTTTTTTGTTTGATTTTGTACTCTACTGTCTTCCCACTTACTGGTCTTCACAAAATCACTTTATCTCTCTTCTCCTGCTACTAACCAACTTCTTTAGATTCCTCTTTCATGCTTTCCAAGATCTAACACTCTATATCCTCACCTCCTACCCCCTCAACATCTCCTCCTACAACTCACCCCCACTTCTTTGACGACCATCAGAAACTGTCGACCCTTTCACAAACCTACTGTTTATATTGTAGATAATTGAACTCGCCATTTCTGCATATTGTGACAAAACTGTAAACATTTTAATAGCAACTATTTGGTTTAAGGTTGTGTATTGTCTCTATTGGGATCTGTTAATATTGCTCTCCCCCTTAAAGGAGAGGTTTTAGGAACCTGAAGGGCACTATAATCCTATAGGGTAGAAACTGTAACACTCACGTCCACAGAGCTGGAAGGGAGGACACATGAACAACATGAACACACAAGGGAAGAAAGGCCCCCAACAAACCAGGACACTACACCATCAAAACCCATGGCCAGCCCCGCAGGAGAAGTGACAGAGAAGGAGTCAGGATGTGCATAATTAAACATTCTGTGAATTAAAGGATGATGTAAGAGAGCAAATACAGGCAGCAAAAGATCATTTCAATAAAGAGCTACATAAGCAAATAAAGGAAGCAAAAGATGACTTCAATAAGGTTCTGAAAAAAAAACCAGAAATCCTTAAAATGAAAGAAATAATAAACCAAATAAAAAACAAAATAGAAAGCACCTGGAAGACAGGACCTCAGACAATGAAGACAAAATATATAATCTTGAAAATAATGTTGACCACACAGTGAAGATGGTAAGAAACCATGAGCAGAATATTCAAGAATTATGGGATAGCATAAAAAGGCCAAATTTAAGAATTATTGGGATAGAGGAAGGCATAGAGTTACAGACCAAAGGAATACACACTCTATTCAATGAAATAATATCAGAAAATTTTGAAAACATGAAGAATGAATTGGAAAATCAAATACAAGAGTCTTCTAGGACACCAAATGTACAAAATCACAACAGATTCACACCAAGGCACCTTATAATGAAAATGTCTGGCATGCAGAATATGGAGAAAATTTTAAAAGCAACAAGAGAAAGCAACCGGATACATATAGGGGGAAACCAATTAGAAAAGATGCAGATCTTTCAACCCAGACCCTGAAAGCTAGAAGATCCTGGAACAACATATACCAAGCTCTGAAAGAAAATGGATGCCAACCAAGAATCTTATATCCAGCAAAATTAAGCTGTAGATTTGATGACAAAATAAAAGCCTTCTATGATAAGCAAAAGTTAAAAGAATTTACAACTAAACTCTGCACTATAGAACATCCTCTGCAAAATATTCCATGAGGAAGAAATGAAAAACAATGACGAAAATCAGCAAAGGCAGGTGTTACACTAAAGGAAAAACCAATCAAAGGAGAAAACAAGTCAAGTTAAATAACAAAAATAAACAAATATAACCAGGAAAACAAATTATGCTTCAATAATAACATTGAATGTTAATGACCTAAACTCATCAATCAAAACACATAGACTGGCAGATTGAAATTTTAAAAAAGACCCAACAATATGCTGCCTTCAAGGGACTCATAGGAAAAGACATCCACAGGCTGAAGGTAAAATGTTGGGAGAAAACAGACCACTCACGTGGACTGTGGAAACAAGCAGGGTTTCCATCCTCATATCACATAAAGTAGACTTAAGTTAATCAAAAGGGATAAAGAAGGACACTTCATACTGCTCAAGGGAACATACTCCAACAAGACATAGCAATTATAAATATATATGCCCCAAACAATGGAGCATCTATTTTAGTCAAACAAACTCTTCTCAAGTTCAAGAGTCAAATAGACCACAACACAATAATTCTGGGTGACTTGAACACACCTTTTTCACCACTGGATAGATCTTCCAAACAAAAGCTAAACAAAGAAACTATAGAACTTAATAATACGATCAATAACTTAGACTTAACTGACAAATATAGAATATTTTATACTTCAACAAGCAAATACACGTTCTTCTCAGCAGCACATGGATCCTTCTCTAAAATAGACCATACATTATGCCACAAAGCAACTCTTAGCAAATACAAAAAAAAGTAGAGATACTACCCTGCATCATACTATCCAGATCACAATGGAGTAAAATCAGAAAACAATGATTCAATAAAAAAGAGAAGCTACTCCACACTTAGAGACTGAATAATATGCTATTGGATGAACAATGGGTTGCAAAATACATCAAACAAGAGATTAAAAATTTCTTAAAGGTAAATGAGAACACTGATACAACATATCAAAATCTCTAGAACACTATGAAGGCAGTACTAATAGGAAAATTCATTGCATGGAGTTCATTCCTGAGCAGAATAAAAAGTCAATAAGTAAATGACCTAACATTACATCTCAAAGCACTAGCAAACAAAGACCAAATCAACACCAAAAGCAGTAGAAGACAGGAAATAATTACAATCAGAGCTAAAATCAATTAAGTTGAAACAAAACAATTAAAAATTGACAAAACAAAAAGTTGGTTCTTTGGAAAAATAAATAAAATTGATAAGCTCTTAGCCATGCTAATGAAGAAAAGGAGAGAGAAAACTCAAATTACTAATATCTGTGATGAAAAAGGAAATATCACAACAGACACTACAGAAATACAGAAGATAATTAGAAATTATTTTGAAAATTTTTACTCCAATAAAATAGAAAATATCAAAGTCATCAACAAATTTCTAGAGTCATATGCTTTGCCAAAATTGAATCATGATTATATCCACAAGATAAACAGATCAATTTCAAGCAATGAAATAGAAGACGCCATCAAAGCCTACCAACCAAGAAACGCCCAGGACCCAGTGGATACACAGCTGCATTCTACAAGACCTTCAAAGAACTAATACCAACCCTCCTCAAATTATTTCATGAAATAGAAAAAGAGGGAGCACTTCCAAACTGATTCTATGAGGTCAATATCACCCTGATTCCAAAACCAGACAAAGACAGACACATCAAAGAAAAAAAAATTCAGATCAATATCTCTAGTTAACACAGATGCAAAAATTCTCAAAAAAATTCTAGCAAATCAAATACAAAAACATATCAAAATGATAGTGCACCACGATCAAGTGGGGTTCATTCCAGGGATGCAAGGTTGGTTCAACATAAGGAAATCAATAAATATAATTCATCACATCAATAGAGTTAAAGAATTATATGATCATCTTAATAGATGCTGAAAAGACATTCAACAAAATACAGCACTCCTTCATGTTCAAAATACTAGCAAAACTAGGGATAACAGGAACATATCTCCATATTGTAAAAGCTGTCTTTGCTAAGTCCCAGGCCAACATCATTCTAAACAGAGAAAAACTGAAGGCATTCTCTCTAAAAACTGGAACAAGACAGAGATGCCCTCTTTCAGCACTTCCTTTTAACATAGTTCTTGAAACTCTCGCCAGAACAATTAGACAGACAAAATATGTGACATGTGCACTAGTGGTCATGAAGGAGATATCAAAAAGGCACGTCAACCTGATGTCAATCAAGAGTAGAATAAATAGATAGATAGATAGATAGATAGTGTTGCACACTTGTGCAATGGTATACTAAAATACAGTAATGAATAAACTAAGACTACATAATGTTGATTGGAATAAGATAGACCAAAAAATATAACATGGTTCTGTTTATGTGCAGTTCAAAAACTGGAAAAAATCCACGCACACGCACACACACACCCCCACACACAAAAGCATGCACACTAAAAGTCAGCACTGTGATTTCTGCTTACCTCCAGAGGTAAGAGAGTGGACGGTCATTGAATAAGCAATGGGGGGGGGGCACTTTTGCAGGATTGGCAATATTACTTTTATTGATTGGGGGGGTTGGCTGCACAAGTGTACAGTGTATGACTATTTACCACATACAGCTAAAGTTTATGAACTTTATGAATGCTCTATTATGTTTCCCTAAAATATGAAGATTGCTTTATTTTTTAGAAAACAAATGGGGATGGAGGAAAGCACTAGCAACAATATTAACCCCGAGCTCTTCTTAAGAACTTACTGTTAGGATATAACTTGAAGTCATTTTGTGTTTGCTTCTGTAAAGTCTGCTTTTCCTTTAGGGTTAAGAGTACATCAAGAACAAAATTCCCCAGCATTTTCCTAACTATGATTGAATGAAATTGATGAAATGGATTTCCCTTTAAGATGGTGCTCTAGTTCAAATGTTGTTCCTCAGAATTCACAGGTTGGAGACATAATCCCTGAAGTCACATGTAAATGGTATTAGAAGATGGAACTTCACGGACAGATGAGTGAATGAATGGCTTGGTGAGCTGTGGGTGCAGAGGCTTGTTATAAAGTGAGTCTCCTGTCTCACCGTGTGTTGCTCTGGGCTGCCTCAGAGAGAAGGGAAATGAACATACTCAGAAACTCAGAATCCAGTGTTTTCTCTCATGTGCAGAAGCTAGAGGAAAATAAAGGAAAGGGGCAGGGAAGGTAGGATGGCCTCAAGAACCATCAAACGTGAGTCAGTAGGAGAGCAGAAGAAAGAGCAGTGGAGTAGAGGAAGGAGAAGGGTTGGGGGTGGACAGGGAGGGAAGGAGAGACCAGGAATGAAGTCAACTTCAGGCAGGTGTGAGTTCCTGGGATGAGCCCAACTATTATGTACAATACAAAGCTCTTAAAAAACTCTGCAGAGTCCCCACCAGCAAGAAAGCCCTCACCAGACACGACCCTTGAATCCTAAACCTTGGACTTCCCAACCTCTAGAACTGTGAGAAACCCACCACTTTTTATTGGTTACCCCGTCCTAAGTATTCCATCACAGCAACAGAAAACTGACCTAGATACGTGGAATAACTAGTAGAGCTACTTGTCATTTGTTTACTCCTTCAAAGTAATTTTTCATTTTACAAGAGTTTTAATTTATTCCTTATTTATTTTGCTTTTTAAAAATCACCATAAGTGCTGTTAGGTGACCTTTCACACAAACCTTCAGCAGAATGTGGCTGTCAACCCTTTAGTGTGTACCAATCATTACTGTCACCTAGAGATGACCTCACCTGCAGACAGTGTCCCCCTTGACACTCTTTGCTGCTATTTTGCACTTCCCCAAGACATGTCATTCCCTCTCATTGGGACAGTCTACCCCCAGGTATGTCCATGGCTCACTCTTTGTGTCTTTGCACAAAAGTCTCTTTAGAAGGGTTTTCTCAACAATTTTCTCTAAATATAACCCATGCAGGCATAACTTTTATTTGTCATGTGTGTGTGTATCTGTGGGGGGGGGGATATAAACTCTATAGGAACAATGACTTTGTGACCATCATCCATATTCCCAGCTCTTGGAAGACTGCCTAGCACTGGGTAGACAATCAGGAAACATTTGTGAACAATTTAATTCATTTCTCGGAGTATCCTGAGTTGAATACCTTCTTCCCTACTTTTTGAAGAAACTGAAGAAACTTTAAATAATCTTTCAAGGTCATCAAGTTCAAAGGGGTAAAAGTGAGTTTCAAACCAATATGAGAATTATTTGATGCAATCGATCCAAAGGCATATATCAAGCAAAACTGAATTCAATGGTTGAAAGCCTGATTCAAATAATGCAGTAGGGGTGGAAAAGAACACTCATCTAACACGGTTCACAGACGAGGTTTTTAAAAACACACAAAATGCAAACAAAACTTATGTGGCTTGACCAGGAAACGTGTGCTTTATTGGAGAAGCAAAATAGACAAGGACAGGCTCACAAGACGGGACCTCCATGGAGATGACAGACAGACGGGTGGCTGGCAGAGCAAGGTCAGGCAAGGACCCCACTGATCAGCTTCCAGCAACACAGTATCAGGTGCAGGAGCAAAGCCCTCCCTCCGTCAGTGCCAACAAGGTAGGAAATGAAGGAAGGTTCTGTCGGTCACCATGGCTGAAGGGAGGAGGAAGGAGATTTAAGAAGAGTCTCTGGATCTTGTTGTTTCATGGTCCCTATAAATTCCAGTGCTATCACTCTTGGATGAACACTTCTGTTGGCAGGTGGTCCTGGTTGCACAGGAGGGCATTCTGTTGACATGGTGGAGGTGTGCATTGCAGGTGGGCAAAGAGCAAGTGGATATTACTCATGGCACCTTGAAGTTGAGCATGATTCTGAGCTCCTTAAGGGTGGGTAGGGCTCTGGGTGCCGTGGAGGATAGTAGGGCTCAGAGTGCCTTTGTGGATGACAGGGCTCAGGGTACCATGGTGGATTGCAGGGCTCAGGGTGCCGTGGTGGATGGCAGGGCTCAGGGTGCCGTGGAGGATGGCAGGGCTCAGGGTGCCATGGAGGATGGCAGGGATCAGGGTGCCTTGGTGGATGGCAGGGCTCAGGGTGCCCTGGATGATGGCAGGGTTCAGGGTGCCTTGGAGGATGGCAGGGCTCAGGGTGCCTTGGTGGATGGCAGGGCTCAGGGTGCCTTGGAGGATGGCAGGGCTCAGGGTGCATTGGTGGATTGCAGGGCTCATGGTGCCTTGGTGGATGGCAGGGCTCAGGGTGCCTTGGTGGATGGCAGGGCTCAGGGTGCCTTGGTGGATGGCAGGGCTCAGGGTGCCGTGGAGGATGGCAGGGCTCAGGGCGCCGTGGAGGATGGCAGGGCTCAGGGTGCATTGGTGGATGGCAGGGCTCGGGGTGCCTTGGTGGATGGCAGGGCTCAGGGTGCATTGGTGGATGGAAGGGCTCAGGGTGCCTTGGAGGATGGCAGGGCTCAGGGTGCCTTGGTGGATGGCAGGGCTCAGGGTGCATTGGTGGATGGCAGGGCTCGGGGTGCCTTGGTGGATGGCAGGGCTCAGGGTGCATTGGTGGATGGAAGGGCTCAGGGTGCCTGGGAGGATGGCAGGGCTCAGGGTGCCTTGGTGGATGGCAGGGCTCGGGGTGCCTTGGAGGATGGCAGGGCTCGGGGTGCCTTGGTGGATGGCAGGGCTCAGGGTGCATTGGTGGATGGCAGGGCTCAGGGTGCCTTGGTGGATGGCAGGGCTCGGGGTGCCTTGGTGGATGGCAGAGCTCAGGGTGCCTTGGTGGATGGCAGGGCTCGGGGTGCTGTGGTGGACAGGGCTCAGGGTGCCGCGGTGCATGGCAGGGCTCAGGGTGCTGTGGTGGTGGACAGGGCTCAGGATGCTGTGGTGGACAGGGCTCAGGATGACATGGTGGACAGGACTCAGGATGCTGTGGTGGATGGCAGGGCTCGGGGTGCCTTGGTGTATGGCAGGGCTCGGGGTACTGTGGTGGACAGGGCTCAGGGTGCCGCGGTGGATGGCAGGGATCAGGGTGCCCTGGAGGATGGCAGGGTTCAGGGTGCCGCAGTGGATGGCAGGGCTCAGGGTGCTGTGGTGGTGGACAGGGCTCAGGATGCTTTGGTGGACAGGGCTCAGGATGCTGTAGTGGTGGACAAGGCTCAGGATACTGTGGTGGTGGACAGGGCTCAGGATGACATGGTGGACAGGGCTCAGGATGCTGTGGTGGAAGGCAGGGCTCAGGGCACTTATGCATGAACCCGGGAGGTGGCTGGCAGGGCTGCTTGCACTGCTGCTGCTGGTAGGACATCTCTCCTGGCTCTCAGATAATCTGACAGACAGACAAGCAGTTCTGTTAGAGACAGAATCACTGGCAGAACAGATCCCTAGGACATGAATCCTCCGGGCTCCAGGGGCCTGTTTTGATTTCTCAGTCTATGATTTTGTGTAGCTTCTCCATTCTTCCATTTTAGGATGTTTTACCCTCAACTTTTTGGTCTTTTTTAGTTCATCTCATATTATAACAGTTTCTAAAAACAAAATTACTTATGTAGCAACAACAAGTACCTTTCTGAAAATAAATATCTACCTGGAGAAAGAAACTCCAGGTATTAAAATTCTAGCCAATCCCCAACAAGCGTCGCTTCTCACCTTTCCTAAGCCCTGGTTCCCCATTTAAGGGAACTGAGCCGTGGGTCTTTGAGGAGCGCTGCGAAGGCTCCAGCCCATCCCTCAAGGAGATTTGCACTGGAGGAGGATTTATTTGGAATGAACATGGAGCTGTTTAAAACTCTATCCATTTAAGATTTGACTCCATGAGATTTGCACCTTTGACTCCGTTTCCCTCACCCCCTTCAACGTCATCTGCCAAGTACCAGTTGAAAATCATTGCCAAAACCTCCTTGTCGTCTCCTCCCCCTTCATGAGCATTGATGGGTTAAGGGAAATGGCCACATTCCCCCCAAGTTAAAGCCTAAGATAACTGAGGGCCAAGAAAGGCCTCTAAGAGTCGTACTCACCAGATTCTCCAAAGAGGGTCCACAACTGAATGGCAGGAAAATGGCTCAGCGGGGCAGGGAGCCCTTTTATAAGGCCCAGGAGGCCCCACACGGAGGAAGAGCCCAGGACTGGGACGAGGTGCTGATTTCCCAACCAAAAATATGACCTGCATGCCATCCCCAAAATGCCTTGCCACCCTCTACTGATGACAAGAACTTCCTTGTCCAGGATCCCCTCACCTGACCACATCAGTGATTCACAGACCTGATTTCAGGTTCTCGTTCCAGGACAGGTGACAAGTGGAAAATACGCCACGATTTCTGACAGCTGGGATGATGTTCCTTCACAGAAATGGCGCGTCACCTAGACCCAGCTGGTCACTACCTTTATGTGAAACTGCTCCCCATTCAGTTCCGCTTGCCCTGTGTCCGGCTTTGCTCCCTTCAATGAGAGACCCTCAGGCTGGCCATAGTTCACCCTCAAGGGCACTCTCTCTTTACACTCATTCTCCTTTGCCGGGCCCTGTTGGTCTCTAAGTTTTCCTCAATAGGTCCTTGGTTTGAACAGGCCACGGTCACCTCAATTCCTCCCACTCGCTGACAGTCCCTCCTCTGGTGAGCTTCCAACTGGTCCTTTAGGGGGCTTCAAGGGCACCTCACTCCTCAGCTCTCTAGGCTAAGAGTCACTGCTGGGGTCCCTCCCCAAAGCTCCACATTTGTAGATTTACACGCCACCTTCTTCTCTGTGGCCCCTGGAAGCCAAGTGACTGCACTCTGTTGGAACCCAAATTTGTCTTCTCCCCCTTTCTTCCAAACTGCCTCGAGTCTGGGTTGCCACTGAGAAAATTTTCCACTCACACCCCGAAAATACAGTGTGCTGCTGTCTCCCCAAGGAGTCCACTCAACAGACCCCCTGACTGGATCCTCTGTTTTGAAATGGCAGTTAGTAGGATTTCAGGCCTTCTCTGCACACTCAAGGAACAAAGTTTTGCAATCTTTGTTTGATTGATGGGTATTTTTATTTCACTAAATTAAATTTGGCTGACACCGGACTCATTGATAATTTCTCAATATAATTTATTGAAACACAGTATGTAAATACTAGTACATAATGACATCTTATTATAATTTATTGAACCACAATAACACAATTATTCTGGGTCCCAACGTGGTCCCAGCATTATTCATGGTCCCAACTTTGGGAAAACTTGGCTACCCTGGTTACGTACACAACACCCACCACTACTATTATGTCACAGTAAATACCTCCTGACCTCTTGAAGACCAGTCCACATAGCTACAAGTTTAAAGTAGGGACTACACCTTCCTCAAGTGTGTTCTACAAATCTCTAAGAAGTGCTAAATGTAATACACACCACAGAGTGGTTCTTGAAGAAATATGAGGCAGAAAGGTAGAAAAACTAAGAATAACAAAATCATAACTAATCAATAATTTTAACCATCTCCAAAAAAAAAAAAAGTCCTAAAGAACGGCATTGCAGTTAGGCACAGCGGAGCACCCCTGTGACCCCAGCAACTTGGAGGCTGAAGAAGAAGGATTGAAATTCAAGGCCAACCACAGCAACAATACAGATGTCCTAAGCAACTCAGCAAAATCCTGTCTCAGAATTAAAAACAGAAAACAGAAAGGGGGCTGAGGGTGTAACTCAGTGGTAACGCACCTCTGGGTTCTGTCCCAATACCAAAAGGTGGCATTGTTAGCACCCATGGTGGCACACACCTATAATCTCAGCTCCCTGGGGACTGGGACTGGAGGCCGGCAAGTTAAATGCCAGCCTCGGCAACGCAGCAAGGCCGTCTCAAAATAAAAAATAAAGAGAGGGTTGGGGATGTTGCTCAGTGGTACTGCATCCGGGTTCAATCCCTAATGCTATGGGAAAGAATTAAAGGCATTGTTTAGATTAGGGACTATTTGGTGACTTCCTTGCCCTGCTTACTCCTTCTTCTGGCTGGCTTCACTGCCTGTTAGAAGGACCTGGTGGCACCTGCAGGGGCTGCGCCTTCTTTCCCTGAGAAGGCCCCTCGGCCGCCTTAGGAAAGAGCTCACACCTTGGGATCTTACCCACAGTGCTGGGCAGCATGTGCAGTTTTCCCACCTTGTTTGGGCTGGAGTGGGACAGAAGAGATGACTGGTAGCCTAACCTGGGGATTGAAGGTAAAGGAATTTGTTTGGGTTGAGCCCTGATGTTGACTCTTGGCATTCCAAGGGAAGAACACCAAGCCGGTTGCTGCTCCCCAGCACCCTGAAATTCAGAACTGAGTCATCTAGATTAGGATCAGGAAACTGGCATCTCTCAAGGAGGCCCCAAGGAACAGGGATGCTCTTGGGATGGCTGAGATGCTCTCATGACATTCTTTTTGATGCTGAAATTCTAAGGCTGGTGCCTGCTGGAGCAAGAAATTAGATGTAGGAAGCGTGTGATTAAAACAGATCTATCACAGGGTGAATGGAGGCTGATTAAGGGAGGGGAGTCCACACCTCTGTTCTTCCCGAACACACACCACACAGTTTGAAGCACACGTATCATCAGTCTGGACTCCACCACCACTTTGCATAGTGTGGAAATCTCTCCAGAGGGAACTGGCTGGGGGTCTTGTGGTTTTAGAAACTTTTTCCTAAGGGATCTTTTTAATTCAACTGAATGCATCCAGGAGAAATGGGAATCTCCAAGCCAGTGCTCAGGGTGTATTACGCTTCCCAAGGCACAGTGGGAACGCTTGGCTTGAAATGGTCCATAGTGCTTTCTTCTTTCTCATCATCCCCAGGTGAAGTCCAATGTATTAAGTATGCTGTTAGCCTGTCCCAAAGACAAAGTAGCATAGATTCAATAACAGGAAGAGTGGATTAAAAGGAGCCCCAAATAGTAAGATGTTAATTACCAAAATGTTGTTATTACGTCTCGTAAGTGAAAAAAAAAATGAAGAATGGAATAAATGTGCTTGATTTCAAGATTCAATAAGCCATGAGTCAAAGAAAAAAATCATCATCAAATCTATATGCTGGAAGACCAAGGATCAATAAAATACACAGAATTCAAGTATAGAGTGTAATGAATCATGACACATATTTATGCTTTATCTATCGTTAAATGAACACCTAAATTTCAAATGTCCTCTTAATAGGAAATATCTTATTATTTCTACCTACACATCATATCAATATTTACCACGTCAATCCCTCTGCATACATCTACAAAGCAGATTTGGAGTTTAAATACACAAGGTCCTAAAGTCCACAGGAATTTGAATAGGAAACCCAGGGGCCACCTCACTCAACAATCTGCTGCTGTCCTCAGAAGATTGAAAAGCATAAAGAAGGTCCCACTGTGGGTCCTTGGATTCTGGACTCAGGTCAGATCCAGTTTCTGCACCCTGGGTATCCCAGGACACTTTTTCTGAACTCATGTGTCAAATTCCCTCTTTGCGCTGAAAATGTAGAATTAACCACATCCCCCAGCTTTCTAGTAGAAGAGCCCTGGGGAAAATGTAGGAAACTGTATTATATCTGCATGGGTCTGATGGGGACGACTTCCCATGCCCCTCTGCCATCTGGGCAGGAACAAAGATGAAGAAGTGAATTCACTCTGTCCCTGACACAGTGGGGCACGGCTGGCCCCAGAGCATAAGGCTTAATGCTCATCCCCTCTCATGGGCTTTTGGTTCCTTCCCACTTCATCTTGTAACTTCCTGCCACACAAGGGCCTCCCTGACTCAGGAAGGATCAAAGTCACTTGAGGAAGCCATTCAAAAGAACAAGCAAAAAGCAGTCTTAGGTTCTGAGTGGGAGAATGACTGCCATTCAGTCCACAGCTCCTGGTGTCACTCTGTCACAAGCACCAGGCTGAGGAAGCCAGAGCTGACAACATCTAACTGCAGGGTGACTTCTCTACAAGATGGTAGCTGATCCCACATGGTGAACCTTAATCCCTTCCCATTTCACCTGGGGCCTTCCTGCTGTGGTGGAAGCCAGGAGGAGCACACTCCTGCCATTTTGCCTTCAGTGAGACTGAGAAGCAGCCCATTCTTTCCCTCAGGTGGAACCTTCTCCGGTTCTTCTGTAAGCCGCTCTTTGAGTAGCCAGCAGGTTGGGGGACATGGACTAATTAAGGGTCAGGGGTAACTGGCTGGGACGTTTAGTCAGATGGAGACACAGAGACAGCAGCCAGAGCCCCTCTTTCTTCCTCTGATACTTGACTCTGCTCTTAGCCCTAAGCCACTCTCAAATCGCCCTGTCCTCAGGATGGTAAGGTCACTACGTTGTGTTTTCCTTTAAAGAGGGGCTTTCACTGAACTCTGAGACGTAGGTTCCTTCAGGACTTAACTCTGGACACTCTTTGATCTGTTAACACTACAGACACTGCCAAGGAATCCTGAACTACAGGTAGGAAGAGATGGTGCCCAGGACTCCAAGGACCAGGTCTCTCTTGCCGAAAGGACCCCCTCAGAACACACAAAGATCATGGGACCAAAAAATGGGGGTCAGGGACCAAGGAGAAAGTCCTCCTCCTCCTTGGATGTGTGAGCTGTGACGTTAGCTCTCATGTGTCGACAGTCTTGGAGAAGGGGAAGAGAGGGGCAATGCCACTTTGCAGATGGTGGTTCAGGAGAAGGTCACAGGCTGGTGCAGGAGGACTGAGTCAGGCCCAGAGCTCAAGACGGCTCTGGGAGGATCCCCCACATAGAATCCTGGTAGGAGAATCCCTCCACGTCACCTCCAGGTGGAAAGCCGGCAGCCCACTGAGGGTGTCTGCCTCCTGCCACTGCCCCTTCACTCTGGGCACTCTCACGTCCCCCTGCACCAAGAGCTCTCCTGGGCCTGAACTGGGCCTCAGTTACGTTGACCTCCCCACTCTCAGGACCTGGTCACCCAGCAGCTTGCTCAGGGTCTTTGGGTAAATGATCTTAACTTCCCTGACCCCACACATCAGGGCTTGAGACATTGTGTGTGACGTTTACTCTGCATAAAACGTGAGGGGAAGCCTCGGGTATGGAATATGAATGCATTAAGGTCCATCCCTAAAATCCCTAGAAAAAGCCACAGCTACAGAAATCCAGCCCAGAAATTTCTTTCATCTTCTTTCCTCATATCATCCCACCTCCAGGAAGCCCTCAGGTACACGTGAGGAACATGGATCTGACCTCACGTCCTCCACCCTACCCATCACACACACACACAAAGATCCTTCCAGAAGGAATAGGAACACTGTTATCCACCAAAGAGCTGCAAAACTGGACTTTTCAGTGCAAAGAGGGAGTTGGGCAAGATTTTCAGGAACTGGGTGCAGCATCAGGACGCCAGGAGATGGTGGGGAAACCCCTTTGGTTTCCTCCTTCCCAGGCTGAGCCCAGGATAAAAGACCCTGCTCCAGGCTGCCCCACTGCCTTGTGGATCCCTGAGGACAGAGCAGCCGGGAGAGCCGCAGGTGAGTGGGAGCCGGCGCTGGGGGGAGAAAGCCTCACAGGACCATCAACAGGGTCCCGATGGGCGTGATGAGGAGGCAGGGTAGAGCCTGGGGTTGGGAGGGATGGAGAAGGGACAGGAAGATCGTCAGAGTCAGCAAGATGAACAGAGGCACAGGACAGAGAAGGAAATAAGGACCAAGGGGGTCAGGCAGCCAGCAGGGAGAGAGAGGAGGAGACACGTCCAAGGTCAGCTGTAGCCCACAGGCCTTGGCAAGCCTAAGTCAGCCCCAGGCCACTTGCCACCAGTGTGTATGACACCAAGGTTTCACTGGGACACGGCCCTCATGTGGGTTTATGTACTTTCTGTCACTGCTTTTCTCCACAATGACAGACGGGAGGAATTCTTACAGACATTGGCCTGCCACGCCTGCATGTCTCCTCTCTGGCCCTTGACAATAAATGTTGGCTGGCCACTGTTCTAAACCTAAAGTGACCTTTGAGCTGGAGGAGGTTAAGGACGCAGTGGAAGAGGACAAAATGCCGGGCCACTCAGTGGACGTTGGTGAAGCTGAGGCGTGAACCCAGCTTGTCCATCACGTTGAGTGTTTCTCCTTCAGTGACTGAGCTTCGGGACCCAAGATAAAGCTAATAAAACGCAGAGCTTAGGATGTGGGGTGCCCAACTGGGGCTCCCTACTGACGCAGGTGTGCTCCTGGATTCTAGTGCTCACTGCGGGCCACCACACGGGAGGCTGGTTGTCCCTGAAGGAGCAGGATCAAGTGGCAAAGTGGTGGGGAGACAGGAAAGGCCTGGGGGAGTCACCAGAAGGCCTCTGAGTCAGGAGAAGAGACGACTTAGTGGAGAATAGGGGCCACGGCCACCCGAAAAGGGAAAAATATGACCCAGCCTCCCTCCAAGTTGGCTCTGCCTCCACAGATGGTTAAATGTCACGGTGTCCTGCTGTCCCCAGCCTTCTTCTCCTGAAGCCAACATTTCCAAAGACGTTCTCCCTTTTATCTCAAGGCCCACCTTCCAGAACTTTCCACATTTCTTATTTCCCTGGTTCCTTGGAGTGTGATAAATGTTCATTTAAAGAATAGCACACACTCCAGGCCCAATCTCCTGGGAGGGGGAGGCTGAGGAGACACTGGCCACCTGTGGGCAGAGCCACCAAACTCCCTGTGGTTGGGGGCTGTGGCTCAGGGATGTCCCTGTAGGGGGACAGTCTTAGGAACACGTGCAACGTCTCTCCATTGATATTTTAAGGGGTGAGGGGAGAGGATGCTCCTCCCTTGTTTTAGGCTTGGGGATCACTTCCTTCCCTAGGGCAGTCTCAGTCTAAAGTGCTTCTTCTTTCTTTCAGTTTACCTTCAACTTTGGAAAAATGTCCTATCAACAGCAGCAACAATGCAAAGTCCCCTGCCAGCCTCCTCCCCAGGTCCCAGAGCCCTGTCCTCCCAAGGTCCCAGAGCCCTGTCCTCCCAAAGTCCCTGAGCCTTGTCCTCCACCCTGCAGCCAGCAGAAGTGCCCCCCTGTCCAGTGCCCTCCATGCCAGCAGGACTATCCACCAAAGTGGAAGTAGCCTCAGGGGCCAGCCCTCTCTCACCTGGACATGCAGACACTGCCCACTGCCCACCTCCTCCAGCTTATTTCCAGACACTACAAGGATCACCCTAGGAGAAGCTTACAGTTCAGAACCAAGAAGAAAGTCAACTGGATTTTCCTCCCCAAATCCATGCCTCCTTCCACCTCCTCTTCCAGGAGGCTGCAGGGATTAGACAGGAGGGTCACCTTCTCAGACCTTTGACCTGTGGTTCAAATATGCCATTATGTTCAGCTGCGACCTCCTCCACCACCCAGCCTCCTGCTGATCATGTGGATCACTGTAAGAACTCAGAACTTGCTCCTCTCTCTACCTCCTCGGGATCCAACAACTTCATCAAGGTTTCCTGGAGCAAGCACGACTTAAAAATGATCACAAGAAACTGTTTAAATCAATGGGAAAAACGCCTAGAGCCTTACACCCCAGCTCCACGCCCTGTGGTGACGTCAATGACGTCTTCTGGTTCTGTTTCCTACTAATAATCTCCACCAACCCTGACGCAGCTCACCCCTTTCTTTGAACTCTGAACCTGGAATATTCTGAGACCTATAAAGTTTCTTCTTCTCTGATTCCTAAATTAAAAAAATAAAATCCATGGTTGACCTTGTGCCTGTTTTCTTGCTGGGGATGGTAGACGTCACAGAAGGACAAAGGGCCAGTGGAGGGCAGCAGAGACTGAGTGGGAAACCCTTGGTAAGACCTGGAAACTCAGGGGCCATGAGAGTGACTGGGCGCCCGGGTCAAGCTAAGCGTCTGCTTCTCCTCTGCCCGTCCATCTCAGTCCCTCATGTTTCCTGCCCCCAGGCCCCTCTCCATGAACTCTCATAGGGACTCCCCATGCAGGGACGTGGGGACTCAGGGCTGCAGACTGAGCTGAGCGTGAGGCAGGCCCTCGGGTCCATGCAGACTGTGGGACTCAGCCCTGAGACCTGGGACCTGGCTCCGCCTGGGGTCTGGCCTGTAGGGAATGTACTCCAACAGGGGTTATTTTTGCAGCAGTTCTCAAACTATGTGCACTCTTAAGATTATTGAGTATCTCAAGGAGGTTTTATTCTTGTGGGTAATATCTATGGATATTTCTTGTATTAAAAATAAAATCCAGAAAAATTTAAACACACTGTCCACATGCAGATATTGCACTAACTGCAAGAGTGATGATGTCACTCATGTCACATACCCTCTGGAAAATTCTATGAGGGCTCCTTTTTTAAAACTGAATTAAAAAGACAAATAAGATCTTATTATAGTTGTTAAAGTTTTGACCTCACTGATCCTGCTGAATGCACTTCAGGGACCCCAAGGTCCTCACACCACACCTTGACAGCCACTAGTCTAGGAGTCAGGGGCAGCCCGACCCCCGTGTCTCCCAACATGAGCAGCACAGCAGCACAAGCTTCAGGTGGCTAAGGAAGCTCCCCTTGGGTCTGGGTACCCCCTTATTTATGGATGCACGTGAAGTCTGTTTTAATCATCCTGCCAAGCTGAGTTCCACACTTTAACACTCACTGGTCAGTGCCCATCTGATCCTGCTAAACTGCGTTCTGCACTTCTCCTCACCACCACTGACACCACTTAGAGCATGTCTACCTTGATTAAAGACTGAAGACAAAGAGGACAGAACAGTGAACTGCTCTGAGATTCTGGAGAGGATTCTCTCAGGGGTCTGCAGAGGTCGTGGGCCCAGACTTGCTTCATGGGCCATTGAACTGATCTGACAGGGGCTTCCCTCCCGGTGCAGTCGGGAGCCTGGGTGCCCTGTGGGTTGTGGAGGTTGGGGAAGGAGGGGAGGCAGAGGACGGCTCCTGGGTTTCACACTGGGCTCCACCTTGGGCTTCTCATTGCAGTGGGTGGACTTTCCCTGGGAGTGGAGACTTGAACCCAATCATATTCCATTTCCCGTGTGTTTCTAGCTCCACCAGCTGGGAGCTGGTGGCATGGAATGACCTCTGACCCTCTGCACCAGGGGAGTGCCTTGTGAGGCACACCCTGACCAGGTTTCCCTTCCTTTACTTTGAGAGATCATTAAGCTTCTTCTGTTCCACTGGCCAGTCCAGGACGTCTTTCTGGTGAAGGGAACCGAGGATGCAGCCTCCATCCCTGAAGAGGGCACAGGAAATCCCTAGAGCTCAATCTCTCCCTAAGATTATAAATGGAAAAGTAAACTTCATGCTCTGAGGGCTGCAGACACTAGGCGGCCTTCACCTGCTTGAGGGACCCGGCAGGTGCTCCCTGCTACGTCTCCCTGGCACTCTCCCTGGGGCCAGGCCAATGCGTGGGTCTGGAGAACAACGGTGAGCCATCTGGAGCCCACTGTCCCAGCTGTGGTCCCTGTCATGGAAGAAACTGACCCAGAGCTCGGTGTTAGGATCACAGGTTGGAGAGTCGCCTGGCCTGGTACAGAGGGTAGGAAAGGGGCTGGGGTGAGTCTCAGCATTGAACTGGGATGGTGGACATCAGAAAGGAGGGTTGGAGGAACCTAAAATATAATGGGCTCCAATGCATCACCAAGTTGGAATCTCCTCAGTGAGACTTGGACTGTCACAAGCTGCTGTCTGGGGACTGTGTGAGCCAGACACAAGGTCAGCTAGGAATGCCTGCACTGTGGGTCACTGTGAAGAGCTGGCCATTTCTATAGGGTATTAAGTCATTCTCCACCTTCTTCTCAGTGGCCAAATTCTGCTCTTGAACTACACCTAACAGTCATGCTCCCACAAGGGGGTGTCCCCCACCAGGTGGACAGACAGGCTGCAGCTGGACCTGCCTCCCACGTGTCCCACCACCTCTCCTCCCCATGGACTCCTGCTGCCCAGAGGAGCTCATGAGGACAAGACTGACGTCCTGAAGTCACCAAAACCTGCTCTGACAACGGTTTATGTCTCAAGAACAAAGTTGGGGCCCGGGGATCCCAGACGGCAGGCTGGAGGGAGCTGCCTTCCGTGGGGCTCTGGGACCTGGGGTTGAAGCAGGGGAAGCTGTTTCCCTCTGGTGATTAGAGGACCCCACAGCTGTGTCCCCAGGGCTCCAGGCCTGGGGTCAGCACAGGACTCCCAGCCACTCACCCACCAGGACCTTCGGGTGCCCGAGCAGGACACAGTCATCAGCCCCCGCGCAGGACTCCTGGCCACCCAGCCACACAGGACTCCCAGCTGCCACTGCCACACAGGACACTGGCCACTGCACATGTGCAGGAACTCCTTGGCCACTCCCAGGTGGACCCCATCCACCACCTGAGGCTCCCTGGTCACCTCCATCTTGGGGCACCACAGCCATTGCCACAGTCCCGTCCTCGGTAGCCTGCACCTGGGGACACCTCACAGGGTCTGGAGATGGGGGCCACCAAAAGCCGGCTCCCCACAGAGCTGCATCTCTGCACACGCTGTCCACCACCACCGCTGG
This sequence comes from Marmota flaviventris, assembly GCF_047511675.1. NCBI lineage: Eukaryota > Metazoa > Chordata > Mammalia > Rodentia > Sciuridae > Marmota > Marmota flaviventris. The sequence goes on along the minus strand of NC_092507.1, from coordinate 120,739,631 downwards.
GCCCCACCCAGCCCACACCCATGGCTGAAAGCAGCCGCCTCCATCTTGGGACACCCTCCTCACCATCTTAGTTGGGGCAACCCCCAGCTTGGGACAGTGGCTGGGGCTAGGAAGCAATATCAAGGTTCCTTTAGTCCCCAAATCCCCCCTCCCCGCTAACCCAGCACTGTGCCTGTGGGTACCAGGCCTTCTGCAGCTCACACAGCCTGGCCCTGAACTGCCCCTACAAAACAGCTCCCACAGGGGCGCAGCCCCCAGAGCTCAGCCCACAAGACCTGTAGAGAGGGGTGCCTGACTGGGAAGTAGAGAGGGAGGGAGGGAGATAGAGGTTAGAGGCCAAGTAAGAGACCAGGCATTGCTGGGTCTACAGATGAAATAGGGATTTAAGACCAGGCCCCACATCACATGAGTGGGCCCCAAAGGAGATCCTTGGGGTGCGGTCTCCCACTGGGTCCAGCAAATGCTATACCCCCCCAGGAGCTCTGCCCCCAAGACCAGCCCTCACACCCAATAACCTTCACCATCCTGAGGCTGGAGATACCAGCAAACCACAGACAGCCCCACCTATTGTGGAGAAGGGAGGCAGGAAAGATACTGATCTCCAACCAAAACAATCCTTGTCTCTCTCTCTCTCTCTCTCTCTCTCTCTCTCTCTCTCTCTCTCTCTCTCTCCCTCTGTCCTTCCATCCTCACATCCCCAACATTTGTGGAACCAAGTACTTTTCATAAACTAGGCTGCTGAGTACTGGGATGTCTGAATAGTATATTACAGTAGTGTAATATATTCTTTTATCTCCTATTTTTTACATTTTTATTTTTCTTAATATTTCTTTCTTTATTTTTTTTTTTGTTTGCTTTTGTACTCTACTGTCTTCCCACTTACTGGTCTTCCCAAAATCACTTTATCTCTCTTCTCCTGCTACTAACCAACTTCTTTAGATTCCTCTTTATGCTTTCCAAGATCTAATACTCTATATCCTCACCTCCTACCCCCTCAACATCTCCTCCTACAACTCACCCCCACTTCTTTGACCACCACCAGAAACTGTTGACCCTTTCAAAACCTACTGTTTATGATTGAACTCGCCATTTCTGCATATTGTGACAAAACTGTAAACATTTTAATAGCAACTATTTGGTTTAAGGTTGTGTAGTGTCTGTATTGGGATCTGTAAATATTGTTTTCCCGCTTAAAGGAGAGGTTTTAGGAACCTGCAGGGCACTAGAAGCCTATAGGGTAGAAACTGTAACACTCAGGTCCACAGAGCTGGAAGGGAGGACACATGAACAACATGAACACACAAGGGAAGAAAGGCCCCCAACAAACCAGGACACTACACCATCACAACCCATGACCAGCCCCGCAGGAGAAGTGACAGAGAAGGAGTCAGGATGTGCATAATTAAACATTCTGTGAACTAAAGGATGATGTAAGAGAGCAAATACAGGCGGCAAAAGATCATTTCAATAAAGAGCTACATAAGCAAATAAAGGAAGCAAAAGATGACTTCAATAAGGTTCTGAAAAAAAACAGAAATCTTTAAAATGAAAGAAATAATAAACCAAATTAAAAGTTCAATAGAAAGCACCTGGAAGACAGGACCTCAGACAATGAAGACAAAATATATAATCTTGAAAATAATGTTGACCACACAGTGAAGATGGTAAGAAACCATGAGCAGAACATTCAAGAATTATGGGATAGCATAAAAAGGCCAAATTTAAGAATTATTGGGATAGAGGAAGGCATAGAGTTACAGACCAAAGGAATACACACTCTATTCAATGAAATAATATCAGAAAATTTTCCAAACATGAAGAATGGATTGAAAAATCAAATACAAGAGGCTTATAGGACACCAAATGTACAAAATCACAACAGATTCACACCAAGGCACCTTATAATGAAAATGTCTAGCATGCAGAATAAGGAGAAAATTTTAAAAGCAACAAGAGAAAGCAACTGGATACATATAGGGGGAAACCAATTAGAAAAGATGCTGATTTTTCAACCCAGACCCTGAAAGCTAGAAGATCCTGGAACAACATATACCAAGCTCTGAAAGAAAACGGATGCCAACCAAGAATCTTATATCCAGCAAAATTAAGCTGTAGATTTGATGACAAAATAAAAGCATTCTGTGACAAGCAAAAGTTAAAAGAATTTACAACTAAAGTCTGCACTACAGAACATCCTCTGCAAAATATTCCATGAGGAAGAAATGAAAAACAATGACGAAAATCAGCAAAGGCAGGTGTTACACTAAAGGAAAAACCAATCAAAGGAGAAACCAAGTCAAATTAAATAACAAAAATAAACAAATATAACCAGGAAAACAAATTATGCTTCAATAATAACACTGAATGTTAATGTCCTAAACTCATCAATTAAAAGACATAGACTGGCAGATTGAAATTTTTAAAAAGACCCAACAATATGCTGCCTTCAAGGGACTCATAGGAAAAGACATCCACAGGCTGAAGGTAAAATGTTGGGAGAAAACAGACCACTCACGTGGACTGTGGAAACAAGCAGGGGTTTCCATCCTCATATCAAATAAAGTAGACTTAAGTTAATCAAAAGGGATAAAGAACGACACTTCATACTGCTCAAGGGAACATACTCCAACAAGACTTAGCAATTATAAATATATATGCCCCAAACAAGGGAGCATCTATTTTAGTCAAACAAACTCTTCTCAAGTTCAAGAGTCAAATAGACCACAACACAATAATTCTCGGTGACTTGAACACACCTTTTTCACCACTGGATAGATCTTCCAAACAAAAGAAACTATAGAACTGAATAATACGATCAATAACTTAGACTTAACTGACAAATATAGAATATTTTATCCTTCAACAAGCAAATACACTTTCTTCTCAGCAGCACATGGATCCTTCTCTAAAATAGACCGTACATTATGCCACAAAGCAACTTTTAGCAGATACAAAAAAAAAGGAGAGATACTACCCTGCATCATACTATCCAGATCATAATGGAGTAAAATCAGAAAACAATGATTCAATAAAAAAGAGAAGCTACTCCACACTTAGAGACTAAAAATATGCTATTGGATGAACAATGGGTTGCAAAATACATCAAAGAAGAGATTAAAAAATTCTTAAAGGTAAATGAGAACACTGATACAACATATCAAAATCTCTAGAACACTATGAAGGCAGTACTAATAGGAAAATTCATTTCATGGAGTTCATTCCTGACCAGAATAAAAAGTCAATAAATAAGTGACCTAACATTACATCTCAAAGCACTAGCAAACAAAGACCAAATCAACACCAAAAGCAGTAGAAGACGGGAAATAATTAAAATCAGAGCTGAAATCAATTAAATTGAAACAAAACAATTAAAAATTGACAAAACAAAAAGTTGATTCTTTGGAAAAATAAATAAAATTGATAAGCCCTTAGCCATGCTAATGAAGAAAAGGAGAGAGAAACTCAAATTACTAATATCTGTGATGAAAAAGGAAATAAAACAACAGACACTACAGAAATACAGAAAATAATTAGAAATTATTTTGAAAATTTTTACTGCAATAAAATAGAAAATATCAAAGTCATCAACAAATTTCTAGAGTCATATGATTTGACAAAATTGAATCAGGATGATATCCACAAGATAAACAGATCAATTTCAAGCAATGAAATAGAAGATGCCATCAAAGCCTACCAACCAAGAAAAGCCCAGGACCCAGTGGATACACAGCTGAGTTCTACAAGACCTTCAAAAAACTAATACCAACCCTCCTCAAATTATTTCATGTAATAGAAAAAGAGGGAGCACTTCCAAACTCATTCTATGAGGTCAATATCATCCTGATTCCAAAACCAGACAAAGACAGACACATCAAAGAAAAAAATCTTCAGATCAATATCTCTAGTTAACACAGATGCAAAAATTCTCAATAAAATTCTAGCAAATCAAGTACAAAAACATATCAAAATGATAGAGCACCACAATCAAGTGGGGTTCATTCCAGGGATACAAGGTTGGTTCAACATACAGAAATCAATAAATATAATTCATCACATCAATAGACTTAAAGAATTACATAATCTTCTTAATAGATGCAGAAAAGACATTCAACAAAATACAGCACTCCTTCATGTTCAAACTACTAGCAAAACTACGGATAACAGTAACATATCTCCATATTGTAAAAGCTGTCTTTGTTAAGCCCCAGGCCAACATCATTCTAAACAGAGAAAAACTGAAGGCATTCTCTCTAAAAACTGGAACAAGACAGAGATGCCCTCTTTCACCACTTCTTTTTAACATACTTCTTGAAACTCTAGCCACAACAATTAGACAGACAAAATATGTGACATGTGCACTAGTGGACATGAAGGAGATATCAAAATGGCACGTCAACCCGATGTCAATCAAGAGTAGAATAAATAGATAGATAGATAGATAGTGTTGCATACTTGTGCAATGGTATACTAAAATACAGTAATGAATAAACTAAGACTAGATAATGTTGATTGGAAGAAGATAGACCAAAAAATATAACATGGTTCTGTTTATGTGCAGTTCAAAAACTGGAAAAAATGCAAGCACGCGCACACACACACGAAAGCATGCACACTAAAAGTCAGCCCTGTGATTTTGTGCTTACCTCCAGAGATAAGAGAGTGGACTGTCATTGAATAAGCAATGGGGGGGCCACTTTTGGAGGATTGGCAATATTATTTTATTGATTGGGGGGTTGGCTGCACAGGTGTTCAGTGTATGAGTATTTACCACATACAGCTAAAGTTTATGAACTTTATGAATGCTTTATTATGTTCCCTAAAATATGAAGATTGTTTTATTTTTTTTAGAAACAAAATGGGGGATGGAGGAAAGCACTAGCAACAATATTAATCCCAAGCTCTTCTTAAGAACTTACTGTTGGGATAATAACTTGAAGTCATTTTGTGTTTCCTTCTGTAAAGTCTGCTTTTCCTTTAGGGTTAAGAGTACATCAAGAACAAAATTCCCCAGCATTTTGCTAACTATGATTGAATGAAATTGATGAAATGGATTTCCCTTTAAGATGGTGCTCTAGTTCAAATGCTGTTCCTCAGAATTCACAGGTTGGAGACATAATCCCTGAAGTCACATGTAAATGGTATTAGAAGATGGAACTTCACGGACAGATGAGTGAATGAATGGCTTGGTGAGCTGTGGGTGCAGTGGCTTGTCATAAAGTGAGTCTCCTGTCTCACCGTGTGTTGCTCTGGGCTGCCTGAGAGAGAAGGGAAATGAACATACTCAGAAACTCAGGGTCCAGTGTTTTCTCTCATGTGCAGAAGCTAGAGGAAAATAAAGGGAAGGGGCAGGGAAGTTAGGATGGCCTCAAGAACCATCAAACGTGAGTCAGTAGGAGAGCAGAAGAAAGAGCAGTGGAGTAGAGGAAGGAGAAGGGTTGGGGGTGGACAGGGAGGGAAGGAGAGACCAGGAATGAAGTCAACTTCAGGCAGGTGTGAGTTCCTGGGATGAGCCCAACTATTATGTACAATACAAAGCTCTTAAAAAACTCTGCAGAGTCCCCACCAGCAAGAAAACCCTCACCAGACACGACCCTTGAATCCTAAACCTTGGGCTTCCCAACCTCTAGAACTGTGAGAAACCCACCACTTTTTATTGGTTACCCCATCCTAAGTGTTCCATCACAGCAACAGAAAACTGACCTAGATACGTGGAATAACTAGTAGAGCTACTTCTCATTTGTTGACTCCTTCAAAGTAATTTTTCATTTTACAAGAGTTTTAATTTATTCCTTATTTATTTTGCTTTTTAAAAATCACCATAAGTGCTGTTAGGTGACCTTTCACACAAACCTTCAGCAGAATGTGGCTGTCAACCCTTTAGTGTGTACCAATCATTACTGTCACCTAGAGATGACCTCACCTGCAGACAGTGTCCCCTTGACACTCTTTGCTGTTATTTTGCACTTCCTCAAGACATGTCATTCCCTCTCATTGGGACAGTCTACCCCCAGGTATGTCCATGGCTCACTCTTTGTGTCTTTGCACAAAACTCTCTTTAGAAGGGTTTTCTCAACAATTTTCTCTAAATATAACCCATGCAGGCATAACTTTTGTCATGTGTGTGTGTATCTGTGGGGGGGGGGATATAAACTCTATAGGAACAATGACTTTGTGACCATCATCCATATTCCCAGCTCTTGGAAGACTGCCTAGCACTGGGTAGACAATCAGGAAACATTTGTGAACAATTTAATTCATTTCTCGGAGTATCCTGAGTTGAATACCTTCTTCCCTACTTTTTGAAGAAACTTTAAATAATCTTTCAAGGTCATCAAGTTCAAAGGGGTAAAAGTGAGTTTCAAACCAATATAAGAATTATTTGATGCAATCGATCCAAAGGCATATTTCAAGCAAAACTGAATTCAATGGTTGAAAGCCTGATTCTAATAATGCAGTAGGGGTGGAAAAGAACACTCATCTAACACAGTTCACAGACGAGGTTTTTAAAAACACACAAAATGCAAACAAAACTTATGTGGCTTGACCAGGAAACGTGTGCTTTATTGGAGAAGCAAAATAGACAAGGACAGGCTCACAAGACGGGACCTCCATGGAGATGACAGACAGACGGGTGGCTGGCAGAGCAAGGTCAGGCAAGGACCCCACTGATCATCTTCCAGCAACACAGTATCAGGTGCAGGAGCAAAGCCCTCCCTCCGTCAGTGCCAACAAGGTAGGAAATGAAGGAAGGTTCTGTCGGTCACCATGGCTGAAGGGAGGAGGAAGGAGATTTAAGAAGAGTCTCTGGATCTTGTTGTTTCATGGTCCCTATAAATTCCAGTGCTATCACTCTTGGATGAACACTTCTGTTGGCAGGTGGTCCTGGTTGCACAGGAGGGCATTCTGTTGACATGGTGGAGGTGTGCATTGCAGGTGGGCAAAGATCAAGTGGATATTACTCATGGCACCTTGAAGTTGAGCATGATTCTGAGCTCCTTAAAGGTGGGTAGGGCTCTGGGTGCCGTGGAGGATAGTAGGGCTCAGAGTGCCTTTGTGGATGACAGGGCTCAGGGTGCCATGGTGGATGGCAGGGCTCAGGGTGCCGTGGAGGATGGCAGGGCTCAGGGTGCCATGGAGGATGGCAGGGCTCAGGGTGCCTTGGTGGATGGCAGGGCTCAGGGTGCCATGGTGGATTGCAGGGCTCGGGGTGCCTTGGTGGATGGCAGGGCTCAGGGTGCCTTGGTGGATGGCAGGGCTCAGGGTGCCTTGGTGGATGGCAGGGCTCAGGGTGCCTTGGAGGATGGCAGGGCTCAGGGTGCCTTGGAGGATGGCAGGGCTCAGGGTGCCTTGGTGGATGGCAGGGCTCAGGGTGCCGTGGAGGATGGCAGGGCTCAGGGTGCCTTGGAGGATGGCAGGGCTCAGGGTGCCTTGGAGGATGGCAGGGCTCAGGGTGCCTTGGTGGATGGCAGGGCTCAGGGTGCCTTGGTGGATGGCAGGGCTCAGGGTGCCTTGGTGGATGGCAGGGCTCAGGGTGCCTTGGTGGATGGCAGGGCTCAGGGTGCCTTGGTGGATGGCAGGGCTCAGCGTGCCTTGGTGGATGGCAGGGCTCAGGGTGCCTTTGTGGATGGCAGGGCTCGGGGTGCCTTGGTGGATGGCAGGGCTCGGGGTGCATTGGTGGATGGCAGGGCTCAGCGTGCCTTGGTGGATGGCAGGGCTCGGGGTGCCTTGGTGGATGGCAGGGCTCAGCGTGCCTTGGTGGATGGCAGGGCTCGGGGTGCCTTGGTGGATGGCAGGGCTCAGCGTGCCTTGGTGGATGGCAGGTCTCAGGGTGCCTTTGTGGATGGCAGGGCTCGGGGTGCCTTGGTGGATGGCAGGGCTCGGGGTGCATTGGTGGATGGCAGGGCTCAGGGTGCCTTGATGGATGGCAGGGCTCGGGGTGCCTTGGTGGATGGCAGGGCTCAGGGTGCCTTGGTGGATGGCAGGGCTCGGGGTGCTGTGGTGGACAGGGCTCAGGGTGCCGCGGTGGATGGCAGGGCTCAGGGTGCTGTGGTGGTGGACAGGGCTCAGGATGCTGTGGTGGACAGGGCTCAGGATGACATGGTGGACAGGGCTCAGGATGCGGTAGTGGTGGACAAGGCTCAGGATACTGTGGTGGTGGACAGGGCTCAGGATGACATGGTGGACAGGGCTCAGGATGCTGTGGTGGAAGGCAGGGCTCAGGGCACTTATGCATGAACCCGGGAGGTGGCTGGCAGGGCTGCTTGCACTGCTGCTGCTGGTAGGACATCTCTCCTGGCTCTCAGATAATCTGACAGACAGACAAGCAGTTCTGTTAGAGACAGAATCACTGGCAGAACAGATCCCTAGGACATGAATCCTCCGGGCTCCAGGGGCCTGTTTTGATTTCTCAGTCTATGATTTTGTGTAGCTTCTCCATTCTTCCATTTTAGGATGTTTTACCCTCAACTCTTGGGTCTTTTATAGTTCATCTCATATTATACCAGTTTCTAAAAACAAAATTACTTATGTAGCAACAACAAGTACCTTTCTGAAAATAAATAACTACCTAGAGAAAGAAACTCCAGGTATTAAAATTCTAGCCAATCCCCAACAAGCGTCGCTTCTCACATTTCCTAAGCCCTGGTTCCCCATTTAAGGGAACTGAGCCGTGAGTCTTTGAGGAGCACTGCGAAGGCTCCAGCCCATCACTCAAGGAGATTTGCACTCGGAGGAGGATATATTTGGAATGAACGTGGAGCTGTTTAAAACTCTATCCATTTAAGATTTGACTCCATGAGATTTGCACCTTTGACTCCGTTTCCCTCACCCCCTTCAACGTCATCTGCCAAGTACCAGTTGAAAATCATTGCCAAAACCTCCTTGTCGTCTCCTCCCCCTTCATGAGCATTGATGGGTTAAGGGAAATGGCCACATTCCCCCCAAGTTAAAGCCTAAGATAACTGAGGGCCAAGAAAGGCCTCTAAGAGTCGTACTCACCAGATTCTCCAAAGAGGGTCCACAACTGAATGGCAGGAAGATGGCTCAGCGGGGCAGGGAGCCCTTTTATAAGGCCCAGGAGGCCCCACACGGAGGAAGAGCCCAGGACTGGCACGAGGTGCTGATTTCCCAACCAAAAATATGACCTGCATGCCATCCCCAAAATGCTTTGCCACCCTCTACTGATGACAAGAACTTCCTTGTCCAGGATCCCCTCACCTGACCACATCAGTGATTCACAGACCTGATTTCAGGTTCTCGTTCCAGGACAGGTGACAAGTGGAAAATATGCCACGATTTCTGACAGCTGGGATGATGTTCCTTCACAGAAATGGCACGTCACCTAGACCCAGCTGGTCACTACCTTTATGTAAAACTGCTCCCCATTCAGTTCCGCTTGCCCTGTGTCCGGCTTTGCTCCCTTCAATGAGAGACCCTCAGGCTGGCCATAGTTCACCCTCAAGGGCACTCTCTCTTTACACTCATTCTCCTTTGCCGGCCCTGTTGGTCTCTAAGTTTTCCTCAATAGGTCCTTGGCTTGAACAGGCCACGGTCACCTCAGTTCCCCCCACTCGCTGACAGTCCCTCCTCTGGTGAGCTTCCAACTGGTCCTTTAGGGGGCTTCAAGGGCACCTCACTCCTCAGCTCTCTAGGCTAAGAGTCACTGCTGGGGTCCCTCCCCAAAGCTCCACGTTTGTAGATTTACTCGCCACCCTCTTCTCTGTGGCCCCTGGAAGCCAAGTGACTGCACTCTGTTGGAACCCAAATTTGTCTTCTCCCCCTTTCTTCCAAACTGCCTCGAGTCTGGGTTGCCACTGAGAAAATTTTCCACTCACACCCCAAAAATACTGTGTGCTGCTGTCTCCCAAGGAGTCCACTCAACAGACCCCCTGACTGGATCCTCTGTTTTGAAATGGCAGTTAGTAGGATTTCAGGCCTTCTCTGCACACTCGAGGAAGGAAGTTTTGCAATCTTTGTTGATTGATGGATATTTTTACTTCACTAAATCAAATATGGCTGACACGAACTCATTGATGATTTCTCAATATAATTTACTGAAACACAGTAAGTAAATACTAGTACATAATAACATCTTATTATAATTTATGGAAACACAATTATTCATGGTCCCAACTTTGGGAAAACTTAGCTATTGGCTAGGTACACAACATCCACCACTACTATTATGTGACAGTAAATACTTCTGACCTCTTGAAAATCAGTTTACATAGCTACAAGTTTAAAGTAAGGACTATACCCTCAAAAGTATACTACAATTCTCTAATAAATGCTTAATGTAGTACACACAACGTAGTGGTTCTTGAAGAAATATGAGCCCAGAAAGGTAGAAAAACTAAGACTAACAAAATCATAACTAATCAATAATTTTAACCATGTCATAGGCACAGTGGTGCAACCCTGTGACCCCAGCAACTTGGAGGCTGAAGCAGAAGGATTGAAATTGAAGGCCAACCCCAGCAACAATACAGAGGTCCTGAGCAACTCAGCAAAATCCTGTCTCAGAATTAAAAACAGAAAACAGAAAGGGGGCTGGGGATGTAACTCAGTGGTAACGCACCTCTGGGTTCTGTCCGAATACCAAAAGGTGGCATTGTTAGCCCCCGTGGTGGCACACCCCTATAATCTCAGCTCCCTGGGGACTGGGACTGGAGGACGGCAAGTTAAATGCCAGCCTAGGCAACGCAGCAAGGCCGTCTCAAAATAAAAAATAAAGAGAGGGTTGGGGATGTTGCTCAGTGGTACTGCATCCGGGTTCAATCCCTAATGCTATGGGGAAAGAATTAAAGGCATTGTTTAGATTAGGGACTATTTGGTGACTTCCTTGCCCTGCTTACTCCTTCTTCTGGCTGGGTTCACTGCCTGTTAAAAGGACCTGGGGGCACCTGTAGGGGCTGCTCCTTCTTTCCCTGAGAAGGCCCCTCGACCGCCTTAGGAAAGAGCTCACACCTTGGGATCTTACCCACAGTGCTGGGCAGCATCTGCAGTTTTCCCACCTTGTTTGGGCTGGTGTGGGACAGAAGAGATGACTGGTAGCCTAACCTGGGGATTGAAGGTAAAGGAATTTGTTTGGGTTGAGCCCTGATGTTGACTTTTGGCAATCCAAGGGAAGAACACCAAGCCGGTTGCTGCTCCCCAGCACCGTGAAATTCAGAATTGAGTCATCTAGATTAGGATCAGGAAACTGGCATGTCTCAGGGAGGCCCCAAGGAACAGGGATGCTCTTGGGATGCGTGAGATGCTGTCATGACATTCTTTTTGATGCTGAAATTCTAAGGCTGGTGCCCGCTGGAGCAAGAAATTAGATGTAGGAAGCGTGTGATTAAAACAGATCTATCACAGGGTGAATGGAGGCTGAGGAAGGGAGGAGAGTCCACACCTCTGTTCTTCCCGAACACACACACCACACAGATTGAAGCACGCGTATCATCTGTCTGGACTCCACCACCACTTTGCGTAGTGTGGAAATCTATCCAGAGGGAACTGGCTGGGGGTCTTGTGGTTTTAGAAAACTTTTTCCTAAGGGATCTTTTTAATTCAACTGAATGCATCCAGGAGAAATGGGAATCTCCAAGCCAGTGCTCAGGGTGTATTACTCTTCCCAAGGCACAGTGGGAATGCTTGGCTTTCTTCTTTCTCATCATCCCCAGGTGAAGTCCAATGTATTAAGTATGCTATTAGCCTATCCCAAAGACAAAGGAGCATAGATTCAATAACAGGAAGAGTGGATCAAAATGAGCCCCGAATAGTAAGATGTTAATTGCAAAAATGTTATTATGTCTCGTAAGTGAAAAAAAAAAAGAAGAATGGAATAACTGTGTATGATTTCAAGATTAAATAAGCCATGAGTCAAATAAAAAAATCATCATCAAATCTATATGCTGGAAGACCAAGGATCAATTTTGTATGCCTTCCAAATTCCACAGGAATATATTTGTTGAATCTACAATTTTACATGCAAACGATTAATCAAAGATGAATGAAAAATAAACTCCTTCTCAGAAATAGCAAGATGCAGCTTCATGTCATCTGATGGAACTTCTTGATGTTTAACTCCAACCAAATAGAAAGCAAAAACCCAAAAAGAAAACTTCAAAAACTGACCTCACTTGAGAGTGAATGAGTGGAAGCCCTGGGGTAGCCACTGTCCAGGACTGAGGTCATCCAGTCTCCCCGCCAACAGAATTGTGAAAGACTTCAGGAAGGATATTTCCATTAAGAAACTCCATCTAATACAAGGTAGAAAGCACAAGGCTGTCGGGAAAACAAATGCCTGTACAGACAGTGCTACCACCACATAACTACCACAACATGACAACTGCAAGGGTTTTTTAAAGTTTTTATCAGTGCATCATAGTTTTACATACTAATGGGGTTCATTTTGACATATTTTTACATGAGTGAAACAGAATTTGCTCCATTTCAATCCCAGGACTTGTCTTCACTGGTGTCCAAATCTTAAATCAGCACATGCACAAATTACGCAAGATGTGATCATGGATAACAATGCAGAAGGCAAATGTTATCAGTCTTGATGATGGAAGAGAAACATATTTTTGCCACAGTTGGGTGATGTTAGAGGAAAGAGCATAAGCACCAACATCCCCATCTCATTTAGTGGAAAGTCCGGGAACTAAAACAAGCACCACAATTGTCAGATCTCTGAGGATAAATCACAGAGGAATTAAAAACTATAGCAGGAAGATTTGGAGAGTAATAGTGAAAATAAGATTAGGGAAGCAAATACTTTATTTTCACAGTAGTGAAGAAATAGTTTTCACTTAATTTGATAAAATAGGAAATAACAGAGGACAGGAGGTCTGGGGAGTTGGAAGGGGCTACTTTTCATTCGATGCTTCTGGATAGTTAAGGCTCAATTTTAACCCCAAAACCCAAACTCACTCAGTGGAGCTCACCCATCCACTGGCCCCCTGGCCTCACCCCTCCCCTTCGCCCGAGAGCCTTGCTCTCTCTGCCATCTCAATTCTCTGTTCTCTCAACTTCTCCTGCTTTGAAGGCACATCACCACCATCCTGTAGGCAAGCTCCAATGTGCCGCTCTCTAAAACCTATTCCTTGGCCCTGCGACCCTCCCTGGTCATAGTCCAGCATCTCCCACTCCTTCTTGGCCGTGTCTCATGTTGTCTTCAGTCGCCGCCTTTTCTATTTCACATCCATTTATACCTCAGTCCACGGCAATCTGATTTAGCCCACCATTATGGTAAATCAAGGTCTATAGCAGCCATCTCTTTTTCAGTTTTTATCTACCTAGATTTCTCTTCTGCATTTTATAGTTTCTATTGTTCTTTCTTCAAACTCTACTTCTTGGTTTTCGCAACATCCACTTAACTAATCCTCCTCTTCCTGTGCCTCATTATCTTCTCCTTGTTCTGAACCTTTTCTTCGAAGTGCCACATGGAGTCCTTGCCCCTGGTTCATAGATATTACCAGGTCACACACTTTCTAGTCATATGCCCATGACCCGTGTGGTTTCAATAACCCGAATCTTCTGTTCCCTTGCACACCTACATTTGCACTCCAGAACTGACTCCAAACTTAAATACCCTCTTGCCTCTCTATCCACACGTCCCCCAAGTGCCACCAAACTGATGCTCTTTCCCACAACCATGTGAACGTCCTGTGCTCTCTGTCTTGTACACCACACTCAGCTTCTTGAGCCGTCTCTACTGTGTAGAGATCAACACCTTGTCATGCCACACAGAGGGTCTAAATATTTCTGGAATCCAATTCCCCCTCTGTCCCTGGTTCAGGGCCTTCTCGTCTCCTGTTCAGTCATTACATGGCTTCCTAACATACCTCTCCTGCCCCATCTTGTTGGATTCAAACTCATCTTCCGCATTGCTCTCAGTCAGTTCTCCATTAAAGAGTCCCACCTGATTACGTCACGTGCATTCCTGAAATACACTGACCTACAGGACAATCCCAGCTCCATCCCAGAGACTTCCTCCCCTCCAGCCTGTTCCTCATAACTCCATGTTAGACTGTGTGCGCTGCACCATGGAACTCCTATGATTTCCCTCATATCCCCTCTTTCTGTTCTCAGGGAATTTCCTTACTAGTAACATACCATCCTCTTACTATTTTTTTCTGGCTAATGTATTCACATTTCTCAACAAAGCCATCACTGTAATGAAAGGCCTTTGGGGATCCCTGGAAGGGAGGGAACAGGAGCCCCAGCTAATGGTCCCACAAAACACCCCGACTTTGTTTATCAGACCCCACTGCAGCCAGTGGATTTCCCACTCACCTGCTTCCCCTTTGAACTTACAACCTCTTTGAACAGTGGGGCTGCGTCTTCACCATCCACACTCAAGACCTTGCCCAAGACCTAGAATAGAGTAGATGCTCTATAAATATCTTTGAATAAATAAATTACTTTAGGTTCCTAAATGTTGTTGTCTTACACAAGCTTTATGGCAATCTTGTGAGTTGTGAGAGAAAGAAAATGTTATTACCTCTGCAACAGGAAAACTGTGTGGGTTCATTATGCCAAGAGTGGATAACAGTGAGCACAAGTCCTGCCCATGGGAAGCCTTCTGCCATATTGTCAGGCAGAAAGCATGACGCATCTCACCAGACGCAGCTCCTCCATCTCGGAGTTTTCACCCTCCAAAACTACAAAACAAATAAACTTCTATTTTTTTATAAGTTACACCATCTGTGGCATTCTGTTATAGTAACATGAAACAGACTGAGGCACCAATTAATGGATTAGTTCAATCCTTCCTAATTTATCTTGCAGCAAAGTTATGAAATACTTTATTTATCGCTGGTAGTTTACAAATAACAATTACTTTTTTACATAATTGTAAAAGTAAAGGAAATGTTATTGATGAGTTAAAACTTGTAGGAGATCATTTCCAGCCCAAAGGACAATGATATAGATTATTTGAGGCCCTTAGGCATGAGAGCAGAGGTCTCTTAACTGTGGCATAGGTACAAAAAGGACTTTTACTCAACCATAAAGAAGAATGGGCTGGGCCGGGGCTCAGTGGCAGAGCACCTGCCTAGCATGAGTGAGGCACTGGGCTTGGTCCTCAGCACCACACAAAAATGAAACAAATAAAATAAAGGCACACTCTTCATTTACAACTGCAAAAAACCAAAATTTTTAAAGAAGAGTGAAATTGTGTAATTTGCCAGCAAATAGGTGGAACTAGGGAACATCAAGCCAAGTGAGATAAGCCAGATTCAGAAAGTCAAGGGGTGAATGTCTTTTCTCACACTCAGAAACTAGAGAGAAAAACAGTGAATAAAATGTGATCTCATGAACATAGAAGGGAGGTCAATAGAGCAGAGGAAGTGGATTGAGGAGGAGAAAGCAATGCGGGGTGGGAGAACTTCAGAAAGAAGTCTACCAAACTGTGCTGTGTCCATGTGTGAATACACACCACAATGAATCCCATTTTATATACATTATTATGCACTAATTAAAACTAACAGTAATAAACAGAGACTAGTAAAAGAAGACAATCAGGAGGAGGAAAAGGAAGGTACTGGGCCATGA
This sequence comes from Marmota flaviventris, assembly GCF_047511675.1. Taxonomy (NCBI): domain Eukaryota; kingdom Metazoa; phylum Chordata; class Mammalia; order Rodentia; family Sciuridae; genus Marmota; species Marmota flaviventris. The sequence goes on along the minus strand of NC_092507.1, from coordinate 120,724,088 downwards.
GATTTATTAAATTATGTGCATGTATGAATACGTCATGATGAATTCCACTATTGTGAATAACTATAATGCACTCATAAACACCATGGAGAGAACATATCATGGACCTGTCAACTCCCCTAAGTGTGGAGAAGGACCGCGGCAGAATAACACTGATCCATCAAACACTTCTCACCTCTCCCAGATACAAAACCATGTTCTCGGGTGTGTGTGTGTGTGTGTGTGTGTGTGTGTGTGTGTGTGCGTGTGTATGTTTATTTTTTATTTTAATGATTTTTGAGACATTTTATTTTTGTTTCCATCAATCAACTTGAGCCAAGATAAAAGTCACTTGGATCCTCGGAGAAAAGGAGCAACTTGAAGCAGATGATGCAGGACATGGTTTTGCCCAGCAGAAGACCAGAACAGTCGTGGGCCCTTCTTCCTAGAATATTTTTCTTCTTTTCCAAGATGCTGATTCTCGGTTTTTCCTTTATCCTGTATCTGTGTGGGTCCCCAGGTGCAATGCCTTGCACCCTTTGTGGAGGGGTGGATGTGACCTGATGAGCAGGTAAGAAAGCCTCTCTCCTCCCAGTTCCTTCTCCGTCTTCCAGACGTCAGACTGCACTGCTGTCTCTTTGGGAACCGTCCCTGGTGCTCCAACACACAAACAGTTAAAAGGCAATTTCTGAGTCCTGAGCTAACACTCAGAGGAGTTTTGATTTGCATTTCTCTGATTGCTAACACTCGGGACTTTTATCAGCTGCCTTCCCTGTTCAACCTGCAGTGACTCCTCTGGTGCAAGGGCTCACCTCTGTGGGAAGTGCCAGACCTGCCAATCCCTACAGAAGGCTGGTGCCCCTCTCCCAGCTTTCCCATCCTTCAAGACAAAGCTGAAAGATACTCAAGGAATGACTCCTTCCCAAGTACTACCACGGAAGTTAATGTCTCCCACATTGCACTAACGCTGCACCTAGTAAGGGTCTGTTGGTGATGGTGATGAGGAGGAGGAGGAAGAGGAGGAAGAGGAGGAGGAGGAGGATAATTATTGCAGAACCATATTAGTTACCAATTATCAAGTGCAGGTTTTGAAGGAATAACATAAGGATATGAATGCCTCTATGTCCTTAGATCCAGGGATGAGAGGAATAAAATATACCCAAAGACCCAAAGAAATGAAAAACTCAAATAAACAGTAAATGGAATTAGAATCTGGAAATGATGGTGCAGATTTATAACAAGGAATTATTGGTTAATGTGCAAACTGAATCAAAAAGGCACCAGCTATGAAAGTCCCCTGTTTGAGTGCCAGTCCCTACTGGCACAGTAACTGTATGCTGTATAGGGGAGGGCGTTTAAAATACAAAATTTGACATGTAAGATCACTTAAGGGACTCACCTTAGAGTTTATAAAATGTGTAACTGACTAATCTATTTAAACTTGTAATTTTAAGAGGTGAGGTATAATGGAATTTGGCTAGGTTTCCAAACAGTTTTTGAAATATTTAAGAAAACATAACAATCAAAATATGTAGACATTTTCTTCAATTGTATTTGGTGTTACATTTGTCAGTCAGAAAGTTAAGGTGCATAGCAATTGAATGTGTCAACTCTGTGACTTCAGTTTAAGTTGCTAAGAAAGTTTAAAGGTGATAAAAGGATCAATCATTTCTCCAAAGTTCCTTGAAAAAAAATGTTAAAATTTCTACACTTTAAAATAATAATAATAAATTAAATTAAAATTAATAATACTAATTATTTGAGGTATTAATCATAGTCCACAAGAGGCAATGCTTTAATTTGTAAGTTTAGTAACTTAAATATTGATTTTATAAACCAAAGTCGCCTTCCACCCCCCCTTTGTGATAGGCAACCAACATTCCAAGACATAAAAACCGTCTGTGGCCATGAGGAGAAATGGACAACCAGAGACACAGGAGTGGGTGGACAGGTGGCCCGCGGGTCTAGAGATCAGCCCAGACCCTCTCAGGCAGGGGACCCAGAGAGGAGGAGGGGGAGGAAGGAGGGAAGAGCTGACAGGAAAAGGAGAGGACATCATCAATGGCTGCACAGAAGGTGGCTTTAATCCTCAGAATCCATCAGCCTGTGGAGATCCCGCCCAGGACCACAGGGGACTGCACCCTCCACACCCTGCTCTCCCCACTCAGAGGCCTGTCTCCAGGCTCATCCATCACACCTCCCAGGGCTCCCTGCCACCCACTGAGAACCGGCTCTGCATGTCCTGCTTTGGCCCAGGACCCACAGGCCACCTAATAAAGCACCCCTGGCTGGTTAGGGACAGAGAGCTCACAGTAGTGGGGAAGACAAGGCCTTGTGGACCACTCAGGGGACATTTCTAATGGCTGGGAAGATCCCAGACCCACAATCAGGTTATTCACCTTTCATGACCTTGTCAGTCACCCCAGGTGGGAGACAGACCCTCCCTCCTTTCACAAAACAGTGCTTTGCTGAGGAACCTGCCAGACTGTGGCTGGTCACCTTCTCACCTTCACCGAGTTCCAGCATTTTTGCTCCAAGAGCTGAAACTCTTCAGTGCACATTGTTATGTGAGGTTCCCCAGGCGACTAGTTCCCCAGAATATCTGCACATAGAGGACATCCTTCCCCCAGCCTTTTCCCAGCAGTCCTGGGACTACCTGAAAGACAGGTGTGTCTTACTTCCCCAAACTCTGAAACACAAAAACAGAGTCAATGACACCTAGGGCCACTCCTGGGTGGGGGACTGTGAACACTGAAGGTTCCTGGGTGCAGGACCCCGATGCCCGTTCTCCTCAGGTCCATCTGTACCCACTCACAGGCTGGCATTGACACCTGGGTGTGCTGCCTGAGTGGGCACCACACACCTGCTGGGCTCCTGAACCTCCACTGCAATGTGGACTCCCCTCCTGTGTCCCCACCCCACCAGCTCCGTCACCAGGGTGCACGGCTCACCCTTGTGCTCCCTTTTCCACTGGAGAGGGCCCAGGTACCACGCCCCACATTTGGATAATGCTAAAAGTAACCCCAATCCTTTCTTATTGATCCGTAGTGAACAACTACCCTCCACTTCACGAGTAGTCCAGGTGATGGTCCCCTCCCTCTGGGACACTTATCCAGCTGTTGGTGGCCCTGTGCGTGTGGCTTTCCACAGCAGGCGGCACAAGGCAGACACATCACACGGGAAGTTAGTGGGGACCTGAGCATCCCTAAGACAACCTCTCCCCTCTTTGTCTCTGTCCAGTGACATCTGCTCTCCCTCCCAAGTTCTCAGACGCCCCGTCCCTGCCTTCCAACCCTCAATATCCACGTCTGCTCCTCCATCAGTCCCCACCAAGGACTGCTCCTGCTGTCCTCGGTGACTTGTCACCTTCCTCTTACTCTCAGCTCTAACCACCACCCCCTTAAAATCTGTGACCCACACCTCCAGGCCACAGACCCCCCTCCACCTCCTCCTGAACCCACAAAACTACTGACAGCCAAGAGATGGGACAGGAATGACTCCACTCCCCCTTCCCAGGTCTATCAAGGTCCTGATGAAACTGGTCTCTCATCAGAGTTCCTGGGCTGGAAAGTCCTGTCTACTCTCCAGACGCCCCGTTGACCTTTTTCTAATGGCTCTTTCTATCCAGGTCCACAGAGGTGTCTTCTGGGGGCACCCACCACAGTTCACAGCCAGTCCTCAGGCTTGCTCTTGTGGTGGCTTTAGAACACGGGAGGCTCAGGTCCTGCACCCCCTGCCCTCCGCCTACCAGCCCCTGCACATGCTCTGTCCCCACCCAAAAGCTCTGCCTCCGTGGCCCCTTAATGGTTCTCTACCACCAAGGACCCAGGGGCACTGTGGGAAAGGACCTCTGCATCCACCTCCTCCAGGCTGCCTCCCTGAGGAAGCAGAGAACTTGCTAGAGGCTGGTTTTGAGCCCTTTGGGTGTGTACCAAGGAGTGGGGTGACTGGTCACATGGTGGCTCCTTCCTAGTTACTGAGGACGCTCCATCCTGCTTTCCAGAGGGGCTGCACCAATTTGCAGTCCCACCAGCAACGAATGAGGGGACCTTTCCCCACATCCACCAACATTTATTGTTACTTGTGTTCTTGATCACTGCCATTCTGACTGCAGGGAGACAGATCTCATGTGGTTTTAAGTTGTGTTTCTCTAATTGCTAGGGATAGAGAACATTTTTTCATATATTTGTTAACTGACTAAATTTCTTCTTCTGTGAAGTGCCTGCTCAGGTCCTTTGCCCATTTATTAATCAGGCTTTTTTTTCTTCTTTTTTTTTTTTTTTTTTTTTGGTGTTAAGGTTTTTTATTGATTATATATCCTGGAGATTCATGCTCTGAGGGGCAAGGGACAAAGGTCTTCTGACTTACAATCAGCACACTAGAGTAACACAGTTACATCAATATTTACAGAAACTCAGTTCAAAATAGTGAAGCTATGGGCACCAACTGAGGGGCCCTTCAACAGAAAAATGAATAAAGAAAATGGGAGAATATTACTTGGTCATAAAGAAGCATGAAATTATGCCATTTCCCATTACATGGATGGAAATGGAGAACATCATGGTAAGTGAAATAAGCCAGTCCCCCAATCCATAGGACAGATTTCTCTCTGATATGTGGATGCTAACACACAAAAGTGGGGGTGGGGGAATAGAAGTTCATTGGATTAGACAAAGGGGAATGGAGGGAAGGAGGAGGGAAAGGAACAGAAAAGACAGGAGAATGTGTTGGGCACCATGTTCGTATGTGGATGAGCCACTAGGAATCTCCACGTCTGTACAACCACAGGAATGGGATCCTAATTAGAATAAGCTGAACTCCCAGTGTGGTAATATGTCAAAATACACTCTACTGTCCGACAGAAGTCTAGCCCAGAAATTTCTTTCGTCTTGTGTCCTCATATCATCCCACCTCCAGGAAGCCCTCAGGTACACGTGAGGAACATGGATCTGACCTCACGTCCTCCACCCTACCCATCTCACACACACACACAAAGATCCTTCCAGAAGGAATAGGAACACTGTTATCCACCAAAGAGCTGCAAAACCGGACTTTTCAGTGCAAAGAGGGAGTTGGGCAAGATTTTCAGGAACTGGGTGCAGCATCAGGACGCCAGGAGACGGTGGGGAAACCCCTTTGGTTTCCTCCTTCCCAGGCTGAGCCCAGGATAAAAGACCCTGCTCCAGGCTGCCCCACTGCCTCGTGGGTCCCTGAGGACAGAGCAGCCAGGAGAGCCGCAGGTGAGTGGGAGCCGGCGCTGGGGGGAGAAAGCCTCACAGGACCATCAACAGGGTCCCGATGGGCGTGATGAGGAGGCAGGGTAGAGCCTGGGGTTGGGAGAGATGGAGAAGGGACAGGAAGATCGTCAGAGTCAGCAAGATGAACAGAGGCACAGGACAGAGAAGGAAATAAGGACCAAGGGGGTCAGGCAGCCAGCAGGGAGAGAGAGGAGGAGACACGTCCAAGGTCAGCTGTAGCCCACAGGCCTTGGCAAGCCTAAGTCAGCCCCAGGCCACTTGCCACCAGTGTGTATGACACCAAGGTTTCACTGGGACACGGCCCTCATGTGGGTTTAGGTACTTTCTGTAACTGCTTTTCTCCACAATGACAGACGGGAGGAATTCTTACAGACATTGGCCTGCCACGCCTACGTGTCTCCTCTCTGGCCCTTGACAATAAATGTTGGCTGGCCACTGTTCTAAACCTAAAGTGACCTTTGAGCTGGAGGAGGTTAAGGATGCAGTGGAAGAGGACAAAATGCCGGGCCACTCAGTGGACGTTGGTGAAGCTGAGGCGTGAACCCAGCTTGTCCATCACGTTGAGTGTTTCTCCTTCAGTGACTGAGCTTCGGGACCCAAGATAAAGCCTAATGAAACCCAGAGCTTAGGATGTGGGGTGCCCAACTGGGGCTCCCTACTGACGCAGGTGTGCTCCTGGATTCTAGTGCTCACTGCGGGCCACCCCACGGGAGGCTGGTTGTCCCTGAAGGAGCAGGATCAAGTGGCAAAGTGGTGGGGAGACACGGAAGGCCTGGGGGAGTCACCAGAAGGCCTCTGAGTCAGGAGAAGAGACGACTTAGTGGAGAATAGGGGCCACGGCCACCCGAAAAGGGAAAAATATGACCCAGCCTCCCTCCAAGTTGGCTCTGCCTCCACAGATGGTTAAATGTCACGGTGTCCTGCTGTCCCCAGCCTTCTTCTCCTGAAGCCAACATTTCCAAAGACATTCTCCCTTTTATCTCAAGGCCCACCTTCCAGAACTTTCCACATTTCTTATTTCCCTGGTTCCTTGGAGTGTGAGAAATGTTCATTTAAAGAATAGCACACAGTCCAGGCCCAATCTCCTGGGAGGGGGAGGCTGAGGAGACACTGGTCACCTGTGGGCAGAGCCACCAAACTCCCCGTGGTTGGCAGCTGTGGCTCAGGGATGTCCCTGTAGGGGGACAGTCTTAGGAACATGTGCAACGTCTCTCCATTGATACTTTAAAGGGTGAGGGGAGAGGATGCTCCTCCCTTGTGATCACTTGGGGATCACTTCCTTCCCTAGGGCTGTCTCAGTCTAAAGTGCTTCTTCTTTCTTTCAGTTTACCTTCAACTTTGGAAAAATGTCCTATCAACAGCAGCAACAATGCAAAGTCCCCTGCCAGCCTCCTCCCCAGGTCCCAGAGCCCTGTCCTCCCAAGGTCCCAGAGCCCTGTCCTCCCAAGGTCCCAGAGCCTTGTCCTCCACCCTGCAGCCAGCAGAAGTGCCCCCCTGTCCAGTGCCCTCCATGCCAGCAGGACTATCCACCAAAGTGGAAGTAGCCTCAGGAGCCAGCCCTCTCTCTCCTGGACATGCAGACACTGCCCACTGCCCACCTCCTCCAGCTTATTTCCAGACACTACAAGGATCACCCTAGAAGAAGCTTCCAGTTCAGAACCAAGAAGAAAGTCAACTGGCTTTTCCTCCCCAAATCCATGCCTCCTTCCACCTCCTCTTCCAGGAGGCTGCAGGGATTAGACAGGAGGGTCACCTTCTCAGACCTTTGACCCGTGGTTCAAATATGCCATTATGTTCAGCTGCAACCTCCTCCACTACCCAGCCTCCTGCTGATCATGTGGATCACTGTAAGAACTCAGAACTTGCTCCTCTCTCTACCTCCTCGGGATGCAACAACTTCATCAAGGTTTCCTGGAGCAAGCACGACTTAAAAATGAACACAAGAAACTGTTTAAATCAATGGGGAAAACGCCTAGAGCCTTACACCCCAGCTCCACACCCTGTGGTGACGTCAATGACGTCTTCTGGTTCTGTTTCCTACTAATAATCTCCAAAACCCTGACGCAGCTCACCCCTTTCTTTGAACTCTGAACTTGGAATATTCTGAGACCTATAAAGTTTCTTCTTCTCTGATTCCCAAATTAAAAATAAAATAAAATCCATGGTTGACATTGTGCCTGTTCTCTTGCTGGGGATGGTGGACATCACAGAGGGACAAAGGGCCAGTGGAGGGCAGCAGAGACTGAGTGGGAAACCCTTGGTAAGACCTGGGAACTCAGGGCCATATGAGAGTGACTGGGCGCCCGGGTCAAGCTAAGCGTCTCCTTCTCCTCTGGCCACCCATCTCAGTCCCTCATGTTTCCTGCCCCCAGGCCCCTCTCCATGAGCTCTCATAGGGACTCCCCATGCAGGGACGTGGGGACTCAGGGCTGCAGACTGGGCTGAGCGTGAGGCAGGCCCTCGGGTCCATGCAGACTGTAGGACTCAGCCCTGGGACCTGGGACCTGGCTCCGCCTGGGGTCTGGCCTGTAGGGAATGGACTCCAACAGGGGTTATTTTTGCAGCAGTTCTCAAACTATTTGCACCCTTAAGATCATTGAGTATCTCAAGGAGGTTTTGTTCTTGTGGGTAATATCTACGGATATTTCTTGTATTAAAAATAAAATCCAGAAAAATTTAAACACACTGTCCACATGCAGATATTGCACTAACTGCCAGAGTGATGATGTCACTCCATGTCACATACCCTCTGGAAAATTCTAGTGAGGACTCCTTTTTTTAAAAAGTTAATTAAAAAGACAAAGAGGATCTGCAGAGCAGAAGACTGGATGAACTTCCATGGAAGGGTCGAGGCCCAGGGAAGACCTAAGACAAGACAGAATCTCTATAATATTCCTGGAGGTGACAGCTTCCAAGGAGGATCTCATGACCCACGCGTCCCCACCTATCACCCCCTGGGTGTCCATGGTACGTTGGTGGGACTCCTGTCATCTCTCCCTGTACTTTGACTCTGCACCTGGACGTGAGAACCCACTTCACTCCCACCCAGACTGTGGCCTGCTCTCCCAGGGAGACCACCCATACGCCACCCTCCATACACACATACACATACGGCCTGGCCTCAAGTGGACCCTCAGTGACTTGATCCTGGAGGTTGGAACTGGAGGTGATGGTGTTCATGGTGCAGTGATTTAATTTTAGGTGGTGAAGGAGATGGTGAGTGCAGTGGGCAAATATGAAAGGTGCTGGACACAGCCCTGGGACACTGTCAAGGAGTATGTGCTGGTAACGAGGACTCCCAGTTCTTTCCTTCCCACGTGTCTCCTCTCAGACACCAGGAAACACCAACGGCCAGAGGCCCAGGTGAGAAGGGTCCCTACCTCTACTCCAGACAGAGGCCCAGGTGAGAAGGGTCCCTACCTCTACTCCAGACAGAGGCCCAGGTGAGAAGGGTCCCTACCTCTACTACAGACACACACTACTTCTCCCTCACCACATTCCCTCTGTGCAACAGCCCCATGCAGCTGTCACCCTGGAGCCCCACTAGGGCTTAGAGCAGTACTATTCCAGCAGGTCTTTGACATCAATGCCATGGTCCCTGGGCACCCTGCCTGGGCACCACCATGCAGCCCACGAAGTGGCCATTGGAGATCAGGAAACCAAAGATCCAGGTCACAGACACGATTCTCTTAGACCCAAGCCAGAGCCTGGCTTTCTTGGGCCCCCAGGAAGGGAACTTACAGGGGACTTGGCAGCTGCTGCTAGGTTCTCTTTCCTGGAATGGTGGTCACCTGCCATCTGTCTGGCTCTGTAGCAACCACAGTGGAGGAGGTGACTTCTGGGTGTTCTCCTGGAAGAAGTGATTCTGCTCACCTCTGCTTCCTCATCTGCAGGGACTGATGTCTTCCTATCCTCCCCCTCAGTGCCATGACCCCAAGCCACTGTGAGGCAGAGCTCCGACCCAAGGGCAGCCTCTCTGGGCTGTGTGAGAGCTCCTCTCTCTGCATCATCTTGAGCTTGTGCCCAGGCTTGGGTAGTAAAATCCAGGGTGGGTCTGACTGTTATTTCTGATGTTCAACTCAATTCAATTCCACCAACATACCGTGGACACCCAGGTGGGTGATAGGTGGGGAGGCTTGGGTCCCCATGAAGACCCTCCTTGGAAGTTGTCTCCTCCAGGAATATTGTCAGAATTGAAGACTAATTGGCCAGCTCCAATTGGCAGGTATTAGCCTCCCTGAGGAAACTGAGGTCTGACTTTAAAGTAACCAGGATAACTTAGGAAGACAAATGGCCACTAGTCTATTGAAAGACAATGTATTTGTGCACATAGAGTAAGTCAGAAGACAGAAAAACACGCATGACACCCTAAATGCCATCTAGTTCTTCCTCATGTTAAGTATTTTCCCCCAAACACCGTCAAGAGATTGGTTGGCACTCAGTTGAGCATTTGTTGGGCCAGACGGTTCATAAACCTGTGGAGTGCAGTTACAGTGGAGGAGAAGCAGGAGTCAGTGACTTCTTCATTGGCTCCTGTCACTTCCGCCGTCACCTGCTCCCACTCTCTGCACAGAGCAGGTCTTCCTGAGGCACAGCCCTGAGTTATGGGAGTCTGTGTCCCTCTTCCATCTTCTGTGTCTTAGACTAGACACCTCCCGTTCCATGTTTTTCATTCCTTAACAGGTGCTGCTCCTCGGGGCCTCCCAACTTTAGCTTTCTCTGAGTCCTTGTGGTGTGTGAATGACCCTCTTAGAGTGTGGGACCCAGAACTGACCCCAGCCACCTGAGGTGGGGAGACGGGGGACACGGGGCTCAGTCACACAGCCCCAGGGAAGCCTCCCACGGTTAGCAGCTCCGCCCACAGAGCCACAGTGGCCTGGGGTCTTGGCAAGAGCAAGGGCGCTGGGAAGGTGTCAGTCCCTGCAGGGGAGGAGCAGACGCAAGAGCTGCACAGGAGCTGACAAGGAGGGTGTTTGGTCCTTTTGAAGGAAACGGGACTGGTGAGATATTACACAGGACTGGTGAGATATTACACAGGACTGGAGAGATATTAAACAGGACTGGTGAGATATTACACAGGACTGGGGACATATTAAACAGGACTGGTGAGATATTAAAGGCAAGTTTGCAGGTGACTGAGGGTGTTGGTCAGGAAAGGAAGGGAAGGGTCTTCCACCCACTGACTCTAAGTCTCTCATTATGTCCTACATTCACTGAGGGTTTTAGTCCATCATCTCCCAAATGCGTTTTGATGGGGATTGCAGCGGGTGTCTGTCTCCTCTTAGAACTAAACACACATATCAGTCAGGTGTGGGGTGAGGTAACAGACAGTGTAAATGCTCTGAAGCAGTAGCCAGGGAGTTAGTTATCAAGCCCACATCAGTGTGAAGTGACAACTGGAATCTGACTCACATCTACCCAGGAATCAAGTCAGTGGTACCAAAACCAATCCTGGATTATTTCCCAAGTTCTTGAGGGACTAATTGGAACAGAAACCCCAACAACTAGAATATGCAAATCAGCTCCCTCACCTTGAGCAGGGGCTGTTGAGGAAGAAGAGGGCACAGGAAATCCCTAGAGCTCAATCTCTCCCCTAAGATTGTAAATGGAAAAGTAAACTTCATGCTCTGAGGGCTGCAGAGACGGGGGGCCTTCACGAGCTTGAGGGACCCGGCAGGTGCTCCCTGCTACGTCTCCCTGGCACTCTCCCTGGGGCCAGGCCAATGCATGGGTCTGGAGAACAACGGTGACCCATCTGGAGGCCACTGTCCCAGCTGTGGTCCCTGTCATGGAGGAAACTGACCCAGAGCTTGGTGTTAGGATCACAGGTTGGAGAGTCGCCTGGCCTGGTACAGAGGGTAGGAAAGGGGCTGGGGTGAGTCTCAGCATTGAACTGGGATGGTGGACATCAGAAAGGAGGGTTGGAGGAACCTAAAATATAATGGGCTCCAATGCATCACCAAGTTGGAATCTCCTCAGTGAGACTTGGACTGTCACAAGCTGCTGTCTGGGGACTGTGTGAACTGGACACAAGGTCAGCTAGGAACACCTGCGCTGTGGGTCACTGTGAAGAGCTGGCCATTTCTATAGGGTATTGAGTCCTTCTCCACCTTCTTCTCAGTGGCCAAATTCTGCTCTTGAACTACACCTAACAGTCATGCTCCCACAAGGGGGTGTCCCCCACCAGGTGGACAGACAGGCTGCAGCTGGACCTGCCTCCCACGTGTCCCACCACCTCTCCTCCCCATGGACTCCTGCTGCCCAGGGAGCTCATCAGGACAAGACTGACGTCCTGAAGTCACCAAAACCTGCTCTGACAACGGTTTATGTCTCAAGAACAAAGTTGGGGCCCGGGGATCCCAGACGGCAGGCTGGAGGGAGCTGCCTTCTGTGGGGCTCTGGGACCTGGGGTTGAAGCAGGGGAAGCTGTTTCCCTCTGGTGATTAGAGGACCCCACAGCTGTGTCCCCAGGGCTCCAGGCCTCGGTCAGCACAGGACTCCCAGCCACTCACCCACCAGGACCTTCGGGTGCCCGAGCAGGACACAGTCATCAGCACCCGCGCAGGACTCCTGGCCACCCAGCCACACAGGACTCCCAGCTGCCACTGCCACACAGGACACTGGCCACTGCACATGTGCAGGAACTCCTTGGCCACTCCCAGGTGGACCCCATTCACCACCTGAGGCTCCCTGGTCGCCTCCAACTTGGAGCACCACAGCCACTGCCACAGTCCCCTACACGGTAGCCTGCACCTGGGGACACCTCACAGGGTCTGGAGACAGCGGCCACCACAACACAGCTCCCCACAGAGCTGCATCTCTATACCCGCTGCCCACCGCCACCGCCGGGCCCCACCCAGCCCACACCCATGGCTGAAAGCAGCCGCCTCCATCTTGGGACGCCCTCCTCGCCATCTTACTTGGGGTGACCCCCATCTTGGGACAGTGGCTGGGGTTAGGAAGCAATATCAAGGTTCCTTTAGTCCCCAACTCCCCCCTCCCCGGCGGCCACTAACCCGGCACAGTGCCTGTGGGTACCAGGCCTTCTGCAGCTCACACAGCCTGGCCCTGAACTGCCCCTACAAAACAGCTCCCACAGGGGCGCAGCCCCCAGAGCTCAGCCCACAAGACCTGTAGAGAGGGGTGCCTGACTGGGAAGTAGAGAGGGAGGGAGGGAGATAGAGGTTAGAGGCCAAGTAAGAGACCAGGCATTGCTGGGTCTACAGATGAAATAGGGATTTAAGACCAGGCCCCACATCACATGAGTGGGCCCCAAAGGAGGTCCTTGGGGTGCAGTCTCCCACTGGGTCCAGCAAGTGCTATACGCCCCCCTCCAGGAGCTCTGCCTCCAAGACCAGCCCTCACACCCAATAACCTTCACCATCCTGAGGCTGGAGATACCAGCAAACCACAGACAGCCCCACCTATTGTGGAGAAGGGAGGCAGGAAAGATACTGATCTCCAACCAAAACAATCCTTGAATATCTCTCTCTCTCTCTCTCTCTCTCTCTCTCTCTCTCTCTCTCTCTCTCTTCTCCCACCTTCACATCCCCAACATTTGTGGAACCAAATGTTTTTCATAAATTACCCACCTTCACATCCCCAACATTTGTGGAACCAAATGTTTTTCATAAATTAGGGTACTGAGGACTGGGGTGTCTGAATAGTATATTACACTTGTGTTTATCTCATGTTTTTACATTTTTTTATTTTTCTTTATTAATAAATATTTTTATTTTTTGTTTGCTTTTGTACTCTACTATCTTTACACTTACTGGTCTTCACAAAATCACTTTATCTCTCTTCTCCTGCTACTAACCAACTTCTTTAGATTCCTTTTTCATGCTTTACAAGATCTAATACTCTATATACTCACCTCCTACCCCCTCAACATCTCCTCCTACAACTCACCCCCCACTTCTTTGACCACCATCAGAAACCGTCGACCCTTTCACAAACCTACAGTTTATATTGTAGATAATTGAACTCGCCATTTCTGCATATTGTGACAAAACTGTAAACATTTTAAAAGCAACTATTTGGTTTAAGGTTGTGTATTGTCTGTATTGGGATCTGTTAATATTGCTCTCCCCCTTAAAGGAGAGGTTTTAGGAACCTGCAGGGCACTATAAGCCTATAGGGTAGAAACTGTAACACTCACGTCCACAGAGCTGGAAGGGAGGACACATGAACAACATGAACACACAAGGGAAGAAAGTACCTCCAACAAACCAGGACACTACATCATCACAACCCATGGCCAGCCCCGCAGGAGAAGTGACAGAGAAGGAGTCAGGATGTGCATAATCAAAACATTCTGTGAACTAAAGGATGATGTAAGAGAGCAAATACAGGCAGCAAAAGATCATTTCAATAAAGAGCTACATAAGCAAATAAAGGAAGCAAAGGTGACTTCAATAAGGAGACAGAGGTTCTGAAAAGAAAACCAGAAATCCTTAAAATGAAAGAAATAATAAACCAAATTAAAAACTCAATAGAAAGCCCCACCAACAGATGAGATCACTTGGAAGACAGGACCTCAGACAATGAAGACAAAATATATAATACTGAAAAGAATGTGGACCACACAGTGAAGATGGTAAGAAACCATGAGCAGAACATTCAAGAATTATGGGATAGCATAAAAAGGCCAAATTTAAGAATTATTGCCATAGAGGAAGGCATAGAGTTACAGACCAAAGGAATACACACTCTATTCAATGAAATAATATCAGAAAATTTTCCAAACATGAAGAATGGATTGGAAAATCAAATACAAGAGGCTTACAGGACACCAAATGTACAAAACCACAACAGATTCACACCAAGGCACCTTATAATGAAAATGCCTAACATACAGAATAAGGAGAAAATTTTAAAGGCAACAAGAGAAAGGAACCAGATTACATATAGGGGGAAACTGATTAGAATATGTGCAGATTGTTCAACCCAGACCCTGAAAGCTAGAAGATCCTGGAACAGCATATACCAAGCTCTGAAAGAAAATGGGTGCCAACCAAGAATCTTATATCCAGCAAAATTAAGCTGTAGATTTGATGACAAAATAAAAGCCTTCTATGATAAGCAAAAGTTAAAAGAATTTACAACTAGACAGCCTGCACTACAGAACATCTTCGGCAAAATATTCCATGAGGAAGAAATGAAAAACAATGATGAAAATCAGCAAAGGGAGGTATTACACTAAAGGAAAAACCAATCAAAGGAGAAAACAAGTCAAGTTAAATAACAAAAATAAACAAAAATGACCAGGAAAACAAATTATGCTTCAATAATAACACTGAATGTTAATGTCCTAAACTCATCAAAGAAGAGATTTAAAAATTCTTAAAGGTGAATGAGAACACTGATACAACATATCAAAATCTCTGGGACACTATGAAAGCAGTACTAATAGGAAAATTCATTGCATGGAGTTCATTCCTTACAAGAAGAAAAAGTCAATAAATAAATGACCTAACATTATATCTCAAAGCCCTAGCAAAAAAAGACCAAATCAACAGGAAATAACTAAAATCAGAGCTGAAATCAATTAAATTGAAACAAAACAATTAAAAATTGACAAAACCAAAAGTTGGTTCTTTGGAAAAATAAATAAAATTGATAAACCCTTAGCCATGCTAATGAAGAAAAGGAGAGAGAAAACTCAAATTACTAATATCTGTGATGGAAAAGGAAATATCATGACAGACACTACAGAAATACAGAAGATAATTAGAAATTATTTTGAAAATTTTTACTCCAATAAATTAGAAAATATCAAAGTCATCAATAAATTTCTAGAGTCATATGATTTGACAAAATTGAATCAGGATGATATCCACAAGATAAACAGATCAATTTCAAGCAATGAAATAGAAGATGCCATCAAAGCCTACCAATCAAGAAAAGCCCAGCACCCAATGGATACACAGCTGAGTTCTACAAGACCTTCAAAGAACTAATACCAATACTCCTCAAATTATTTCATGAAATAGAAAAAGAGGGAGCACTTCCAAACTCATTCTATGAGGCCAATATCACCCTGATTCCAAAACAGACAAAGATACATCAAAGAAAGAAAACTTCAGATCAATATCTCTAGTTAACACAGATGCAAAAATTCTCAATAAAATTCTAGCAAATCAAATACAAAAACATATCAAAATGAAAGTGCACCACAATCAAGTGGGGTTCATCCTAGGGATGCAAGGTTGGCTCAACATATGGAAATCAATAAATATAATTCATCACATCAATAGACTTAAAGAATCATATGATCATCTTAATAGATGCAGAAAAGGCATTCAACAAAATACAGCACCCCTTCATGTTCAAAACACTAGCAAAACTAGGGATAACAGGAACTTATCTCAACATCATAAAAGCTATCTTTGCTAAGCCCCAGGCCAACATCATTCTAAACAGAGAAAAACTGAAGGCATTCTCTCTAAAAACTGGAACAAGACAGAGATGCCCTCTTTCACCACTTCTTTTTAACATAGTTCTTGAAACTCTAGCCAGAACAATTAGACACACAAAAGAAATTAAAGGGATATGGATAGGAAAAGAAGAATTCAAACTATCACTATTTGACAATGATATGATTCTATACCTAGAAGATCAAAAAAATTCCACCAGAAAATTTCTAGAACTAGTAAATGAATTCAGCAAAGTAGCAGGATACAAAATCAATACTCATAAACCAAAGGCATTTCTGTATATCAGTGACAAATCCTCTGAAAGGGAAATGAAGAAAACTACCCCATTTACAATAGAATCAAAAAATACTTGGGAATCAACTTAACAAAAGAGGTGAAAAGACCTCTATGATAAAAACCACAGAATGCTAAAGAAAGAAATTAAAGATGACCTTAGAAGATGGAAAGGTCTCCCTTGTTCTTGGATAGACAGAATTAATATTGTCAAAATGACCATACTACCAAGAGCATTACACAGATTTAATGCAATTCCAATTAAAATCCCAATGACATTCCTCATAGAAATAGAAAAAGCAGTCATGAAATTCATCTGGAAAATAAGAGTCCCAGAATGGCTAAAGTAATCCTTAGCAAGAAGAGTGAAGCAGGTGGCATCACTATACCAGACCTTAAACTATACTACAGAACAACAACAAAAACAGCATGGTATTGGTACCAAAATAAACTGGTAGACCAATGGTACAGAATAGAGGACACAGGGACTAATCCACATAAATACAGTTATCTCATATTAGACAAAGGCGCCAAAAACATATATTGGAGAAAAGATAGCCTCTTCAACAAATGGTGCTGGGAAAACTGGAAATCCATATGCAGCAATATGAAATTAATCTCCTATGTCTCACCATGGACAAAACTCAACTCAAAGTGGATTAGGGACCTAGGAATTAAACCAGAGACACTGTGCCAAATAGAAGAAAAAGTAGGCCCAAATCTTCATCATGTCAGATTAGGCCCCAAATTCCTTAATAAGACTCCTATAGAACAAGAAATAAAATTAAGAATCAATAAATGGGATGGATTCAAACTAAAAAGCTTCTTCTCAGCAAAAGAAACAATCAGTGAGGTGAATAGAGAGACTACAGACTGAGAACAAATTTTTTACCACACGTACATCAAATAGAGCACTAACCTTTAGAATATATAAAGAACTCAAAAATCTTAACCCCCCAAAACAAATAACTCAACCAATAGATGGGCCTAGGAACCTAACAGACACTTCTCAAAAGAGGATATACAATCAATCAACAAATACATGAAAAAATGTTGAACATCTCTGTAATTAGAGAAATGCAAATCAAAACTACTCTAAGATTTCATCTCACTCCAGTCAGAATAGCAGCTATGAAGACAAACAATAATAAGTGTTGGTGAGGATGTGTGTGTGGGGGGGGGAGGTACACTCAGACATTGCTGGTGGGACTGCAAATTAATGCAGCCCATAAGGAAAGCAGTATGAAGATTCCTTGGAAAATTGGGAATGGAACCACCGTTTGACCCAGCTATCCCACTCCATAGTTTATACCCAAAGGACTTAAAAAGAGCATACTACAGGGACACAGCCACATCAATGTTTATTGCAGCACAATTCACAATAGCTAAACTGTAGAACCAACCTAGATGCCCTTCAGCAGATAAATGGACAAAGAAACTGTGGTGTATATACACAATGAAGTACAACTCAGCATTAAAAGAGAATAAATCATGGCATTTGCAGGTAAATGGATGGAGTTGGAGATTATGCTAAGTGAAGTTAGCTAATCCCAAGAAGCCAAATGCCAAATGTTTTCTCTGATGTGTGGCTGCTGATCCATAACGGGGATGCAGGGGAGCATGGGAAGAATGAAGGAACTCTAGACGGGGCAAAGGGGAGGGAGGGGAGGGGAGGGGGCACGGGGGTAGGAAAGATGGTGGAATGAGATGGGCATCATGACCCTAAGTACATGTATGAAGACACAAATGGCGTGACTCTACTTTTTCTACACCCAGAGATATGAAAAATTGTGCTGTGTATGTGTAATGAGAATCGTAATGCATCCTGCTGTCACATATAACAAATTAGGATAAATAAATTAAAAAAAAAAAGAACAAAGGTGAGCTGACAGACTGGACTAGTGACTGAGCCACGCAAGCCGTAGAGTATTTATCTGGCCACCTGCTTCACTCTCATGGCTAGATTTTGAGAAGCTGGTCCGGGTTCCCCGTGGGCGTCAGAAGCACCATCCTGCAGGTGTCTTCTCAGACTCAAAGCCTGAACTAACTCTGTGACACCAGTACCCTGCTCTTGCCCTCCTTGCAGACCAGTGAGCCACATTCAAGCAGGTCAGGTCTTTTCTTGTGACCCAAAGCAAGGTCCAGGGCCTGGCACACAGTAGGTGCTCAGCAGATGGTTACTGTGTAACACACAAGCCCGTTTAGGAATTAAGAAACACAGACCTCTTGATTCATATCTCTTAGAAATTTTATTGATTTGATCTAGAACTTAAGGTTATAGCTCATATTATGTTTACATTTTGAATTACATTTATATCCATGTGATTTTCAAATCAAAATTTCTATGATTGATTTTTCAGACTTCATGTGGATTTTATTTTCTGGCTTTCATGATTTTAACTAAAAACCCCAGAACTTTCCTTGAACTTGTATTGCCAACATAATGGAGTTTTTTCCTGGCATAGGAAGGTCGGCAGAGGCCTGGCTTTAGGGGATCTTCTCGGGTGGGCAGTTGCAGGCTCAAAATTGAAGCACTAAGCCCCAATTCCAATCTCCCTTGAGCCCTGAAAACCCTATCTCCTGCTCAGCCCGGTGGCACCCCCAATACTGTCACACACACACACACACACACACACACACACACACACCCTGCCCTGGCTCACACTCATCCTCATCTTTGTGGGGCGCCTCTCCAGAGGAACAGAGGAGACTCTCTGGGCTCTCCAGGACTAGAGTAGGCTGCCAGGCAGTGTGAGGCCCAGAGAGGGACCAGGTGGGAAAAACGCCCGTGTCCCAGTTTGAGGAAACTCCTGTAGTTTCAAGAGGTGTTTCAGGAAATTCCTCCTCATCAGCAGACGTCTCCTCACCGCCCCCTGGTGGCTGTTCCAAGCACTGCTCCCCTGCCTGTTCTTCATCTGTGACATTCTCCCCTTCCTCCCGCCTCCAGCCAGGGAGCCGGCTCAAACCACTGGGAACAACAGGATTCATGGGAGAAGTGGGGAGGAGGAGGAAACAGCATCCCAAGGCTGGGAGAAGGCAGAGTTTGCTGTCTTTAGCAATAAAGATGTGGTCAGGGAGGTGATGTGAATCAGGTCAGAAAAAAATAATTAAGATCATCATCTCACTGCCCTGAGAAATCTGGGAAGAAAGAAACTTGGGATTTCCCACTTTTTAAAGTCAAGATACTTTAACACATATTGGCTTCTCAAAATCTCAAAGAACAATTGGAAAAGGGCAGGATGCAAGCCAGAAAGAGCGCTCCCCTCATTCCAGCGATCTTCTCAAGCCCACAGAAGCAGTTGGCTAGGAACCAGCCGCTGGAAAAGCCGGCCTGCCCCGGCCACACAGACCAAAAGGCCCCAGGGAAGGCCTCTGTTCTCTGTTGGTTTCTAGAGGCTGAAGCTCCGAGGGGTCCATTGATTAGCTGCAAGAAAGTCTGTGAATGAGGCGTCATTCTCGTTGGATCCGTGGAGAGTAGATCCTCCTGAGTCTGTTGCTCCCTACAGTCGCTGGAAAGGAGGGCGGGGGTGGGCAGAGAGAGGAGTTGTCATCTTCGTGTCCAGGTTGAGGGTGTCACTTCTGCTTTGGTGGGCATTTCTGCTGGCAGGGAGGATGCTGCACAGGAGGGCACTTCTGCTGGCTCAGGCACCTTGGGAGGACAAGGTTGTGGGACCTGGGGAGGACAGGGCTCAGGGACCAGTGGAGGAGGCTGGCAGGGGACTTTGCACTGTTGCTGCCGCTGAGAAGACATCCTTCCTGAGTGGACAAAAGACTGCAAGAAACAGGAAACACGCATTTTTAGCTGCGACAGCTGCATATGCCAACCATTCCCAGGAATTACCTCTGCTTCTACCTACCCTGGCCTTCATTCCCGGCCTTCCCATCTTGCTTACTGCCACGATGCCCAGACCCAGAGCGTCATCACGGTTGACAACAAAATGTTCACAAGTGGTCTGCCTATAGACAAACCTCACCCAGAGAACTGGGGCCCTCCTGGGCACTGTCTTTTTAAGAACATGCTCACAATAGATCAGGGGAAGGAAAATAGGAATGGCCTGAAAATAAAATACTAGATCATGAAAGACATGGGGATGCTCATCTTGGGAAGAAAACTGGAGGAGGCAATAATGCAGGTGTGTTCTCTGTGAGGGCTGCCCCTCATGGGGAGCAAGACCAGCCCTTGGTCGGCAGCATGGGAGGGGGCAGTCAGGAAGGAGGTCTGTCCATCCTGGGCTGGCCCAACATGCGGTCCCTGTGCAGGAATTATTTTTCTAGACCCAAAAAAATTCAATGACGTGCTAATTGGCCTTAAAGTTCATTGACACAGAGATTCCAGCTCAGCAGAACTGACACTGTGTTCTACAAGTTTTTCCACTCTTTGGAAATTTCTTTGGAAGTTTTTGCAGGCCCACAATCCACAGCAGACATTTCTCTCTCCCTGCTGAATGTCTCTGCTCTGTGTCTCCCCTCTGTACTCTCTGGTCTCAGTAGTAAGTGCCCATAGTACTGGCCAAGTACTCAGAAGTAAGGACCAAAGGCGATAGATCCCGGCCTCTCTGTCCAGATGCCAAGAACACATCGCATCCCTTCATAACCAATGTCTGATGCCATCTCATGCTGCGGACAGGGGCAAGAAGCTCTATGGAAAACCACCATCCAGGGATGAAATGGGGTCTACGAAAGAGACATTACGGGTCCAATCTAACCCCTGTGATGTGGGACACAGCCTTACTAAATGGGACTTCTCTCACATTAAAAACAAGACCTCCCTCACACTCCATCCATCAGGTGATTTGCTCACCTACTGCACGCTCACCACCTCTCTTTCTTTCTGTAACTATTCTCCTGTGGATTCACTGGGTCTTCCCATCCCAGCCTGTCTGTCAATCTGTCTCTCCCTCCTACTCCACATCCATAAATTCTCTGTTTCCGTAAATCCTCTCCACCTATGAAATCGCTTCATTGTCAAAAAAAACCAACAATGTCAGTCCATAGGCCGTGGTTAGGTCAATTCACTCACCTGCTTCTCCTCCTGCTCCAGGACCAGGGATCCAAGTGACACAGATAGGGCCACATTGGTCCCTTTTATTTTAGGTATAGCTGGGGAAAAGGAAATAGAGGGGGATGTCCCAACAGATTCCTAGTTCTTCTAGATCTCACTGTCTTCCTGAAAACAGCTGCAAAATCCCCACACAGACACTAAAAATTCCAGTTTGGTGGCTATCTGGCAATTAACCACATTTTCAAGCACCCGGAAGTACTTCCTCGGGGTGTGAGAGAATTAGATTCTCACAACTTTCCTCAGTTGTCCCTGGAATCATCAATCATCAGGAAGGATGGGTGTGGGGACATAAGTCAAAGAGTCCTAGAGTTCCGATCCCTGGGGGCTTAGGACTGGGTTCCCCCATCTCTCTCTCTCTCTCTCTCTCTCTCTCTCTCTCTCTCTCTCTCTCTGTCTCTCTCTCTCCCCACCTTCGTCCCCTTCCCCTTCCTTGGTGCATCATTCTCAGAAGCTTCCCCGGCCTTCCCAGCATTCTGTGGATAGTAATACCTTCTCCTTCCTCTTATTTCCAGGGTCTTCCAGGCCTCAAATTTTAAGTCTCATAGAGAAAGGAACAATTGTCATTTTTTGCTACTTTTCAGTCCAGCCAGGAGGAAGTCAGTGGTCAGCCCACAAATATTTATGAACTCTCTTCTATGTGCTGATTACTGTTCCAAACACTGGAACACACAGCATCTAACTTTAAGGCATTTGTATTTCAATGCGGAGGGCAGAACATAAACATGACATACATAAAGAATAAGCCATGCCGTGTAAGGCACCTTCCGTTGTTTCTGATTGCAGGATATCACTTCCCAGACCAGCAAACACTTGACAAAACCAGACGCTGAGCTGAAAAGTCAAGTTTGGCGGCTTCCCCTTAGTGACAAGCCTCGTATTTCCCCTGGAAGGTCCTTCTGCAGGCAGAGATCTCCGAGGAGTTGAAGAGATGTGAAGGAAGAAGGGGGTGTCCTGGGGGCCTGAGCCTTCTGGCACCAAGACCCATTTTTCACTCTCATACCATCTTCTCAGAATCAATAAGGTCACAGACAACCCCAAACTTCTGCACCTCTGACACCGAGCTTGATGTAAGTGTTCATTTGGGTCATTTTGGAAATGGTTCATGGCCAAGAGATGGGCCAAGAGTGAGCACAGGGATGTGAGGGCAGCCCAGCCCCTGGCCAGAACCCACAGGCCAGTAGGAGGATCGCAGAGAGAAGTTAACACACAGTGAGATGAGACAAGGACAAACCATAAAATTATTCTAACCAAAGAACCAACCCCAGCGTGGGGCAGGGGCCACTTCTGGAGCAGATTTGCCCTGAGGAGGATGCGAAAGGATGGATGGCCTTGGACATGGCACTGCTGCCTGCCTAGGCCTCCCTCAGGGCAGCAATGCCCTGCAGAGCTGGCCCAGGTTTCAGAGCCCAGCCTGCATCCTTCCTCGGAGCCCACGTGTCTCTCGCCTCCCCTGCAGCCACCCCTCAGGTGAATTCCCCCTTTCATCCTTCTTCCTTCAAAGCCTCCCTGGACGGATCCAAGGAGCTGGACCGACCCCTCTTCTCACAGCTTCGTGGTCATGCAGCAAAGGAAGCCAGCACTTTCCACTGACCTGGCTGAGCCTTGTAACTGCCTTCTGGCCCCCAGCTGCAGGCTCAGAGCCACACCCTTCCTGGGAGGATCTTGCAGGAGTGCAGGAGGAGGAGAGGGGAGACTGTCCTGGCCTGCTCTGAGAAGGGCATTGAGTCAAAAGTGATCCGAAAATCTGGGGCCAAAATCTCTACAGACTCCCGAGCTTCATGAATAGTTCTTAATCACTGAAAATCATAAAGAAGATCGACTCTGAAAGGTCAAAATTGGGTGACTCATACCAAGTATCAGAAGAAGACAGAGAAGAGACGGCACCTTGTTTTTTGTACTTCTCTATGTTGTCAGGTCATAAAACCAAAGACCAGAGCTGTCCCTGGAATTAAGAACCCCAAATGCTTCTGCAGTGTCAATAAGGAAAAGGAAAAAGTGCAGGGCAGGCCCAGAGTCACTTCCAGAAGTTATACATTTCAGTCTTGCTGTTCCACTAGGCTTGACCCTGGAATTTGTGGTGTGTGTGTGTGTGTGTATGTGTGTGTGTGTGTGTGTGTGCATTTAGCAGGGGGAGGCTTAGGTCACGGTAGCCAGCTATTTGGTCAAACATTACTCTAGATGTTTCTGTGAAGTTATTTTAGATGGGATTAACATTTATATCAGTAGAGTTTGAGTAAAGCAGATTGCTCTCCCTAATGCAGGTGGTCCCTGTCCAGTCAGCTGAAGACCTGCATAGAAAAGACTGACCTCCCCCAGGGGAATTCTGTCAGCAGACCAGCTCTGGATTTGAACTGCTACTCTTCCCGGGGCCTCTAGCTTATCAATGTACCCTCAAGATTTTGGACTTGACAGCCTCCACAATCATGTGAGGCTGATTCATTGATCATTCATTCCTTACAATGGATCAATAAGTAACTATAGTGAGGCTCATTCATTGATCATTCATTCCTTACAATGGATCAATAAGTAACTATAGGTATATAATATATATGCCAATCTATATGCACATACTTCATATTGGCCCTATTTCTCTGGAGGACCCCAACTAATACACCTACTGGAAATAAAAGGTGGAGAAGCAGGTGTTTGTCAAGTGATTACAAAGGAGACTTGGTCACCACACGGAGGCAGCAGCGCAGGACGTGGAGAGATGAGTAAGTTGAGGATATGGCCCAACTTCCAGGAGCCCATCACTATGATGACCTTTCGTCTGGGGTTTCAACACTCAAGCAAACTGCTTTTCTGTAGCCTGAGAGGATAGATGGAGGCTGACACATGTGAAACCTTTGTCTCTCCCAACGTGTCCTTCCCGAGGAGAAGGAAACGCCATTAGTCACCAGGCAGTACCAAACACGAGTTTTCTGCACAGAGGAGTTTGACAGGTGTTTCCAGATCTAGAGAGCTACACCTAGAGCCAGGAAGCTGGGAGAAGGGGGGGTCCCTGTGGTCCCCCAGCCCAGGCTGAATTCATAACAAAAGGGCCAGGGACAAACTATCCCAATCCACTTGGAACCATCTTCCCAGGACAGGTGTGCTGGGAGAGGAGGTGAGTGACATGGCTCAGCCCTGTACCTGCCCACGGCCTTTGGAACTGCAGACAGAGTTGCAGATGGTGGGACTGAACTGTTTACCAAGCGTTTAAGGGAATGGAACCGTTAATTTTGGTAAAAAAAAAAAAAAAATGGATGAAATTAATGGATAGATACTCATGCATCTTATGAATGGAACTAACAGAGATTTTTCCCTGAGAAACTTAAAGATCATTTACTCTCATTAAAAGTGTTTCAGGTGAGAAAAATGCACACTAGAAATGCAAAGCAATTTATCCAAAGTCCCAGGGAGAATACATGGCAGTTTGGGATATAACCAGTGGCTAAATGTCCCCATTTTCAATCCAGGGCTCCTTCTTTTTTTGCTTAGCTTAGATAGCAGCACATGAAAAACAATAAAATGGACTTAAGGATAACCAATAAGTTTAAAAATTAATAATAATGTTAAAAAAAAACCGAGATCATGGACTAACACTCCTTCATTCCAGGGTTAGGAGGTCAGTTATGAGGCTTCCTTACAGCCTGGTTGAGGGGAGGGGAGGACAGAGTGAGAGCAGCCTCATCAACTGTAAGCTTCCTGGAAAATGAGCAGAGGAGGATGTGGGGATGTAACAACAGGGGAAAGGGGACAGAGACTGGACAAGAGGAGGAGCTGGGCACTGGATTGATGAGGGCAGACCCAGAGACTCCTCAGTCAGGACAACCAGGAGCCCCCTGGGGACCTGATAACACCCCACCCTCCTCAACAGAAAGAAGCTTAATGGGTCTCCATCAAGGGGTGCAAATCAGAGTTGGGGAACCTTCCTCTGTCCTCGATTCCATGGAAGACATTTCTGATCGCATCTAATGTAGGTTGCTCTGATCTTTCTGCTGGAAATGTCCACACAAACACATGCATTATTTCTGTTTCTAAAGTGGGCAGACTTCCAGGTATGGACAGGACGCTCTTCCCTGGCCCCCGCCCCCAGCCACACCACCTTCTCCACCCCTGGGTGGCCCATGGCTCTTCAGTCCCCACACACACACACCATGGTACAATTTCTGATTCGTTTCTCGGTGTCTTCTTCCTTTGGACGGGCAATGAGCCCCCACTACCACCTGCCTCCCTGGGAAATTCATCCCTTTAATTCTGACAATCTTGGGACTGGTCACTGTTAAGCCCACTTACAGGAGAAGTCGGCCTCTCTTCACACAGCACAACTTGGGGCCAGAAGTCTCTCTGACGTAAACCCTCTGCCTCCTGCTCCACCCTGGCACCCTGAAGCTGAGCCCCTAGTCCCCCTCCCCTGAACTAAGCACCATGCAAGTGGCAGGGCCCCGTGGGCCACACCTGGAGTGTTCCGCTGAGGCAGAGGGTCCTAAGGGATTCCCTCCCGTGGCAGCTGCTGCCATTGCTGGGTGCTGCAGAGGTCGCATCTGTGCCAGAAAGTTTAGTGGGAAAGTCGGCCCTGAGGGACAGGATCGAGCTGAGGGGGGTTAATTGAGAAGCTACCAAAACAGAGCAAACAACACTGTTGAAAACTTTTATACGCTATTTCCTACAGATTCTCTTCAACCAAGAAAGGATGTCCTGCCGGCAACAGCAACAATGCAAAATCCCCTGCCAGCCCCTCCCAGGGTGCCTGAGCCATGTCCCCCCAAGATGCCTGAGCCCTGTCCTCCCAAGGTTCCTGAGCCCTGTCCGCCAACCCCCCCCAAGCCAGAAGAAGTGCCCCTCTATGCAACATCCCCCATGCCAGCAAGAATGCCCACCAAAGCAGAAGTGACACCTTTGAAGCCACCCTCATCCCGACCTGGACATGGGGCAGCTGCATTCTCTCCCCCTCACTGCGACTCTACTTCCACCCAAATCGTGAAACGATATACAGCCCAGAAAAGGTTACTTCTCCTCCCACTCCAGGTGAATTCTGAAGCCTCCACAGTTCATCAACCAGATTGTCCCCTCTACCCCACAGACAGCAGATTGGACAGCTGTGGCACGTTCTTGGGGCGCTCCTTCCAGCCAGGACAGGCCTGTGCTTCTCTCCTTGCCACCTCCTGCAGACCCACCCTTCCATGGCTGCACCCTTTACCCACAATGCTGCGGGTCCTTCCCTAGGGCATCCACCCCAGGAGACTGAAAGGAACCCACGTGGGGAGAACAAACAAGGAGATCTTCAGATTTCCTACAGAAAGACAGGACTCGCCTAAAGGAGTTCACGGTTCATCTGAGAAGTCACTCTCCCTTCCTACGGGTCACAGAGAAGGCATCCAAGCCCCTGCCTCTCTGCCCCTTAACTTCACCCCCTCCCATCTTAGCGCTGGTTACACCAACGCTCTTCCTGCAACGCCCACCCCCAGTCCTCAGAAACAGGCTCCGGTTTCTTTGATCCTTTAAAGACGTTAACGTAGAGGAATCTTGACTTTGTACAGTTAATGCCCAGGCTGTTATAGGGGCCCAGGGTGGGGGGCAACTAGGGAACAGCAAGTTACAGGAAAGGGACCCAGGGAACTGAGGAGGAGCCCCTTTCCCTCGTCAACCCCTTTCCCTGGTCACCGGGCTGTGAGCTGCTTCCCTCCGCCACCCTCTCCCTCCACGATGTTCAGCCTCACCTTGAGCCCTGAGGAATGGAGCCGCCTTCTATGGACTAAGACCTCTGAATCTGTGACCCTCCAATAAACTTTTCCTTCTTTAAAAATATTCTGGTCAGATCCTTTGGTACAAAAGCAAAAAAGCTAAAAGACCTTTGGATGGTATTTAAGTACTTAGGCTATGCTTGAGCTTCAGTACTAAATGAAACAGGGGATTCCAACAGCACGTGGGCTCCGTGGTACACACACCTTCCTTCCCCCATACTCCCTCCCTGGGCGCCCCACAGCCTTCGAGACGCCAGCTCTTCCAAGCTCCAATATTAAAACCACCGCAGACCACTGGTTTCCACAGTGGTGGGTGATCCTTCCCAGATCTCTCCCAGGAAAAGCAGGGATCAGACAAACGTACTCTCGGGATCTCCCTGGAAGCCGAGGGTCCCATCCTTCCCCTTCTCTGCTCTCTTTCCCGGTCGTGGTAAGAACACGTAAGGTGAGATCCAGCCTGTTGACAAAATTTAAGTATGCACTGCATTATCGATGACTCTTGGCACGATGATCTCTAGAGCTTATTCATTTTACCTAACTGAAAAATTTCCCACTCCCTGAAACCCCTGGTAACCACCATTCCA